>NW_006209345.1:3076681-3100176 GCF_000334495.1 Tupaia belangeri chinensis | reverse complement strand
GGGCCCGCCCTCCCCAGCCGCCAGGTGAGGCCCCGCCGGGCCCCCTACCCAAGGCTGTGGTCTTCAGGCTGGAGCCCGCCCTCCGGTACTCAGCTCCGCAGCCGCATCCCAACAACCCTGCCTAGCCCAATTCCCAGGGTCACCTGTCCCTCGCACTGAAGCCGCTGGCCTCCTCTCTCAGCGCTGGGCCTTGTCCTACTCGTCTGTCCATCTCACACCGCATCTCTCTGAGCCAGGCTGAGAACACGAACCCCAGCCTTGCTCTCCAAGCCCGGTCCAAACTCTTGACATCATCCTCCACTTGCTCCACCATCTGACCAGGCCCTAGCTCTGCCCTTTCTACCTGTCCCCTCTCCCTTGCAAGGACCTGCAGGTCACCCTCTGTCCCCTGGCCTATCCCATGTCCTTATTTCCCACAATGACTCCCAACCCTCCTTGCCTTGGCCTCTCCTCTCTTGCCCTGTGTTAAAATCCTCATCTCCTCCAGCACGACATTGAACAGGAGGACCCCCGGGGGCGGACTCCCCTGGAGCTGGCTGTGTCCCTGGGAAACCTGGAATCTGTGAGAGTCCTCCTTCGACACAATGCCAATGTGGGCAAAGAGAGCCGCCAGGGCTGGGCAGGTACTGCAGAGGGCAAAGGGACTGTCCCACAGGCTGGCAGTGGGGTTGGTGAGTGGGCTTCTCTAGTAGCCTGGTGCCCCCCTCCCCGCCAGTCCTGCAGGAAGCAGTCAGCACTGGAGACCCGGAGATGGTGCAGCTGGTACTCCAGTATCGGGACTACCAGAGGGCCACGCAGAGGCTGGCTGGCATTCCAGAACTGCTCAACAAACTCCGCCAGGTACAGCAGAACACAGTGAGGGGTGTCAGTGACCCTGCCGTGTATGCAGAAGCCCTGGTCACCTGGACCAGGCCGGGTCTCGGAAGGGCACCCAGCCTGTGTGGACTGTTTTTCTAACACTGTTGACAAGGTCTGCCTGTCTTGACCCTAGCCTAGTCATGTAGGAAAGAGGAGTCCAGGCCCAGCCTAATGAGGTCAGGCCTTTGGAGGGAAAGTATGTGGCTTTGCCAGCATCCAGGGGCCCTGGTGTCAGAAAACTCTACGAACTTTAGGCTCTGGGCCCCCTGGAGAGTGCAGACATCCTGGAAGGGGGTTTCAGGTTAACTTGAACACATGGCCTAGGTCCTGGAAAGTTCTCTTTCTATACATTGCCCACTGTTCTGGGAGCATGCCCTCCCCCTCCACCCAGGACAGGCCTAGAGGGTTCATTTTGTCCCCTTACAGCGGAGGACTCTTAATACTCAGAAAGCAGGGACCAGCAGTTAGCATAATGGCTTTGTCGCTGGATTCCCATGTAGTCGACTGGGTTCAAGTCCCGGACCCAGTGGCTTATACTCATGCCGGGTGCGTGTGTATGCGCCCAAGATCCCGAGAGGAGAATGGAGGAGAAGGGATTATGGTGTGACCATCCCCCCTGGGGGGTGATTTTTCACTTTCTGTCTTTCTGGTGAGCACACATGCCCTATAGCAAAAACCTCTCCAAACAAACAAGACTCAGAAAGCAAAAAGTTCCCCCAGGGATCCCTGTGTCCAGGTTGGGACAGAATATGCGAACCATTCCAGCCTCTCCTGGGCAGGGATTTTTTGGGGGGTGAGAGGCATCGTGGGGCCATGCCGTGCATCCAGATTTGCTGAAGAGCTGGGCTCCCAGAGGGTGGACATAAAGCCCTCGGGCCCCCCGACTCTTAGCACTAGGTAGGGCCGTGATGGTCATCTCTGGTCTCTCTCAGGCCCCTGATTTCTACGTGGAAATGAAGTGGGAGTTCACTAGCTGGGGT
Organism: Tupaia belangeri chinensis; assembly: GCF_000334495.1. Lineage (NCBI taxonomy): Eukaryota > Metazoa > Chordata > Mammalia > Scandentia > Tupaiidae > Tupaia > Tupaia belangeri. The sequence continues at coordinate 3,098,338 of NW_006209345.1, read as the reverse complement.
GAGTGGTGACCACTTGGCTCCTGGGGGCTTGGGTTGGGGCCTCGGGAAACACCTCCAGTGACCTTGGCATTCCTCTGCAGTACCTCTCGTGTCTAAGATGTGCCCGAGTGATGTGTACCGCGTATGGAAACGGGGTGAGAGCCTACGGGTGGACACCAGTCTCCTGGGCTTCGAGCACATGACCTGGCAGCGTGGCCGGAGGAGCTTCATCTTCAAAGGCCAGGGTGAGCTCTGGGTACCCTCACTATAGGCCCGAGGCTCTCCAGTGGCTTTCAAAGATGACTGTCCTTTCTACATGCTAGATGTGAGACCCGAGGTTGGGGTAGAGGGAATCCAAGGGCTGAGGATTCAGCAGCCCCCACCTTCAGCCACTCCCTTAGCAGCAGGTAGCTGCGGTAGCTTGACAGCCCTCTCCTGGCTGGCTGGGGCCTAGCACTGATTTGCCCCCCTCCCACACACCTGCCCGACTGGCAGAGGCAGGAGCCCTGGTGATGGAGGTGGACCACGACCGGCAGGTGGTGCACACGGAGACGCTGGGGCTCGCGCTGCATGAGCCTGAAGCACTGCTGGCCGCCATGCGACCCAGTGAGGAACATGTGGCCAGCCGCCTCACCTCCCCTATCGTCTCTACCCACCTGGACACTCGAAACGTTGCCTTTGAGAGGTCAGTCAGGGTCTGGCACTCTGTGGGTGGGAGGTGGGAGAAGTAGCAAGAGCCACCGTTGAGGACAGGATGTCCTTGAGGCTCCTGGCTCGGGTCTCTGGGAAGCTGAGCCACGGGCCAGAGGCTGCCCAGATTGGTGGGCCAGGGGGTCACTGCAGGCCCGCTGGGTCACTCAGACTGCCTACTGGTGGTGAGGCTCTTGTGGCAGCGGTTGAGCCACTGCATGCTTATCTATACTCCCAACTGTCTTCCTGAGGAAGGGGCTAGGTCAGGATGTCCCGTTTCTTACCTTCTGGCCTCACGTGTTTTTCCATAAAATCAAGGGTTTAGGTTGTGGTTTAGGGCAGCCATTTGCACCAGTGTTGGTTTCCCGTTAGCATGGCTGTGTCTGGGGCAGAGTCCTTTGGGGTAGCCCTGGATCCTTGCCCCTCCAGTAAGAGTTCTTGTCTTATTTTGGTGAGAGTGTTCTCAGACAACATTGTCTCCAGTTCCAGTTATACACTCTGAAAATACTTTTAAAGAAATAGCTTTCGGAGCCCGCAGGTGGCATGGTGGTTAAGGCACTGGACTCCCACATGGCTGACTGTGGTTTGAGTTCCGGACCCAGCAGCTTAAAAAACACAATAAATATATAAATAATTTTTTTAAAGAGGCTTTATTGAGATACAATTTTATATGCCATCTAGTTCCATTCAGTGTGTACAATTCAATGGTTTTTAGTATATTCACAGATTTATAACATCACTAGTCAGTTTTAGAATATTTTTATCACCGTAAGAAGAAATCCCGTACCTTTTGCCTATCACTGTCCCAACCTCTCATGCCTCTTCCCAGCCCCAAGCAGCCACTACGTATACTTTTCACCTCTATAGATTCCCAATGCTAGGCCTTCATATGAATGGAATTTTATGATATGTTGCTTCTTGTGTCTGGCTTCTTTCACTCTAGTACAATGTTTTCCAGATTTATCCAAGTTATAACACATAAATATATACTTTGTTTCTTTCTTTGGTAGAATCCATTGTGTAGATACACCACATTCTGTTTATTCATTAATCTATTTCTTCATTATTGAAAGACATTTGGGTTGTTTTCACCATTTGGCAACTATGAATAATTTTGCTATAAATATTTGTATACAAGTTTTTGTATAAACATGTATTTTCATTTCTTGTGGGTGTATTCCTAGGAGTGGAATTATATTGGGTTATATTGTAACCTGCAGTTTAACTGTTTGAGGAGCTGCCAGACTGTTTTCCATAGTGACTATACCATTTCACATTCCAACCAACAGTGTATGAAGGGTCCCATTTTTCTATATTCTCACCAACACTTGTTACTATTCATTTATTCATTCTTGAAATATAGCCATCCTAGTAGTACAATCCTAGTGGTATAATGAAGTGGTATTTTATTATGGCTTTGATTTGCATTTCCTTAATGATGAATGAAATTGAGCATCTTTTTATGTGCTTTTTGGTCATTTGTATATCTGCTTTGGAGAAACATCTATTCAGTTCCTTTACTCACTTTTTGTTAAAGTTTACTTATTTCATGAGTGAAAGAGAGCTACAGTATCCCCAATGGGACCTTTATTTCCCCATATTTTTGCCATAGGGTGTGTGCACTTGCCAGACAGTGAGAGGAAAAGTGAGAAATCACGCCGCAGGGGGGATGGCCACACTGCAAACCCATCTCCATTTTCCTCCTGGAACTCTGGGCACACATGCACATGCACCTGGTGTGATTTTCAAGTTGCCAGATCTGGGACTCAAACCATGGTTGATCATGTGGGAGTCCAGTGCCTTAACCACCACTCCACCTGCTGGCCCCCGATGCCATGATCCACCTCTAGTTTGTATCACCAGCACACGTACACCCAGCATACTCAAGTACGTCTCCAGTTGAGAACTGGCACACCTTCCGAGTTAACCGCTGCAATACTGTCCTGCCCCCTTTACTCATTTAATGAATTGAACTCCCTTGGGACCAGCAGGTGGCATGGTGGCACCTTGACCATGAGTAAAGGGGCCCAGACAATGTTGCAGCAGTCAACCTGGAAGGTTGTCAGTTTGCATCTGGAGACCTCCCTGAGTATGCTGGGTGTACGTGTGCTCAGGATTCAGGCTGGCTAAAGCTGGAGGTGAATCATGGCATCAAGATCCCATCAGCAGGCCAGCTGTCTCTCTGGCTCTCTCTGGCTATCTGGTGAGCGCATGCGCCCTATAGCAAATATCTCTCTAAAAATATTACATAAATGTATTATTCACATATATTTTCTCTACTTTTATGGATTGCCTTTTCACTTTCTTTTTTTTTTCATTTAACTTTATTATTGTTATCATTGTTATTTTCCAGTTTGATCAGAGAGAGGCAGAGAGAGAGAGGAAGTGAGAAAGCAAGCCACCAGGTCCGAGACTTGAACCGTGGTCAGCCATGTGGGAGTCCAGCACTCTTAACCACCATGCCACTTGCTGGCCCCTCTTTTCACTTTCTTGATGGTATCCTTTGAAGCACAAGTTTTTTATTTTGAAAATATACAGTTTATCTGTTTTTCTTTTATTGTTCATTATTTTTGTGTCATATGTAATGATACATTGCAAAATCTGATTCCCCCTGCCCTTTTTTTTTTTAGCGAGAGCAAGATTTTTGTTATAGGGCACTTGTGCTCGCTAAAAAGACAAGAGAGTTGGAGAGATAGAAAGCAAGAAATCACCCCCTGGGGGGATGGCCACACTGGAATCCCTTTTCCTCCATGCCTCTCTTGGGATCTTGAGCACGCATGCACAAGCACCCAACGAGAGTTTAAGCCGCCAGGTCCAGGACTTGAACTGCAGTTGACTACATGGGAGTCCAGCGACATAACCATTATGTCATCTGCTGGTTCCCCTCCTTTCTCTTTTAGTTTTATACTTTTGTTCTTACCTGTAGGTCTTTGAGCCATCTAGAGTTAATTTTTGTATGTAGTGGAAGGTAAGAGTCCAACTTCCTTCTTTTGCGTGTGTCTATCAGTTGTTCCAATCCCATTTGATGAAAAGACTGTTTTTCCTATTGCGTAGTCTTGCCACCCTTGTCAAAGCAGTTGGCCAGGGGTGTGTGGGTTTATTTCTGGACACTCAATTCTGTTTCATTGATTTATATGTCTGTCCTTGTGCCAGTATTATGCTCTTTCAATCACTGTTGCTTTGTAGTAAATTTTGAAATACTGAAGTGTGGTTCTTTCTTCATTATTCTCTTTTTCAGGATTATTTTGTGTATTCTTTTTTTTTTAATTTATTTTATTCATTGTCATTATTTTAATTTAATTTTTTTTTTTTGAAGTTGACCAGAAAGAGACAGAGAGAGAGGAAAGTGAGAAAGAAAGCTGCCAAGTCTGGGACTCGAACTGTGGTCAGCCATGTGGGAGTCCAGCAGCCTTAACCACCACACTACCTGCCAGCCCCCCCTTTTTTTTTAATGAAACTTTTTTTTTTTCTTAAGAATTATTTTAGGGCCAGTAGGTGGCGTGGTGGTTGAGGGGGATGGACTCCCACATGCCCAGCCACGGTTCGAGTCCTGGACCTGGTGACTTGCTTTCTCATTTGTCTTCTTTCTCTTTTTCTTAATTAAAAAAGTAAAATAATTATTTAAATTTATTTGTTTATTTTTAAATTTGATCAGAGAGGAACAGTGAGAGAGAGAGAAAAGAAAAAAAAGTGAGAAAGCAAGCCTTCAAGTCTGGGGGTTGAACCTTTGTCGGCCATGCCTTTAACCACCACGCCACCTGCCGGCCCGTACTTTGGCTATTCTGAGTCTCTTGCACTTTATAGCAATTCTAGATTCAGCGTATCAGTTTCCTTTCTTTTCTTTTTTTCTTTTTTTAAATTATTTATTTTATTTATTCATTCATTTTATTTTAATTTGACCAGAGAGAGACACAGAGAGAGAGAAAGAGGGAAAGTAACAAAGCAAGCCACCAGGTCTGGGACTCGAACCATGGTCGTCTATGTGGGAATGCCCAGCTCCCCAACCACCACGCCACCTGCTGGTCCCCCAGCTTGTCAGTTTCTTACAAAACAGTCTGATAGGACTCTGATAGGCTTGTGCTGAATCTGTAAATCAGTTTGAGGGGTATTATCATCTCAACAGTGTTAAGTTTTATGATCTATAACCATGGGATGTTTTTCCATTTATTTAGATCTTCAGTTTTCGATGAATTATTTTATTTTTATTAATTGTCATTATTTTATTTTTTTGAAGTTGACCAGAGAGAGAGAAGGAAAGTGAGAAAGCAAGCTGCCAAGTCCGGGACTTGAACCTCTGTCAGCCATGTGGGAGTCTAGCCTCTTAACCACCACACCACCTACTGGCCCCTCTTCAACAATATTGTATAGTTTTCAGAATATACATTTTTTTAGAGAATTTTTCAAACCTAACTTTATTTATTTTAATTTGATGAAAGAGAGACAGAGTGAGAGAGAGAGAGATGGAAAGTGAGAAAGCAAGCCGCCAGGCCCAGGACTCTAACCAAGGTTAGCCATGTTGTAGTCCAGCACCCTTAACCACCACACCACCTGCTGGCCCCCAGAATATACATTTTATTCATCTTTTGTTAAATCTGTTTCTGCTTCTAGGGCCAGCAGGTGGCATGGTGGTTAAGGGTGCTGAAATCCCATGTGGCTGACCATGGTTTGAGTCCCAGACCTGGAGGCTTGCTTTTTCATTTTCTCTCTCCCTCTCTCTGTGTCTCTCCCTCTGGAAATATTAAAATACTAATAATAACTAAATTATAGAACCGGAAGGTGGCATGGTGGTTAGAGGTGTTGGACTCCCATATGGCTGACTGCGGTTCAAGTCCCAGACATAGTGGCTTGCTTTCTCACTTTTCAGTGTGAGTGTATAAAAATGTGATTTTGGGGACCAGCAGTTGGCATAATGGCTATGTCGCTGGACTCCCATGTCGTTGACCACGGTTCAAGTCCTGGACCTGGTGGCTTAAACTCACGCCGGGCATGTGTGCGTGCATGCCCAAGATCCCAAGAGGAGAATGGAGGAGAAGGAATTGCTGCAGGCCATCCCCCTGAGGGGGGATTTCTCACTTTCTAGCTCTCTGTCTCTCTCTCTGTCTTTCTGGCGAGCCCACACCCCCTATAGCAAAAACCTCTCCAAAAAAAAAAAAATGTGATTTCGGCCAGCTAGTGGTGTGGTGGTTGAGACAGCTGGATCACACTTGGCTGGCTAAGCTTGAGGCCTGGACCTAACAGCTTGTAAAACACACAGGGTATTTGTGTGTGTGTTCCTGAACTCCCAACAGGAGAAATGGAAGAGAAGAGATTGCAGCATGGCAGTCCCCCATGGAGGATGCTCTCTCCCTCTCTCTCTCTCTCTCTCTCCCTCCTTCTCTCTCCCTCTCTCTCCGGCGAGTGGTGCATGCACCCTCTAGCAAAGTTAAAAATAATAAAATAAAAATACAACTGATTTTTGTATATTGGTTATATATCCAGCAACATTGCTGAACTTATTAGTTCACCTACATTTTTAGTGGAATCCTTAGGTTTTATTTATTTATTTATATTATTTTGGGGAGCTATATGGCATGCGTGTTCACTAGAGACACAGAGAGAGATGGAGAGAAAAGGAAAGTGAGAATTCACCCCCTGGAGGGATGACCATGCCACAGTTCCTTCCTCTCCATTGTCCCCTCAGGATGTGGGGCATACACACACATGCACCTGGCATGAGTTTCAAGCCACTGGGTCCAGTACTCAAACTGTGCAGTTGGCCATTTGGGATCCAGCACCTTACCACTACATCATCTGCTGGCCCCCAGGGTTTTTTTAATATATGAGATCATGTCATATGTGGAAATAGTTTTACTTCTTCCTTTCCAATCTAGATTCCTTTTTTTTCTTGCCAGATTGCTCTGGTTAGAACTTCCAATACAGTGTTAAATCCATTTCTTTTATTTTGTTTTGCTCTTAGGTGAAAAGTATTCGGTCTCACCATTAGCCATGTTGTGTGTTTTTAGGAGACCAAGTTGAGGAAGTACCCTTCTATTCCTAGTTTGTTGAGTGTTTTTATCATGTGAGGGTGTTGGCTTTTATCAAATGTGTTTTTTGTATTTATTGATACAATCATGTGATTTTTTTAAAAGTTTATTCATCCATGAGAGAGACAGAGACAGCACACTCAACAGGTCTTTACACAATCCACTCCTAGCCTGCAGCCAGGCCCAGATCATGGGCACATATGTACCCACCCCACGTACCAGGAAGGTTTCTGGACTTGAACTAGGAACCTGCCTATACAGGATTTCCTCACAGAGCACTGTCATTTTTTTGGAGAGATTTTTGCTATTATGGTACATGTGCTTGCTGGAGAGACAGAGACAGAAAGTGAGAAACCAACTCCCAGGGAGGAGGCCATGCTGCAGTCCCTTCTTCATTCCCCTCTTGAGATATTGGGCACACATGCACACCACCTGGTGTTTCTTTCTTTTTTCATTTCTTTCTTTGTTTCTTTGTTTCTTTCTTTGTTTCTTTCTTTCTTTCTTTCTTTTTTTTTTTTTTTTTTTTTTGAGATATTTTGCTTTAGGGTACATGTGCTTGCCACAGAGAGAGAGAGACAGTGAGAGGGAAAGTGAGAAATCAACCCCTCTCCCAGGGGGATGGCCATGCTATAGTCCCTTCTCCTCCATTCTCCTCTAGGGATCTTGGGCATGCATGTACACCTGCCCAGGGTGAGTTTCAAGCCACCAGGCCTAGACTCAAATCACGGTTGGCCATGTGGGAGTCCAACCACTTAATCACTATGCCATCAACTGCCTCCCCCCCTCCCCGCTCCCCGCCGTGTGAGTTTCAAGCCGACAGGTTCAGGACTCAAAAACTACTGTTGGCTATGTGAGAGTCCAGTACCTTAACCACTACACCACCTGCTGGCCCCAGAGCCTTTTTTAAAAAGAATTATTTTATTTAATTTTATTCATTCATTTATTTTAATTTGACCAGAGAGAGAGAGAAAGCAAGCTACCAGGACCGGGACTCAAACCCTGGTCGGCTATGTGGTCGGCTAAGATGGTTAAGCACCTTAACCACCACGCCATCTGCTGGTCCCCAGAGCGTTGTGTTTTACTACTGCTTCACTGTCTGGCTCCTGTGATCATGTGATTTCTAAAAAACAAAACAAAACAAAACAAAGCTGTTGATATGATGTATTACATTCATTGGTTTTTAGGTATCAAACCTAACTTGCATTCCTAAAATAAATTCTGCTTGGTCACTGTGTACAGTTCTTTTCATGTGTTGCAAAATTAGTTTAGCTAGTGTTTTGTTGAGGATTTTATGTCCATATTCATAAAATATATTGTGTCTATAGTTTTTTTGTTGTTGTTGTTGTTTTTAAGAATTATTTCTTTTGGGGACCAGCAGGTGGCATGGTGGTTAAGGCACTGAGCACTCCCACATGGCCAACCATGGTTCAAGTCCTGGACCTGGTGGCTTACATTCCCACTTTCTCTTCCTCTCTCTCTGTCTCTCTCTGGTCAAATTAAAATAAATGAATGAATAAATAAAAAATTTTAAAAAAGAATTATTTCTTTTATTTAACTCTTTTTTTTTTTCAAGTTGACCAGAGAAAGATAGAGAGGAAAAGTGGGAAAGCAAGCCTCCAGGTCTGGGAGTCGAACCATGGTCAGCCATGTGAGAATCCAGCACTTCAACCACCACGCCACCTGCTGGCCCCTATCATTTTTTTTTTTTTTTTACCTTAGATATCTTAGCCTGGATGATACCTTCGAGAATGAGTTAGGATGTATCACCCTATTCATATATTTTGGAAGAGTTTGCAAATAGTTAGTATTAACTCTTTTTTTTTTTTTTAAGGTTTTTGTCATAGGGCACGTGTACTTGCCAGAGAGAGAGAGACAGAGACAGTGAGAGGGGAAGTGAGGAGTCATCCCCCCAGGGGATAGCCACACCACAATCTCTTCTTCTCCATTCTCCTAGTGGCATTTTGGGCATGCACATACGTGTGCTTGGTGTGATTTTCAAGCCCCCAGGTCTGGGACTAGAACCATGTTTGGCCATGTGAGAGCCCAGAGACAAGCACTATGGCACCTGCTGCCCTTTAACTTTTCTTTAAATGATTGGTAGGATTCCGTAGTAAAGCCATTAGGGCTTGAGATTCTTTGTAAATAGTTTTTTGTTATTTTAAATTACCAATCAATCCCCTCACTTGCCATAGATCTATTCCATTTTTCTATTGGGTCATTGGAAAAGTCATGACGTATTTTACTGTTTTTATATACAAAAATGCGTCACGACTTTTCTGATGACCCAATATTTCTTGAGTTAATTTTGGTAGTTTGTCCCTTGCTAAGAATTTTTCCATTTCCTCTAAATTATCAAATTTGTTGGAGTTCCACTTTGTATCATATTCCTTCATTGTCCTTTTTATTTTTATAAGATTGGTGGCACTACTTCCTCTTTCAATTCCTGGTCATTTGAATTCTCTATTTTTTCTTTACCAATCTAGTTAGAGGTTTGTCAGTTCAGTTGGTCTTTTCAAAGAATGAGCTCTTAGCTTTATTGATTTTTCTCTATTGTTTTTCGAATACCTATTTCATTCACTGTTTTTTTCTTGTGATGTGGAGGTCACCCTCGACAGGGTCTTGTTATATGATCCACTTTCCCCAGCTCTCCAGCTTGTTAGGATCTTGGGCGTTCACATGTGTGCCTGGCATATTTTTAAGCTGACCAGGGATCTGAAACTAGTGACCCTTATGGCTTCCAGCACTACACTCAGTATACTACGGAGAGTGCTACCTCGGCAGACCTATTTCATTTATTTTCACTGTAATATTCTTTCTTTCTGCTTGCTGTATGGGTCTAGTTTGCTCTTCTTTTTCTAATATAACCTGGATGGTGAGGTTATTTATTTATTTATTTATTTTTAGAACATCTTAAATTTTTAATCCTTTCTTTACAGGTTACCTAGACCACTTTTGATAAGAAAACTGTAGAAAGTTAGTAACTGCCACAAGCGAACGCCAGGCGGTGGCACATGTCAATTTTCCACCGAGTCCTGCTTTACGGAGTGTCTGATGCACTGCTCGGGGTCTCTGCTCACACTTGCTGGAATCAATCATGGCAGATTTTAGTCCACAGGTCGCTTTTCCCCATATTTCTTTGTAAACTCTTCAGCGTTCTTACAGAATGTTTTACGGTCCTTAGAGTATTCTTCAGCTAGGTCAGCCCGGAGGGGGTGCTCGGGCTGGGGGTCGTTCACCAGTGCTATGAGGGACTGGATAACTTGGTCGCTTTTGGTAGCTGGCTTCCAGTTTTTAGCACTAATTACTGGCAGACAGACCTGCCCCTTTTCATCGATGTCCGGGTGATAGATCTTTGTTTTACATGTGATCTTCGGTGGTTTGAATGGGTACTCTGCTGGAAAGTTGATTTCGATTCCGAAGGCCCCTTTGTCATATGGAGGGTTGTCAGGAACAATAAGCCCTTGCCAAGTCAATAAATTAGCTCTTCATCAACCTGGATGTTATAGAAGTTTGTTTTTTGTTTTTTGGTTTTTTGTTTTTTGGGTTTTTTGGGGGTTTTTTTGGAGAGGTTTTCGCTATAGGGCGCGTGCGCTCGCCAGAAAGACAGACACAGAGAGATATAAAGTGAGAAATCACCCCCCAGGGGGGATGGCCACAACAGGATCCCTTCTCCTCCATTCTCCTCTTGGGATCTTGGGCATGCATGCACATGCGCCTGGCGTGAGTTTTAAGCTACCAGGTCCAGAACTCAAACTGCGGTCGATTACGTGGGAGTCCAGCGACGTAGCCATTACCCTAACTGCTGGTCCCTAGAAGTTTTTCATTCCACATTTGTGGATTTCTTCAAGCTCCTTCATCAGCTTCCTGCTGGCCGCCATCTTGGATCTGGTCGATGGTTAGGTTATTAATTTGAAATCTCTCTTCCTTGTTTCTTTCTTTCTTTTCTTTTTCTTTTTTTAAAGAGATTTTTGCCATAGGGTATGTGCGCTTGCTGGAGAGACAGAAATCAAGAAATCACCCCCCAGAGAGGATGGTCATGCTATAGTCTCTTCTCCATTCTCCTCTCAGGATCTTGGGCACGCATGCACATGCCCAGCATTAGTTTTAAGCTGCCAGGGCCAGGACTTGAACTGTGGTTGACTATGTGGGAATCCAGCAATGTAACCATTACATTATCTTCTGGTCCTGCTTCTTTTTTAAAAAGTTGTCTTCTCCCATGAGAGAGACAGAGACTGAGAGACAAGTAGCCTCATTGAGGTCCCAATGCCTCTATTCACTCCCAGCCTCAGCCAGCCCTGGATCATGGGCATGTGCATGCCCAGCAAACTAAGGGAGGTCTCCAGACACAAAGCCAGAACCTACCCATGTGGGTCAGCCTCACAAAGGATCAAATTTTACTTCTGGGGGGACTGGCAGGTGGCTTGGTGGGTAAGGTGCCAGATTCCTACATGGCTGACCATAGTTCAAGTCCTAGACCTGGAGCTTGCTTTCTCACTCTTCTCTCTCTGTCTCTCTCTGCTCAAATTGAATAATAATAATAAACAAATAAAAGAAATCTTTTTAAAAATTTTTTTACTTCTGTGCCACTGTGCACCTCCCTGCAACATACGTTTTTGTTTTTTGGTTTTTGGTTTTTTTTTGGCCATAGAGTACCTGTGCTTGTCAGAGAGAGAAAGGCAGAGGGGGAAAGTACTCCCTAAAGGGGCACGATCATGCCTCAACCTCTCCTCCATTTCCCCATCCTGTTAGGATTCTTTTTTTTTTTTTTTTTTTTTTTTGAGAGATTTTCACTGTACGGCGCGTGCGCTTGCCAGACAGGCAGAGAGAGACATAGAAGTGGGAAATCACCCCCGGGGGGGGATGGCCATGCCTCAATCTCTTCTCCTCCATTCTCCTCTTGGGATCTTGGGTGCACACACACACGCCCGGCGTGGGTTTAAGCCACCAGGTCCGGGACTCGAACCGCAGTCGACTACATGGGAGTCCAGCGACATAGCCATTATGCCAACTGCTGATCCCAATCCCAGGATTTGAACTGTACAGTCAGTCATATGGGACCTATTTTTCTTAACCACTAGGCCACAGAACTGCCCTCCACACTTTTTGTGTGTGTGTGTGGTTTTTGTCATAGGGCACACGTGCTTACCAGACACAGAGAGGGGAAGTGAGAAATCACTCTCCCAGGGGACGACCATGCCATTGTCCCTTCTCCTCCGGTCTCCTGTTGGGATTTTGGGCACATATGTATATGTGCCTGGCATAATTTTTTTTTCTTTTTTAAAAATTATTTTATTTATTTATTTATTTATTTATTTATTAATGCTTTATATTTTTTTAGAGGTTTTTGCTATAGGACACATGCACTTGCCAGAAATATAGAGAGACAGAGACACAGAAAGCAAAAAATCACCCCCCCAGGGGGGATGGTCACGCCGCAATCCCTCCTCCTCCATTTTCCTCTCGGGATCTTGGGCACACACGCACACGTGCCTGGCGTGAGTTTAATCCACCAGGTCCGGGACTCGAACTGTGGTTGACTACATGGGAATCCAGTGACATAGCCATTAACCAACTGCTAGTCCCACCTCTAAGCTCTCTCTTGTGAGTTTAGATATGTGTGTCTTCAGTTCCATTTATCTCTAAATATTTTCTGATTTTACTTTAAGAATTCATTTTATTTATTATTATGATTTTTTTTCAATTTGCTACAGGACACATGTACTCACCAGAGAGAGAGAGAAAGTTTTGCTATAGGACACATGCACTTGCCAGAAATATAGAGAGACAGAGACACAGAAAGCAAAAAATCACCCCCCATGGGGGATGGTCACGCCGCAATCCCTTCTCCTCTGTTTTCCTCTCGGGATCTTGGGCACACACGTACACGTGCCTGACGTGAGTTTAATCCACCAGGTCCAGGACTCGAACTGTGGTTGACTACATGGGAGTCCAGTGACATAGCCATTAACCAACTGCTAGTCCCACCTCTAAGCTCTCTCTTGTGAGTTTAGATATGTGTGTCTTCAGTTCCATTTATCTCTAAATATTTTCTGATTTTACTTTAAGAATTCATTTTATTTATTATTATGATTTTTTTTCAATTTGCTACAGGACACATGTACTCACCAGAGAGAGAGAGAAAGTGAGAGAAAGTGAGAAAGCAAGCTGCCAGGCCTGGGACTCGAATCATTGTCAGCCATGTGAGAATCCAGCATCCCAATCAGCATGCCACCTGCTGGCCCCCTGATTTTACTTTTGATTCATTCTTTGAACCATTGGTTGTTTAGGAATTTGTTGTTTACTTTCCACATATTCATGAGTTTCCAAAATTATTTTCTGTTATCGGTCTCTAATTTTATTCCATTGTGGTAGGAAAACATACTTTGTATGAGTTCTTTCTATTTTATTGGGTTTCTTATATGACCTCACACATGGTCTGCTCTGAAGACTCTTCTGTGTGCACTTGAGAAGAACGTGTATCATGCTTCCTCGAGAAGAGTGCTGTAAAGGTGTCTGGAATGCTAGTTTAGTGTTGTTCGTGTCTTCTCTTTCTTCATTGACCTTCTATCTACTTGTTCTGTTCATTATTGAAAGTGGAGTATTGAAATCTTCAACTGTTATTGTTGAATCAGGCTTACATTTATTTTTGAACCTTATTCTGGAAAATTCCAGACATACAGGAAAGAAGAGCTAATGTCCTTACTTCACCCAGCTTCCACATTTATAAGCATTTTACCACTCTTGCTGAATTTATCCTTCGTCACCTCTGTTCTTTTTTATTTCCTAGAGTATTTTAACACACGTCCAGATGTCACATCATCTCAACAATATATCCCTCTGCACACATTGCTAACGGGTCGCGGTGTTCTTTAACTCAGACCCGACATCATTTTCACACCTAACAAAGTTAACGGAATTGCTCAGTATCTTCTAGTCCCTGGTCCTTGTTCAAATGTCCCCAGCTCTTCATGGCCCCTTCATGTGTCACAGTCAGAAAGGGCCCCTGGGAACTGGGCAGCCAGGGCAGTCTATGGGGATTTGGGAGGGAAAGTTCTGGCCATAGCTTGGCCATTCAGGTCCTCATGAGCCCCTGTTTGGTCTATTTCAGGAACAAATGTGGTATCTGGGGATGGCGGTCTGAGAAGATGGAAACTGTTAGCGGCTACGAGGCCAAGGCAGGACAGGCTAGTGGTGGGGGGCTGGGGGTAGGAGATGAGACCCAGGAACTCTGCTCCCCCACATAACTCAATGGGACCCACGTGCTAGCCCCTGTGGAGGATGTAGGGACTACCCGCAGCACGGGCCCCCCACCCAGGGTACCCACATCAAATCAGGGGCATTTCCTCTTGACCTTGGGGCTACATTTCCTCACCGGTGACTCCCTTGGGTTCAGACCCTGACAACTCTTCTGTGTGGGGAATGAGATCTGACCTGTCTCTGGGTCCCATGCTGGTGAGGCTGAGTATGGAGAAAAGGCTTGGAGCCCCCAGCTCCCTGTGTCCCCTGCTCCTCAGGTGTACAGTGCCACTAACGTGGAGCTGGTGACACGCACACGCACGGAGCACCTCTCTGATCAGGACAAGTCGAGGAGCAAAGGTAAACCCAGGTGCGCCTGCCTGCTGCCCAGATACTCTGTGTGGTGGGGTTGCCCAGGTCAGGCACCAGGGCCAGAGTGTCCATAGGAAGTCGGGAGGTCTGCTCATGGCTGCCTTCCTTTTTCCCACCTGACTGGAGGCCCACAGGGTTGGGGGTGGGGTGGGGGGGGCCACAGCCTTAGAGAAGTAGCCCCAAGCTCCCTCATGGGCTCCTATGGGCTCCTACCCTTCTCCTTCAGGGGGGAAGACTCCGTTCCAGTCCTTCCTGGGGATGGCGCAGCAGCACTCCTCCCACAATGGGGTGAGCCAGGGCTGGGGTGTGGGGGCCAAACTTGGGCTGGTAGGGCGCCATCTGTCTGTCCCTCCTGAATGTTAAGTCTGGTCCTGGGTCCACCAGGCTCCTGTGCAGCAGGCAGCCAGCCCCACCAACCCCACCGCCATTTCCCCCGATGAATACTTCGACCCCAGCTTCAGCCTGGAGTCCCGAAACATCGGCCGCCCCATCGAGATGTCCAGCAAAGTGCAGAGGTGAGGTCTGGGCACTGACAGCCTTTTCTCGGGAGTGGGATCCTGCCTGAACCTGCTGGGGCCTTGCAGGCTCCTGTCGCACACACAGCCCGTATACCCTCCTGACTTCTCTGGACTCTGCCCCTTGAGGGTGCGGCCAGCCTGCCTTACCTAGTGTCCTCGGTACCCAGCATGGGTAGAGAACAGAGAACTTTGATGAATGAATGAATGGATGAGCGGCACCACCCATGGGTGGTTTTCTATTTAATTTAATGAGCACCTGCCAGGGGCCAGCACAAGGCAGAAAGGAAAGGGTCTGGGAAGGGCCAACAGCCCTACTGCCCCCCACAGCTGTGTGGCCCAGTTTCTTCCTTGGTGAAATGAAAACAGTCACCCTTGCCAACCTGCCACAGGAGGATTTGATGGCAGGGGTGAGTGGTAACAGTGGACAGAGCACTGACAATAGGCCTTACAGGCTCCTGGCAACCTCACCTGGACCCTCGCAGCCACCTAGTGATCGGGCTGGGATTTGAACCCCAGCAGCTCTGCCCCCAAGGCTGTGCTGGACACAAAAATGTGGCAGAATGTGAGGTGCTGGCCAGCTCTAGGGGGGAGGAGGATGGGGCTTGTAGGCAAGGGCCAGAAAGAAGCCCACAGCCTGGCCTTGCCTCCTCCTCCAGGCCAGATGAGGCACAAAACCATGAGCCTGTCTGGGCCCAGAGTCCAGGGGAAGCTTGGGCCATAGTGCCAGGGCAGGAGCTTCTGAGGAAAGCACACAGGGACAGCTGAGCAGAGAGGACAGCACCCGACAAGGTAGAAGAGTATAAGAGGCCCGTGACCAGGTCTGTGGCCTCAGTGGAAGGACCACCAGAGATTCCTTGACCCAAGTTCCGTGGTTGGTGGGACAGGTTCAAGGCAACACTGTGGCTGAGCGAGGAGCACCCGCTCTCCCTGGGTGACCAGGTGACACCCATCATCGACCTGATGGCCATCAGCAACGCTCACTTTGCCAAGCTGCGAGACTTCATAACCCTGCGCCTCCCACCTGGCTTCCCTGTCAAGATTGGTGAGTGAGGAGCAGCAGGAGGCCCTCAGCTTGGGGCTGCCCTTACTCAGTGCAGCTCCTGGGAGTGTGTGGTTGGCACAGGCCTGGGGAGTCAGGCACAGGGTGGTCTCACTGGGGCGGCTCAGTCTCGGATGTCTTCTTGCAGAGATTCCCCTCTTCCACGTGCTCAACGCCCGCATCACCTTCAGCAACCTGTGCGGCTGTGATGAGCCCCTGAGCTCGGTGTGGGTGCCGGCCTCCAGCTCCGCAGTTGCGGCTTCAGGTACCATAATGGGAGGAAGAGGGAGGCTGTGCTGCTGAGGGTCACTGAGCCCTAAGGGTGAGCATGGCCCCTCTGCCACCTGTCCAGGGAGCCCTTTCCCATGTGAAGTGGACCCCACTGTGTTTGAGGTGCCTGAGGGGTACAGCGTGCTGGGCGCAGAGCGCAGCGAGCCCCTTCGAGATGAGGACGATGACCTGCTGCAGTTTGCAATCCAGCAGAGCCTGCTGGAGGCGGGCACGGAGGCAGAGCAGGTGGGATATGGGTAGCGGTGGGCCCTGGCCTCTGCAGTCGCAGGCAGAGGTGACAGTTCTGGCCTCTGGTCACTGCAGGTGACTGTCTGGGAGGCCCTGACCAACACACGGCCAGGCACCCACCCTCCTCCCCAAGCCACTGTCTATGAGGAACAGCTTCAGCTGGAGCGGTGAGGCCCCTCTAGGCCCTCCTGGGTCCCTGTCTCCGTTCAGTCTTGCCTCCAGCACCCAGCTGGTGGGGTGGGGGTACTGGACTCAAATCCCATGCCCTCTCCAAAGCCACCTTCCCTCAGCAGCACTGTCACCACCAAAGGTTGGGTGAGGGGACAGGGCCCTGCCTAGTCTGCTCTCTGCTACCCTTTGTCCTTGTCCTTCAAAGCCACGTCCCAGCCCCTTGGCTACCTCCCCCAGCCTTAGCACTCACTGCTCTCCCTCTCACACTTTGCTTTGCCGGAAGGGCCCTCCAGGAAAGCCTGCGGCTGTCCACAGAGCCCAGGGGTCCAGGATCCCCTCATAGGACACCCCCATCCCCAGCTCCCCCGAGCTTTGAAGAGCAGCTTCGTCTGGCCCTAGAGTTGTCTTCACGGGAGCAAGAGGAGCGGGAGCGGCGGGGGCAGCAGGAAGAGGAAGACTTACAGCGGATCCTACAGCTTTCGCTCACGGAGCACTGAGCCACCACCCGGCCCCTGGGAGGGTTTTCGGGGCCACTCTCTCCACTTGCTTTTATAACTTATTTATTTATAAACTGTCTGCTGCTGAGGTGGGGCCTGGAGCCCTGGGGGTGGGCTTGCAGTGGAGACGGAGGTGAAAATAAAGAGACTGTCAGCAGCAGGTTTGCTCTGCTCAATGGGCTGGAGCTGGGGAGAGGCTGGGAGTGGGGTGCCAAGGAAAGACACGTGAGCAACAGCCTTAGACCTGGGCCCATAGCCCCCTTAGCCTCTCTGAACCAGTTTCTTCAGCTGTAAAATGAAGAGACTGCTCCCTCAGCACTCAGGACTGTTGAGAGGGTGAAAGGAACCAACACATGTCCGTGCCCTTACATAGCAGGAGAGCAGGTGCTCCATAAACTTGGGCCCCGCCCCACCCACGAGAGACCTGAGTTCCCCCTGCCACCCAACCTGACCTTCTTGGAACTCAGCCCATGCTACTGTTGGGGGAAGCTCTTATCACAGAAAGTGGAGAAGACCCCCGTACCCCCACCCCTACACTGCAGTCCTAGCCCAGTTTCCTGCCCTGATTCCAGAATATTTTATCAGTGACTTTGGGCAAGTCACTTCCCTCTGCTGTAGCTGTGAAATGGGCTCACTCCTTCCCCGCTCACCTCCAAGATGAGAATTAGTGGGACCAGCTGTTAGCTAATGGCTATGTCGCTGCACTCCCATGTAGTTGACCACAGTTCGAGTCCCGGACCCGGTGGCTCAAACTCATGCCGGGTGCATGTGCGTGTGTACCCAAGATCCCAAGAGGAGAATGGAGGAGAAGGGATTGCAGTGTGGCCATCCTCCCAGGGGAGTGGAACATGAAGGCCAACCAGCGAAGAAAAGTTTGAGTGTCTCCCCGCACGTCCCAGTTCAGACCCTCTGCCTGATCCTAAGGCCTGCGTCCCTAGCCCCTACCTCCCCAAGACCCAACTTTGCCTGGTAACAGAAAAGTTGAAGCCCAAAACAGTTCAGGTGATCTAACTGGGCGGAGCAGGGAGGGGCAGGGGCAAGGTAGGAGCACTTCCTGGGAGGAGGGACCGAGTCCTAGAATGAATGCAGCAGGCGGTCAGGACATTGGCCCTGGCCCTTCCCCGGGGTGGCGGGACTCAGCACCTGCGCCCCGCCTCCAGCCCCGCCCACAGTGTGATGGGGCGGGGGCGAGGCAGACCTAACCGGAGTAGACGCCAGGGGAGGCGCTGCGGCCGCTCGGTGCCGGCTCCGCAGGCCCTGCTGGGCGGGTGTCTGGCCCTTTAAGGACCGCCCCGAGGAGGTGCCAGGCCCTGGTGGCTCCGGTCTCTCCTTCCTGGTCCTGCTAGGCAGGGACTGACCGTGGGGCTGTAAGGGGGGCTGTGCCCGGTGCCTGCCCAGGTACCCCCGGCCCGCCCGCATGGCTCTGGTCACAGTGAATCGCTCGCCCCCGGCCAGCACCCCCCCCCCGCCCCCCAGCCACTCCACGCCTGTGGCGCCCACGGTGAGTGGCTTCGCTGTGGTTCTGCCCACGCAGTTGGCTGCCAGCTGGGCCTGGGGAGTACATCCTGCCCGCCGGCACCCCCACCTCAAGCCTAGGGGAGTGCGCAGGGGGATCTCAAGTCTCAGGCTGGAGGGGGTTGGGAGGTCTTTAGGCCCCCAGGATCTCAGACCAAGACTCAGCCCTGGGTGCCAGCCCAGTCTGGGAGGCCCAGATCTGGACTAACCCTTCCCACACCCTCAGCGCCACCTCCACTCCCCACACCTTGATTTAGGGTAGGAGGAGGGTTGGCATCTGACACCTGTTCTGCCCCCATCCCCACTAATGGAAGGGCGATGTCAGAGACCCTATCTTACCCCAGCAGCCTGAGAGACGGAAGAGAAGGGTCCTCCCTGTTCTCACTCTCCCTGGGGGCTGCTTTCTTGGCAGGACCAGGCAGTCAAGTGGAGAAGCCGGCTCCAGCGAAGGTGAGCACCTTCCTGCCTGACACAAACACCTCCATCCAGCCCTCATGCTTGACCCCTGCCATCCTGGACTCCAGGTGCCAGTGACAGAAGGCTCCCTGGAGAACGCAAAGCCAAGCTCACTACTGAATGTGTGGGGCAGTGTCCTCCTTGGGCACAGCTGGTGGGCCTGGCTGGTGGGCACGCTGGTGTGGTTTTCACCTTCTGCCTGGTCACTTGGGCTCTTTCACTCACTGCCCTGGCCCTGACTCGGGCCGGTGGTCATAAGCTAAAAGGCAGGATGGGACATCAGAGCCTGAGGACTCTTGAATCTCTCTCTCCTGAAACAGCAGCTGCCTTCCCCTCAAACAAGCAAGAATAGATGGGCAGGGGGCTTCCGAGCCTCTAAGATTGTTCTCAAGTGTGGTGGCCTTGTCACCAGGAAGCTGTTTAGAAATACAAATTCTCAGGCCTCCACTATTGACGCTGAGAAGCAGGCCACCTCGCCAGGTGACTCTGTGTGCATGTGTGTTTCACTAGCCCTCCCGGGGATTCTGTGTGCTAACCTTTGAGGACCCCTGCCCTGAGGGGTATGAGGGCCATAACAGTTTCCCCACCACCCTGCCAGGCAGAGCTTTGCAGTGCTCCGTGGGGCTGTCCTGGGACTGCAGGACAGAGGGGACAATGATGACGCAGCTGAGGCCAGCCCTGAACCAGTGGAGGGGCTTCCAGGTGAAGAGCAGCCCCAGGAAGATCAGACAGACTTTGGGCAAGAGGCCCAGAGTCCCCAGAAGGAGGAGCAGAAGCAGCACCTAAACCTCATGGTGAAGCTGCTGAGGCCACAGGATGACATCCGCCTGGTGAGATGGGGTCCAGAGCCCAGTGAGAGGGGCCAGCCCCGGGGGAGGGGGGTATAGAGCCTGTGTGTGTGTAGCAGTGGTGTGAGGGTAGGGGAATGGGAGGGTACTCAAGCCCTGATGACTCTGCTGTTTCAGCTAGAGATGTTTTAACAGAGTGAGGTCATGTCTGCAGGGCTCTGGAGGGCCATGAAAGGACAGGGGAAGTTTGTCCTGCCTGAGCCACTAGGGCCAGATTAGGTGCAAGAGTTGGGAATTGCAGAGATTTTTGTTCAACTAGCAGAGAACTTCTCTGATAACATGAGTCATCCATGAAGGGGCTAACCGTCAGAGATGGCTAGCTGAGCAGGCCCTGAGACCAGGCAGAGGGAAGGAAGACGGAGCACCCTGGAGAGCTGGGAGTACCGGTGGGAGCCTGAAGGCCAGTTCCCAAATGCCTGTGAAAACACCTGGCTGGCTGCAGCAATTATGAGAAACAAGAGGCAGTCAGGCCCTTCACAAAGCTGAATTCACAACAGAAGCACTGTCCTTTACTGTGGGACTATGTCCTTAGTATTTTTTTTCTTTTTTTTTGGAGAGGTTTTTTCGCTATAGGGCACGTGCGCTCGCCAGACGAACAGAGAGAGACATACTGACAGAAAGCGAGAAATCACCCCCCATTGGTCATGCCGCAATCCCTTCTCCTCCATTCTCCTCTGGGATCTTGGGCACGCACGCACACGCACCCGGCGTGAGTTTTAAGCCACCGGATCTGGGACGTGAACCGCGGTTGACTACATGGGAGTCCAGCAACATAGCCATTACGCTAACTGCTGGTCCCAAGTATTTTTTTTTTAAGAGAGAGATTTTTGCCAGAAGGCACGTGTGCCTGTGCAGAGACAGGGAGAGACACAGAGACAGAAAGTGAGAAATCATCCCCTGGGGATGGTCACACTGCAATCCCTTCTCCCCTATTCTCTTCGTGGCCACACACGTGCACACACCTGGTTTGAGCTTCAAGCCTCTAGGTCCAGTACTCAGACTGTGGTTGGCCATGTGGGAGTCTAGCAACAGAACCATTATGTTGTCTGCTGGTCCCAGTATTTCTTAAACCATTATGTTGTCTGCTGGTCCCAGTATTTTTTATGTTTTTAAGAATTATTTAATTTCATTTATCAGAGAGGGATAGAGCAAGCGAGATAGAGAGAGAGGGAAAGCAAGCTGCCAGGTCCAGGACTTGAAGTGCAGTTTGGCATGTGGGAGGCCAGTGCCCCAATCACCATGCCACCTGCTGCCCCCACCCCCCAAATATATTTTTTTAAGAGAAAGTTTTTCTATAGGGCATGTATGCTCGCCAGAAAGAGACAGACAGACAGAAAGAGAAATCACCCCCAGGGGGTATGGCCATGCCACAATTCCTTCTCCATTCTCCTCTCAAGAGTTTTGGGCACACATACACACGTGCCCAGCACCCAGCATGTATTTTAAGCCACCAGGTCTGGACTCAAATCGCAGTCAACCATGTGAGAGTCCAGCAATATAACCATTACACCATCTACTGGTCTCATCCTTAGTCTGTCTGTCTTCCTTCCTTTCTTTCTTTCTTTCTTTTTCTTTTTTTGGAGAGGTTTTTGCTATAGGGCGCGTGCGCTTGCCAGACGGATAGAAAGAAAGCAAGAAATCACCCCCCGGGGGGATGGCCACACTGCAATCCCTTCTCCTCCATTCTCCTCTCAGGATCTTAGGCACGCACTCACACGCGCCTGGCGTGAGTTTAAGCCACCGGGTCCAGGACTCGAACTGCGGTCGACTACGTGGGAGTCCAGCGACATAGCC
>NW_006209345.1:3067516-3076656 GCF_000334495.1 Tupaia belangeri chinensis | reverse complement strand
TTTTTTTTGAGAGGTTTTTGCTATAGGGTGTGTGCGCTCACCAGAAAAACAGAGAAACAGAGACAGAAAGCAAGAAATCACCCCCCCCCCAAGGGGGGATGGCCATGCTTCAATCCCTTCTCTTCCATTCTCTTCTTGGGATCTTGGGCACACATGCTTACATGCCCAGCGTGAGTTTAAGTCACCGGGTTCAGGACTCGAACCGTGGTCAACTACATGGGAGTTGAGCGATATAGCCATTATGCCAACTGCTGCTCCTGCCATCCTTTGTATTTCCTTTAGTGATAAACATTTCTAGAATGAAGTGGTGGTCAGTTTTTTAACTTCCTTCCTGGGGGGAACGGGGTTGTAGCAGATGGCGTAGGGGTTACTTCACTGACTCCCACATGGCCGACCATGATTCCAGTCCTGAGCCTGATGGCTTAAAAATCATGCTGGGTGCATTTGCATGCATACCCAAGATTTCGGAAGGAGAGTGGAGGAGAAAGGATTGCAGCATGGCCATCCTGCCTGGGGGTGATTTCTCACTTTCCTTCTCACTGTCTCTGTCTCTTTCTCTTTAAAGAGCATATGCATTCTAAGGTTAAAAACCTCTTTTAAAAAATTTAAAATTATCTTTTAAATAAAATAAAATAAATATTTTATTTTTAAAAATTAACGTCATTTTATTTAATTTGATCAGGAAGGACAGAGTGAGAGATAAAGAGAGAGAAAGGGAAAGTGAGAAAGCAAGCTGCCAGCTCCAGGATTTAAAGCGTGATAGGTCATGTGGGAGCCCAGCGACTTTAACCACCATGCCACCTGCCGGCCCTGAGGCAAAAACTTCTAAAAAAAAACCAAAAAACCTTCCTTCCTGGGCTGAAAATATGGGCAAGCTCACTCTCCCTTTGTCAAGCTCATTCTCCCTTTTTTTCCACACATACCCCCTTTAAGAACAATCTTTTAAAATATTTTTTTGGACCATGAAATCCTAACATTGGGGACTATAGGCTTGAACCCATTGATCTTGTTTCTGAAAAGACGGGGTGGGAGTACAGGGGGCAGGAGCTGGCTTTCTGAACCTGCGGGTAAGCCTGGGTTGGGGGGAGCAGGGTTCTGGGGTCCCCTGTGACTCAAAACTTTTCCTCTATCTTCCCCAGGCAGCTGAGCTGGAGGCAGCCCGGCCTCCCCGGCACCGCTACCTCCTGGTGGTTTCCACACGGGACAACTTGAGCCAGGATGAGACAGTCCTCCTTGGGGTGGATTTCCCTGACAGCAGGTAGGAGCAGGGAGAGGAAGGGAGGGGGCAAGGAAGCAAGGCTCTGGGGATAATGGCTTTCCCCGTGTACCCCGTCAGCTCCCCCAGCTGCACCCTGGGCCTGGTCTTGCCTCTCTGGAGTGATACCCAGGTGTACCTAGATGGAGATGGGTAAGACTGGCAACTGGAGAAGGGAAGGGGAGAGGAGGGACCAGGAGAGTGGAAAAAACCAAGTGCGAGGGATGTGATGAGGGGGCTGGCAGTGGGGGGCAGTGTAACTCCAGGCTGGGAGTCCAGGCCTGTGACCTGTTCTCAGCTTTACCTCAGATTTGCTGTGTGATCTTGGGCAATTCACCTATTTCTCTGGGCCTCAGCCATCCTATATCTGGCCAATGGGCAGGCCTTCTATCCCAAGGCCTGGAATTTGGCTCCACCCCCACCTGGTCTCCTGCAGGGGCTTCAGTGTGACATCTGGTGGGCAGAGCCGAATCTTCAAGCCAGTCTCCATCCAGATCATGTGGTAAGGGCCAGGCTAGCCTCATCTAGGGCTGTGGCTGTAGGGCCTGGGTCAGGGCAGCAGGGGACACAGTATAATCTACCCTTTCCTCCTGCCCCAGGGCCACGCTCCAAGTGTTGCACCAGGCATGTGAGGCGGCTCTAGGCAGTGGCCTGGTGCCTGGTGGCAGTGCCCTCACCTGGGCGAGCCACTACCAAGAGAGACTGAATTCTGACCAGAGCTGCCTCAATGAGTGGATGGCCATGGCTGACCTGGAGTCTCTGCGACCTCCCAGTGCTGAGTCTGGCCGGTCAGTGCAGGGAGGGGAGGGCCTTAGGGAAAAGAGCCAGGAAAACACAGTGGGGTGCCATGGCCAAAAGGGGAAGGGGCTCTCTGACTGAGGAGCTCTGCTCCCAGGTCCTCAGAACAAGAGCAGATGGAACAAGCAATCCGGGCTGAGCTGTGGGATGTGTTGGATGCCAGCGACCTGGAGAGCATCACTTCCAAAGAGGTGGGCAGGTGGCCGAGGGACCAGGGGCCCTCCAGCAGGCCATGAGTTTGCCTGACCTTGAGGCCTTCCCATCTAGCTGTCCTTCAGTCCTGAGCTAGCATGTCCCATCTAGCATGTCTTCCTGGATACTTTGGCCTC
This sequence comes from Tupaia belangeri chinensis, assembly GCF_000334495.1. NCBI lineage: Eukaryota > Metazoa > Chordata > Mammalia > Scandentia > Tupaiidae > Tupaia > Tupaia belangeri. The sequence goes on along the minus strand of NW_006209345.1, from coordinate 3,074,274 downwards.
AGCCCCAGTCCTGGCCTCAGCTTTCTGTCTAGATGGGCTAGGGGAATGAGGGATGATGGACCAGGAGCCTGGAGAGCCTCACTCGCAGCGTCTCCTCTTGGGCTGTGCCCACAGATCCGCCAGGCCCTGGAGCTGCGCCTAGGACGCCCTCTCCAGCAGTACCGTGACTTCATTGACAACCAGATGCTGCTGCTCATGGCCCAGCAAGACCGGGCGTCCCGCATCTTCCCCCATCTCTACTTGGTGAGCTGCAGGCGGAGTGGAGAAATAAAGAGTGCTACAGCAGGGGCCGTGGACAGGGGGAGGTAGTGTCTGGAGAGAAGGGAACATGGTGCTTCTCTCCCCTTCCCTAGGGCTCAGAGTGGAATGCCGCGAACCTGGAGGAACTGCAGAGAAACAGGTAGTACTGAGCCCCTTGAGACCGCCTACTCTCTGTCTGCTCTTGGACTTCCTCCAAGGATAGTATGGCCAGCTTCAGAAGGCCCAAGGCCACCCTCAGTGGCTGCTTTCTACTCTGCCACTTGGGCTGTCACTCTGGCATGGGCTCTCGGGTCACACAGAGCAGCAACCTCCTTAGTCCACACTTCTTTCCTCCCCGGCTATAAGGCAAGAGCAGAAACAGAGGCCCTTGGCCCCCTCAGGTGAGCAGCAGCAGTGGGCATTGCTGTGACTGTCATTTCCAGGCAGTGAAAGGCTCCTCTCCACCTGGCCGTGTCCCAGGGAGAAGGAGCAGCCTCTCTCTCAGTGGGGACCTGGCTGCTTGCTCTGTCACCTGTTTACCACAGGCTTCTGAGAGGCGTGCTGTTATCTCCCGGCTGCAGATCTACCCAATCTCAGCTTAGTTCAGAAGCTGTTGAAGAGTTAGGTTAGTGTTATAGTTGACCTCCACTGTCAGGACTGGATAGGGAAACTCAAGCCGACTGTGGTGGGATGATTTGCTCAAGGTCACAGTCACCTGACAGCTGGGTCATTTCTCCTCTCGCTATGCTTGCTTCCTCACTGAGTCTTTGGAACTGAGCACTAAAGAGAAATACCCAGGGGCGGCTGGGTGTGATGGCCGGGGGCAGGGCCTAGTGACCCTGCCACATAAGCCTGGCCTTGGGTCCTCTGGTACAGGGTCACCCACATCTTGAACATGGCCCGGGAAATTGACAACTTCTACCCCGAGCGCTTCACCTACCACAACGTGCGCCTCTGGGATGAGGAGTCAGCCCAGCTGCTGCCCCACTGGAAGGAGACACACCGCTTCATTGAGGCTGCAAGGTCAGGCTCCTTCTGGCCCCAGATGCCCACCCCAGTCTCAATGGCCGGGCCCCAGCCCAGCCCAGGCCAGCCCAGCCCAGCCTCAATCAGACCCTTTCCCCTCCTTTCCATTCTGCTGCCATCAGTTCTCACACTTTCAGACCCTCCATGTCCTCACTTCCTTTCTCTCTCTCAGTAGTAGCCCATTAGCTGTCTGCCTCACCCCGCACTGCAGGGCTCCTCACAGTGAGGGAGAAGGGGTAGGGGAGCTGACCAGGTCCCACCCACAGAGCCCAGGGCACCCGAGTGTTAGTCCACTGCAAGATGGGTGTCAGCCGCTCAGCTGCCACGGTGCTGGCCTACGCCATGAAGCAGTACGGCTGGAGCCTGGAGCAGGCCCTGCACCATGTGCAGGAGCTCCGGCCCATCGCCCGCCCCAACCCTGGCTTTCTGCGCCAGCTGCAGACCTACCAGGGCATCCTGACTGCCAGGTATGGAGTAGGGGGACGAGGGATGACGCACATGCTGGAGTGGCTGCTGGGTCACTCAAGACTGACTCGAAGCCACCTCCTCTCAGCCGGCAGAGCCATGTCTGGGAGCAGAAAGTGGGAAGGGTCTCCCCAGAGGAACTGCTGGCCCCCAAAGTCTCTACACCATTCCCACGTCTTCCACCGGAACCAGGGGGCAGTGAGGAGGTGAAAGTTAGAAGCTTGGAAGAGAGCCAGGCAGCTCAAGAAGAAGAGCCTGCACCACGACGCCGTATCAACCTCCGAGGGGTCATGAGGTCTATCAGTCTCCTGGAGCCCCCTTCAGAGCTGGAGAGCACCTCAGGGGCTAGTGACCTGCCAGAGGTGAGGCTAGGGCTGGGGCAGTTCATTCTGCAGTGGCGAAGGGAGGGGGTGAGGAGAAGGGAGGGTGGGGAAACATCAGGACAGGTGCTCGACTTCAGGCCCCGAGCAATCTGGGCCCCCTGCAGGGTCTCCTCAGAGGTGTGGATGCCTGGTCCCTGACTCCCCACACTGTCTGCCCACACCCCTCAGCACTAGACATCTAGACCCACCCCGTGAGCATCCCCAAAGATGGGTAGCACATCCTGGGCATTTCCTTTCTGTTTCTCAGAGAAGTGAGAAGACCTGGTGGGGGCAGGCCAGGGCACTGCAGACCTAGACTGGGAGTTGGGTGTGGTGTCACAGGGACAGGGCAGGAGGCAGCACCTGAGGACATCAGCCAGCCCCAGGCCAGGGTGGCAGGCAGGCTTCAGCCTGACAAAGGACTAGCTTGCTAAGACAGAGAGCTGCCCAGCTGTGGAATGAGCATCCTCCCCAGGCCATGAGCTCCACAGCCAACTGCTGGCCCTAGAGGTGGTTCTTACTCTAGATAAGGATAGGTAAGATGATTTCTGTTGCGAAGCTCCTCACGTATCCAAAGAGCAACAAGCAAAGGACGAGGCAGCAAAGGGTCTTACTGCTCTTGGCACTCAAGTGCTAAGTGAGCCCCTCTCTGCACTAAGTGTTACAACGTAGTCTAAAACTCGACACCAGCCTCACGTCAGGAAGCCAGGCCCCACAGGTGACCGCAGGCCCAATGGCAAACCCAGCAAAGGGGGAGCCTGCTGAGGGCAAAAAGATTTGGGAGAAGCTTCTTGGAATTGATGCTGGACATGGAAGGAGTGGGAGGAATGGAGAGTGGATAGATGGATGTGGGCGTGCTATGGGAGTTGCCAAAGGCGGGTACCCACATCCAGCACCCAGACACACACATCCTCCTGGCCCAGCTCGGGGCCAGGCAGTGGAGGAGGTTTCCTCTGTGGCTCACTTTTCTGACTATATAAATGCAGAGTGGACAAGAGGTGGAGCAGAGGTCCTGTGGAACCTAGGCCTCCAGGGAGTGGCAGGGCAGGGACTGAAGATGGCCTCTGGGGTCCAGAGGGAAGATGCAGGCAGGTAAAATCAAGGAACAGGGGCGGTAGGGCTGGGTGCCATCTCCCTCCTAGGGAGTCATGGCCCAGGAACCACATGGTGTTTCTGTTAGGCATTCAGCAAGCATTCTGCATCTACCCTTTGCCTGTCTGCGCTTGATGTTCCTGTCCTGGGAAGACTTCCCAATGGCTCTTTTCCTTCTACTCTCACCCATCCAGGTTTTCTCCTCCTATGAGTCTTCAGATGAAGAGCCTCCACAGCCCTTCTCTCCTCTCTCAAGGGTTAAGGGAGGTGCCTGGATCCACAAAGGGCCTCGTCCTGCCCTGAAATCCCGCCAATCTGTGGTTGCCCTGCAGAGTGCCGCCTTGGTGGCCAGCCGGACCCAGGCCTTCCTGGAGCAGGAGCAGGCACAAGGGGAAGCTGGCATGCCCTCCACACCCAGGCTCCGGAAGGTGGTGAGGCAGGCCAGCATGGATGATAGCAGAGAGGAGGACGAGCCCTGAGCTCTCCCACGTGTGCCCACGTACCCCTAGACACTAAATAGAGGCAACTGATCTGCAGCTCCTCAGATGAACACACCCGTACACACTCCCCTTGGCTCCTCCCCAGGAGTCTCGACTCCTGTCACTACAGCCTCACCTCCTACAGCCTTAAGTCTCAGACCCGTGTCCACCTGTCTAAGGGCTCATGCATATAATTGGGGTGCAGTAGAGAGACTGAAGGTGCCTTTGGGGGCAACAGCACCCTAGTTTCATGCTCAACTTTCACCCTAAAACACTCCCTTATAACCACAGATATGGAAAGGCTCAGGCCTTCTACTCTCATTTCATTCCAGCTAGGCCAGAGACTCAGTGGTCTCCCAAAACAAAGTCCCCAACCCCAGGAGGCTCTGAGGGGTCTGGCTGGTCGACTCTCTTGCACACCTCACAGCTGGCCTGAGTCTGTGGCTGCTGCCCGCAGCCCAGACACTGCATGAGGTCACAGGACACCAGGCCAGAGTGTTTGTTATGTCCTTCACAGCTTCTGGCCAGTCTGTTTTTCATAGTCTTAATAGTATCTGGCTTTGTACTGAGAAATAAAAGACATTTTCATATTTAGTTATTTTTGACTTACGATAAACTTGTCTTCAATCAGATCCTTCTCTGTTTACAGAACAGAGAACTATAAGGAGAGCTTGACTTCTTATAGTTTCCTCACAATTCCCAGGTGTCTTGTGACAGATTGACGTATTTAGGGGAGTGGAGTGTTTGCAGGTGGAGTGGGAGGAAGAGTGGGGCAGAGAAGAGGGGAGGCCAGTGTCATCTCCCACCTTCTAGGGTAGGGCCTGGGTAAATGTTATCTGCCCAAGCCCCAGGCTGGTTGGTGGAAGAACAGCAGGCATTAGCTCTGTTGGGAGAGCTGAAGGGAGTTACCCATGAGGAAGTGGAAGCTGCTGCTGCCTATTTCGACAGGACCAAGCCTGTTTGGAAAGCTAAGACTCCTTTTGGACACTGGATGCTAGTTCTTGAGCATAATTTGGGTCCTAAAAATCTTCTTCCTGGGGCTGGCAGATGGTGTGGTGTGGTGTCCAGCACCTTAACCACCATGCCACTGAGACTGGGACCCAAGACTCGATGGTTTTAAGAATGACTCTCCTACCCAGACCCTGGTGGGACCCCCAGCACTGAACCACTCTAACTCTACAGTGCTAGGGGGGAGGTTTCCCCACTCTCAAGTTACTTCATCTTAAGTCTGTTACTTTCTGTAAAACAAAGGGATTAAACCAGGAAATCCCTGGAACCAGCAGATGGCATAATGGTTATGTCACTGGACTTTCACATAGTTGACCATGGTTTGAGTCCCAGACCTGACGGCTTAAAACTCATGCTGGGCATGTGTGTGTGCATGCCCAAAATTCTGAGGGGAAGATGAAGAAGAGACTGTGGTGGGGCTATCCACCCTGGGAGAGTGATTTCTCATTTTCTGTCTCTCCGTCTCTCTCTGTCTCTCTGGTGAGTACACATACCTATAGCAAACATTTCTCTCAAAAAAAAAGAAACTCCCTAAACATTCCCTTGACTTTTTTTTTTTTTTTTTAAATACATGTCATGTATACATTGCTAAAATTCAGCCTCCATGTGCTTTCCAGAAGAGGAGTCATTTGCACCCATCAGGGTGGCATATCCCAGGTCACAAGGCAGAGTACCAGGGAGCTGGTTCTGATTCCTCCTCCACCTGGCTGAGCAAACACTAGGGACTGCCTGCCACCCTACAACCAGGGCTGCATCCTAGGCTGGGACAGCAGGCTGCAGGTGGGTGACAGCGTCAGTGTCAGGGCCAAGGCCAGGCCAATCCCTGCCCTCCTGCAGCCTGTGCCGCTCATAAGGCAGGGCCCAAATGTAAGCGCAGAGCTATGGGGCTGACAGGAATCCAGGAGGACACTAAGAAGAGTCCAGTATGTGGGGAAAGAAAGGCTGGATGGGAAACTATTTGCATCCAAATACAAATAATTAAGAACTGTGTGTGTATACACACACACATATATACACACACATACACACACACATATATGTAGCTCACAAGAAATGCTAAAGGGGCAAAAAATAGTAAAGAAAATTCTGAAATGATTGTGTCTGGCCTCATGACTGAGTGGTTAAGGAACTGGATCCCATGCGACTGAGTGCAGTTCAAGTCTGAGCCCTGGCGGTTTGGGGGACATACCAGGCACATGTGTGCATGTGTGGGTACACATGCAAATCCCAACACGGTGGAGTGATGGAAGAGAAGGGATTGCAGCATGACCATGTTCCATTGGGTGGAGGGGTGCTTATTCTCTGCCCGTCTCTGGCAAGCAGATGTACCCTTTGGCAAAGAAGAGAAAAGAAAGAAAAGGAAAAAGAAAAATACATAAAATGAAAAGTCAGTCTCCTGCCCTGCCCTCCAATCTTCTACTTCTATTTTCACAGGCCAGTGACTATTGTTTGTTTGTGGTGGTTGTTGTTTTTTGCTTGAGAGGTTTTTGTTATAGGGCATGTATGCTTGCTGGAGTGAGAGAGAGACAGAGAGACAGAAAGCAAGAATGATGATGGGGGTGTGGCCACCCTGCAATCCCTTCTCTATCCTCCTCTCAGGATTTTGGGTACACAAGCACATGCACCCGGCTCGAGTATCAAGTCGCCAGGTCCAGGACTTGAACTGAGGTCTGCCATGTGGGAATCCCGCAATGTAATCATTATGCCATTGTCCCTAAGACGATGGTCCTCAGGACAATGACTATTGCTATCTTCTGAGCTTCTCCACATGAATACATAGAGATTTGTCTCATTTAAAAAATAAACGCACAAATTCCATTTTATGGAATTCACTGTTTTTTAAGTGATAATTTATTGATGAACACACATTTATATGTTTCCCTTTTTTATTTTTTTAAAAGATTTTAGGGGCTGGCAGGTGGCATGGTGGTTAAGGGCACTGAAATCCCACATGGCTGACCGTGGTTCAAGTCCTGGACCTGGCAGCTTGCTTTCTCACTTTCTCTCTCTCTCACTCTGTCCCTCTCTTGTCAAATTAAAATAAATAAAGAAAAATAGGGACCAGCAGTTGGCGTAATGGCTATGT
>NW_006209345.1:3065822-3067356 GCF_000334495.1 Tupaia belangeri chinensis | reverse complement strand
CCCGCTCTGTCTTGCTGTTGAGCGCATGTTCCCTATAGTAATCTCTCAATAAAAAAGAAAAAAAATTCTTAAAAAAAAAAAGCATGATTTTATTGAACTTTATTTATCTATATTTTAATTTGACCAGAGAGGGACAGAGTCAAAGAGAGAGAGAGAAAGTGAGAAAGCAAGCTTCCAGCTCCAGGACTTGAACCGTGGTCGGCCACGTGGGAGTCTAGCACCCTTAACTACCACAAAAGCTGTCAGCTCTGTTTATAGGTTTCTTATTCCTATTCCAAGTAACTCTTCATTAAGTACCCTTGTATAGGAGACCTTCAGTTCATAGAAAATGTGCATTAAGAAAAATACTATGGGGACCAGCAGGTGGTGTGGTGGTTAAGGTGAACTCCCACATGGTAGACCATGATTTGAGGCCCAAACCTGGTGGCTTGCTTTCTTACTTTCTCTTTCTCTGTCTGTCTCTCTCTCCAGTGAGGACACGTGCCCTCTGCCAACTTACAAAAATAAATTTTAAGACATCTTTTTAAAAAGAATTATGTATTTAATTTTATTTATTCATTCATTTCTTATTTTAATTTGACCAGAGAGAGACACAGAGAGAGAGAGAGAAAGAGGGAAAGTGAGAAAGCAAGCCTCCAGATCCGGGACTCGAACTGTGGTTGGACATGTAGAAGTGTCCTGCATCTTAACCACCCACACCACCTGCTGGCCCCCAAATTTTAAAACATCTTTAAAAAATCAAAGGAAAACACTACACATAGACTGCCCCCTCCCCAGACTTAATTCACTTTATTTTTGCTGAAATAACATATGAAAACCCTATGATGTGGCCACAGCTGGAGCCTGGGTCCTCTGCACAGAGACTCTGGTGTGGGTCTTGACGAGATGGCTGGTGAATTCCTGATAGGGAGACTTGATGAACATGGTCTCTTTTCAGAAGCCAGGGGTCGGATAGCTGTAGGTCTTGGAGATGGCATCAAAGGTGGCCTTGGCGAAGTTGCCCAGGATGGCAGTGGAGCCCCGGGCTGAGGTGTAGCAGTCATCGATGCCAGTCAGCAGCAGCAGCTTCTTGGGCACAGGGGCATACGAGCCCACCGCGGCTGGTCACCTTGCAGGGGACAGTGTGGGGCTTGCCGATCTTGTTCCCCCAGTAGCCTCTCCGCACTGGGACAATGGAGAGTTTGGCCAGGATGATGGCCCCTCGGATGGCAGTGGCCACCTCCTTGGAGCACTTCACAAACCAACATGACCATTGTAGTCCCTGATGGTGACAAATGCCTTGAACCTGGTCTGCTGGCCAGCAAGCGTCTGCTTCTGCATGGGCATGATCTTTAGAACCTCATCCTTGAGAGATGCTCCCAGGAAAGAGTCCATAACCTCAGACTCCTTGATGGGCAGGGAGAAGAGATAGATCTCCTCCAGGGATCTGGTCTTCATGTCTTTGACTAGGCAGCCCAGCTTGGTGACTGGGAGCCACTCCTTGTCCTCGGCCTTGCCTCCACAAGCTCCATGGCCACGACCCTGGCTCCGACCC
>NW_006209345.1:3008901-3047301 GCF_000334495.1 Tupaia belangeri chinensis | reverse complement strand
TAGCCTCTCCGCACTGGGACAATGGAGAGTTTGGCCAGGATGATGGCCCCTCGGATGGCAGTGGCCACCTCCTTGGAGCACTTCACAAACCAACATGACCATTGTAGTCCCTGATGGTGACAAATGCCTTGAACCTGGTCTGCTGGCCAGCAAGCGTCTGCTTCTGCATGGGCATGATCTTTAGAACCTCATCCTTGAGAGATGCTCCCAGGAAAGAGTCCATAACCTCAGACTCCTTGATGGGCAGGGAGAAGAGATAGATCTCCTCCAGGGATCTGGTCTTCATGTCTTTGACTAGGCAGCCCAGCTTGGTGACTGGGAGCCACTCCTTGTCCTCGGCCTTGCCTCCACAAGCTCCATGGCCACGACCCTGGCTCCCACCAAGGGCCGGGGATTTTTTTCTGAACCCTCCACGGAAGCCTCCACAGCCTCCTATCCCAGGACTCCCAGGGCCTCCAGGCTCTGCCGCCGCACTGGCATCATCCGCCATTTGGTGTTCTCTGGGAGAAGAAGTACTCATAGATTTAATATATTTTTAGTGTAAGGAAAAGATAGTTTATCAAAAGTGAAAGTACACCCCTGAGAGGTAGGAGTGGGCCTGAGTGGACAGAAAAAGAATGACTCGAGCCCCCCCCCTGCCGTTACACTCCGTGAGGTTTATAATTTTTAATCTAGGTCTAATGGGTTGGTCATTGGCTAGGCCCATTGCTTGTTCTCATCTCATTGGCTCTATCAAATGTGGCTTAATCAGTTAGACATCCCCCACTGATCTGTTTATATTACCTTGGGTGGGGAATTTTTTGCCCTGATTGGTTTTCCTACCTAGCCACATGGGCAGAGGCTCCAGCCCCCTTTCTGGCTTCTATTTACCAGCTTTTTCCTGCCACATTTTTCCCGAGAGGCATGGTCCTCAAAAATCTTTTTGGAGAGTTGAAGGTGTTCTGTAACCGCTTCATGCTGAAAAGGAGCGTTAGCTCTACCTATCAGGAATCATGGACCTCTCACCCTATCTCATCTAGGTAGGAGAGCAGGGCCAGGGGCAGGTCGTTGAGGTAGTCGTGAGGTGTATCATGAAGAGGACTGTCATTGGTGTTGGAGGACTCACAGTAGGATTCAGCCGAGGTCCTAAACAGTTAATATCTCTGTTGTATGATCATTTGTAATTTTATAGCTTATATTGCAGCTGGTTGTCTGTTTTGTTTTGAAAAGAAGTGTCAAAGTCTTTAGTGGTTCACAGGAGTAAGTTGTTCCCTCTGTGCGAGAGTTGCCATTGTCATTTTTGCCTTCCTCCTGGCTGCTCAGCACAATATATATTGCTGGATGGCTTCTATGATGATACCCAGGTTATTTGTATTTCGGACAAAGAATTGAATGAAATATGCCAATAGTGAAAGGAAAAGGTAGATTTTTTTGGAGAGGTTTTTGCTATAGGGTGTGTGCGCTCGCCAGAAAGACAGACAGAGACAGAGAGACAGAAAGCGAGAAATCATCCCCCCCCCACCCCGGGGGGATGGCCACGCTGCAATCCCTTCTCCTCCATTCTCCTCTCAGGATCTTGGGCACACACACACATGCGCCCAGCATGAGTTTAAGCCACTGGGTCCAGGACTCGAACTGTGGTCAGCTACAGTTGGGAGTCCAGTGACAGCTATTATGCCAACTGCTGGTCCCAAGAATAGGTAGTTTATTAAGTAAAAGTGAAAGTACATTCCTGAAAGTAGGAGTGGGCCTGAGCAGACAGGGAAAAGTGACTCAAAAGGCTTAGATTTAGTAAATCTTTGGCACCAAAATAAACTTGTACTTTCTTTAAAAATTTAACTTTATTTATTTTAATTTGACCAGAGAGAGAGCAAGAGAGTGAAGAGAGAGAGAGAAAGAGAAAAAGTAAGCTGTCAGGCCCAGGACTCAAACCATGGTCGGCCATGTGGGAGTCCAGCACCCTTAACCACCACGCCACCTGCCGGCCCCCTAAAATTGTACTTTAATTCCACTTTTCCAAAAACTTTTCAAGTACCCGCATATATACTTTCTTATGCACATATGGCCACTAAATCTGTAGGGCATATTTCTAGAGTTGCTAAACCGAACATTATGTGTATTTTTAATTTTAAGAGGCAATGTCTAACTTTTTTTCAAGAAGTTGCACCCATTTAGTGTAAATGGGAACACCTCTTTATGTCCTTAAAGGACTGTCCAGCCTGTACATCAATGTCCTCACCTTACAACACTCTCAGAGGGAGAAAAGGGCGGCCATAATCGCCACCATTTTTTTAATAACTATTTTATTTATTTTTTATTTTTTCATTCATTGATTTTTAATTTGATCAGAGAGAGACAGAGGGTGAGAGTGAGAGAGAGAAAGTGAGAAAGCAAGCCACCAGGTCCAGGACTCGAACCCCGGTCAGCCATGTGGGAGTGTCCAGCGCCTTAACCACCACGCCACCTGCTGGTCCCATCACCACCAATTTTTAAAAACAAGAAAACTGAGGCTCAAAGCAGTAATTACTGCAGTAAGTTTCTAAAAGAGTCTGAATCAGATTCTAAGTTCTCAGTCCAGTAGTTTAAGTCAGGAGAGGAGAAGGTAGTTTTTGGACAATAAACATTCCTTTAAAAAAAAAAAAAAAGGATTATTTGGGACCAGCAGATGGTGTAACGGTTTCATTGCTGGACTTCCATGTAGTCCAACTCAGTTGGACGGCCAGACCCGGTGACTTGAAACTCAACACCATGTGTATGTGGACACCTGCCCAATATCCCCAGAGTATGGAGGAGAAAGGATTGCTGTGTGGCCATCTTCCCTGGAGGATGATTTCTTGCTTTCTGTCTCTGTCTCTTTACAAGTACATGTGCCTTATAGCAAAAAAAAAAATTCTCAAAAATAAGAGATTATTTATTCAACTCTATTATCATTATTTTTATTTTAGTTTAGTTTAGTTTAGTTGGAGAGGTTTTTGCTAGAGGGCACATGCGCTGGCCAAAAAGAGAGAGACAGAGGGACAGAAAGCAAGAAATCACCCCCTGGGGGAGAAGGCCACGCCGCAATCCCTTCTCCTCCATTCTCCTCTCCGATCTTGGGCACGCACGCAAAGGCGCCTTGGGTGTTTAAGCCGCGGGGTCTGGGACTCCAACCATGGTTGACTACATGGGAGTCCAGCGACATAGCCATTACGCCAACTACTGGTCCTATCATTATTATTTTTAAATAATATATAGGGTATGTATGTTGACCAAAGAGGGAAAGACAGAGAACACAAGAAAACACACCACCATGTCTGGGACTCCAACCACAGTCAACCATGTGAGAGTCCAGGGCCCCAAACACCACGTCACCTACAGCCCATGACAATCAACATCGATTTCACAGTTCTGCCCAGCGCAGGCCCTGGGTCCAGAAGTGCCCAGACCCCAGCTCCCGGAGTCCCCACTCCCAGCAGATACAGGAGCCTCCTAGCATCTGGAGTGGTCTAGCCCATTTGCTGCGGGGAGCAACTCCGGCCCTTGGGCAGCCGGTCCACCCCGGGCTAGGTTCCGCCTTCAGAACGCTCTCCCTCTAGCGAGCACGGCTTGTCAGGGCTAGGGGTCCCGGGACCCAGGCGCCACCATGCTCCAAGCCAAGACAGACAGACCCTCGTTAGGTCAAGCAGTCAAACGGCAAAATCAACCGCACTGAAGAGACCAGGCGGCACTGCTCTGAGCAATGCCGCCTGTCTAAGTGGACCGCGACGCTGGGGCGCCATCTTCCGACAGTCCGCCGAGCCTCGGAGTGACACGCCGTAAACCACACTTCCCAGCGTGCCTAGCGCGTCTGCTGCGCAGGCGCAAAGAGCTTTTTCTAGTTTCCAGGGCAACCTCGCCCCCTTTCGAGAGTCCGAAACGCTAGGCTTCCAGGCGCAAAAAGGTGTTGCCTTTCCCTGCGGTGCCCTGGAGCTGGGATGGGGGTCTGCAGACGGTTGAGAGGGAGCGGGACGGGACTGGGAGGAGGCTAGGCCGCTCTTGCCTCCTGGGACCAGCTCTCCCCAGTTCTGGGCGTCTTGGCGACCTTTAGCTCCTGCAGCCTCGGCGTTCTGAGGCGAAGGGGCCCTGGGTGGCCCGAGTCAGCGAGGTCAGTGCCCGCTTCTGGCCTTCGCAGCCTCGCTCGCCCTTCGTTAGCACCTAGTACCTCCAGCCGAGGGACTGCGCGCCGCCCTTAGGTACCCAGGGGCGCCGGCTGGGTGCGGGCCGCGGTCGGGCATAGTTCCCACCGCAGGTGAAGGTGGCGGAAGCTTCAGGCCCGCCTGGAGCGCACAGGGGTGAATCCCGCTCTGCCTCTTGGATTCCGGACCTGGGAGGCTCCTAGACGCTCTGGATTTCAGTCCCCACTCCTGTAAAATTGGACCTGCACTGGAATTCTGGTACCCGTTGCAGTTTCCTTGCGGAGTAGTCCCTGGCCTTCTGTGACCTGGGACAAGTCTATTTCTCTGAGCTGAAGTTTCCTACTCTGTAAAATGAAGTTGAAGGCAATAATCTACAAGTCTCTTATAGAGACGTATTTTTATTTCTTAAAAGAAAAAAAGCTGGGACCAGCAGATGGCGTAGTGGTTAAGGCGCTGTACTCCCACATGGTCGACCGCGGAGCTTGAAACTCGTGCCAGTCACGTGTAGCTGCCCAGCGAGTCCCGAGGAGAATAGAGAAGGACTTGCTGTGTGGTCATCTGGAGGGTGGGGGCGGTGGATTTCTCGCTTTCTGTCTCTCTGGTGAGCGCACGTGCCCTAGAGCAAAATCTCTCAAAACAAAACACTTTTTTTGATGCTTCTTTCTTTTCTTTGAGGGATTTTTGCTGTAGGCCGCGTGCTCTCGCCAGAGACAGACAAAAAGCAAGAAATCACAAACACATAGACACACACACACACACACACACACACACACACACTCCCCGGGAGGGATGGCCATGTCGCAATCCCTCCTCCATTCTCTCAGGATCTTGGGCATGCGTGCACACTCACCTGGCATGAGTTCTAAGTCACTGGGTCTGGGGCTTGAGTAGGGGTCAACTGCATGGGAGTCCAGCGACCTAACCATTATGCCATCTGCTAGTCCCTTTTCCTTTGTGAAAATTAATCATACTACTGAATTGATTGCCCCTTAAAGCAAACCAGTTACGAGACCAGCAGTTAGCATAATGGCTATGTTGCTGGATTCCCATGTAGTTGACAGTGGTTTGTTTCCCGGACCTAGTGGCTTGAACTCAAGCCAGGCACGTGTACGTGCGTGTTCAAGATCCCAAGAGGAGAATGGAAGAGAAGGGATTGTGGGGTGACCATCCCCCTGGGGGGTGGTTTCTCGCTTTCTGTCTCTCTCTCTCTGTCTTTCTGGCGACCGCACATGCCCTATAGCAAAAACCTCTCCAAAAAAAAAAAAAAAAAAGCAAACCAATTATAAGAAGAAAGGGATTTCTGTTGTATTTTTTGATAGTATTACCTCAAGGATTTGAAGATTAAATGAGAGAAAAAGATTAAATGAGAGAATGCATGTAAATTTTTAGCCCAGGGCTTGCATATAGGAAGCATCCCAATTCCCAGCTCCTTATCTCATTTCTGATAAAGAGTCAGCAAGAAGTTTTTGTTTTTGTGTTTTAGTTTGCTTGCTATAGTGCGCATGCACTGGCCAGAGAGAGACAGGGAAAGTGAGATATCCCCCCAGGGAGGATGGCCATACCACAATCCCTTCTCCATTCTCTCTGGATTTTGGGAATGCACATGCCCTTTTTGATTTTCAAGCTGCCAGGGCCAACTGTAAAAAGTTGACCATGTGGAATCCAGCCGCCTTAACCTCCACGCCACCTTCTGTCCCCAAAAGTTTTACATTGGTGATAAAAATGTGTATATATTTTTGGGACCAGCAGTTAGCATAATGGCTATGTCACTGGACTCCCACGTAGTCGACCGCGGTTCGCGTCCCAGACCTGGTGGCTTAAAACTCACGCCGAGCGTGTGTGTGTGCGTGCCCAAGATCCCAAGAAGAGAATGGAGGAGAAGGGATTGCGGCGTGGCCATCCCTCCTGGGGGGTGATTTCTCGCTTTCTGTCTCTCTCTGTCTCTCTGGCGAGCACACGCGCCCTATGGCAAAAACCTCTCCATTAAAAAAAAAAAAGTGTATATATTTTAAATCTGAAAACTCCCAGTAGCTTCACAAACAAGCCTTCATTCATTCAACAGATGTCTTTATATGGAAACTGTATTACTCTATGTGTGTTTTTTTTGTTTTTTGTTTGTTTCCTATGGAGTTTTTTTTGCTATAGGGTGTGTGCGCTCACCAGACAGACAGAGGGGGGTGATTTCTCGCTTTCTGTCTCTATGTCTCTCTCTGTCTCTCTGGCGAGCACACGCGCCCTATGGCAAAAACCGCTCCATTAAAAAAAAAAAAGGGTATATATTTTAAATCTGAAAACTCCCAGTAGCTTCACAAACAAGCCTTCATTCATTCAACAGATGTCTTTATATGGAAACTGTATTACTCTATGTGTGTTTTTTGAGTACATGGTGTGTACATGGTGTTGTGCTGGGTGTTCTTGGGAATATGACAATGTATAAGACAATCTTTGACCTCAAGAAACACAGGGTATAGTCTACAAGGTCAATTATGCAAGAAAACACATATAATTCAAGTAGAAAGTGCTGTGTTATAAGAGAAGTCCAGGTAACTGTGCTGTGATGAATGAAGCAGGAGTAGCCCTGAGAGAACAGAGTGAGAGAATTGAGGCAGGGACAACATTTTAGCCTCTTAAAGCTTGTGGAAAATGAGAATATTCCAGTAAGTAGGGAAAAGGTATTCTGAGCACCTCTCCCACAGCCTCCAGATGCCTGGAGGAGAAGTGTCTCTACGGGGAATAGGCTTGATCAGTGTTTTACATCCTCACTGGGCACATACTTGGCACTTAGTAAATTAGTGAATGAAAAGAGGCTATGAGATTCCTACAGAAACCAAAAGCTGTGGTCTCTGGACGACCTGAGGCTTTTTGATTAGACTCACAGGCACAGCCCCGCCCTTTTTTCCCCAGTGGGATTTATTTGAATAATAAAGCCCTGAATCTGCTTATATTTACCCTGAAATGATGCATTCCTACTGTTTTGTTTGTTTGGTTTTTAGTTTGCCATAAGGCACATGTGCTCATTGGAGAGAGGCAGAGAGAGAGAGTGAGAAAGCACCCCTTAGGGGATGACTTCACACACACACACTATGTTTTTCAAGCTACTCAGTCTAGGATTTGATCCGTGCAGTTGACTATGTGGGATCCAGCTTCCTTACCCACTGCATTATTAGGTGGCCCAGACTCAAATGCCCTCTGACAGCCATTCTTTTAGGAGAAAAATGTGAATGGACAGATGATGAATGGGCAAGGGCCACGTGGTTGACATTTTACTTTTCGCCTTAGTGTGCTCACCTGGGAGAGAGAGAGGCAGTGAGAGGGAAAGTGAGAAATCACCCTTCAGGGAGGATAGTCACTCTGTAATCCCTTCTCCATTCTCCTCCTGGGATCTTGGGCACACACGCACATGTGCCTGGTGTGATTTTCAAGCCAAGGGGTCCAGGACTCAAACCGCAGTCGGCCAAGTGGGAGTTCAGCGATGTAACTGCTAGGCCATCTGCTGGCTCCCTGTTATTGACATATAACAGAGTACCAGCCAGCTGAGAGCACAATGAGCAATGTCTCATAAATGGATAGGAGGGTTTGTGAACCTCCTTCCCTGGAATTGAGGTGAAGACTCACAAGGGGAGAAAACGGAAGCATGGTATCTTGAAGCAGTCTTAAGTACCAGTAATGGATATTCCTTTGGCTCTGGTGTCAAGTTTTGGCTTTTTTTCTACGACCCACTTCTTTCCATGGACATTTTCTTCTTTCTCTCTCTCTCTCTCTCTTTTTTGGTATAGAGTGCATGTGTAGGGGGCCAGCAGGTGGTGTGGTAGTTAAAGGCGCTGGATTCCCACATGGCTAACTGGTTCGAGTCCTGGATCTGGCAGCTTGCTTTCTTGCTTTCCCTTTCTCTCAGTCTCTGTCTGGTCAAATTAAAATAATAATAATAAATTGAATTAATTCAATAAATAATCCTTAGAAAGAAAATGCATGTGCCAGCTAGAGAGAAAAGCACCTTTGACAGGATTTCCTCATGCCACAATCTCTCTTCCCCAGCCCTCCTGTTCCTCAGGATCTTGAGTGTCCCCCCGACACACACCTAGCATGTCTTCAAGCTGACCTGCAGATCTGAACCCACAGTCAGCCACATGGCTTCCAACTTTGTCTGGTTTTGTTTGTTTGTTTGTTTGTTTGTTTTGAGAGGTTTTTGCTATAGTGCGTGTGCGCTCACCAGACAGACAGAGAGAGACAGAGAGAAAGCGAGAAATCACCCCCCAGGGGGGATGGCCACGCCGCAATCCCTTCTCCTCCATTCTCTTCTTGGGATCTTGGGCACGCATGCACACACGCTCGGTGTGAGTTTAAGCCACTGGGTCCGGAACTCGAACCACGGTTGACTACGTGGGAGTCCAGCGACATAGCCATTACGCTAACTGCTGGTCCCATGGCTTCCAACTTCGCAGGGCACTTGTATTACTGCTATGTCACAGTGGTGGGCCCCCAAGCACATTTCTTCCACTTTGTTGACCCACGTAGGGGTGAGGGGAGCTATGTTCACCATGCCAACAGATTGCCAAGTCCTATAGATGCTGCAAAGGAATGAAATTGGTTTTAGCACCATCTTCCAGCTGACTCTGGCAACCTACCCTTCTCTGGTCCTACCAAGGACTGAACCTATGCCAGGAGCTAGCACTGAAATAGGCCCCTCAGAGATAGATTTCTGGTGACCCATGGAGGAGAGAATTACCTCAGAACCTAGAATGGAGGTATCTCTTGAGGAGGGCACAAGTAGAGGTTGAAAAGAGAATGACTTGAGGACAGGGACAAATCCTTCTAGGTCCTGTTTAACTCATCCAAGGTCTAGACTCCCACTGGAATGCTATGCTGAGGTTGCAGTCATCTTCAGAACAAGGCAGCTTGGGAGAGGTTAAATGGGTACAACCAGAGGAGGGGATAGAGCACAATTGATTGCCTTTTTTTGTCCCTAGGTATGGGATGGTGCAGAACTTATAGGGGCTGCAAATGCTCCTTTATCTGGAGATGCCATCCAAGGTGAGTTGTTACATCATCTTTCTAACAGTCCATGTTCCCACCTGGAACCCGGCTTTTCCTCTCTGTCCTGCATCCACCGGCTACAGGTAAGTGTCAGTAGAGTGTGTCAGGATGCCTTTGTAGCTGAATGCCATGTGAAGCCTTAGAAACTTCAGGTCTGACAATGAGAGGTGATTATGATAGCTCAGTGCCTACCAGAGAGGCTTATGTCAGCCTACTTCAGGAGTGTTAGGTTCTTTGCAGTTTGCAGAACACTGTCATTACACATCATCTCATCCCAACAACAGCTGGAAGGTCTTGTATTACAACTTTGACTTTTCCATATGAGGCATCCATATTTTTAGCTTATAGACCAAAGAGCTAAATGATGGCATTGAGACCAGTGATTTTTTCCACCATCCGTTATCACTGAAGGGAAGCTGTCTGCCTACTGGTGCATCCATGGGCCTAGGCTCACCTGAAACTCAACTCAGACTCTCCATCTTTCCCACTTTAGATAGAATTTTCTGTTCATTTTCCTCAATTTCCCATTCCAGCCCAGCTTGTGTGTTCAGACAATTTGAACAGTCACTTTCATGTCCTCACTAGCTACTGACTTGTTCCCGTGGATGCCCCTCCCTTTAATCCTGCCAGGTTTATCTTCTCCCTGGTTGGCACCCTGAATAGCTGGGATAATTAGGGGATTCTGTACCTGGACGAGAGGACCAAGATGAGGAAAACTGGCAGCAGCAAGTAGTGTGGTGGTTGGGGCACTGGACTCCTACATGGCCAACCGTGGGTTTAGTCTTAGACCAGGCAGCTTGCTTCCTCACTTTCTCTCTCTGTCTCTCTGGTGAGTGCACATGACCTACAGCAAATTAAAAAATAATAATAAATAAATAAATATTTTTTTGGCAGGAGGGGAGGTTTTTGCTATAGGGTGTGTGTGCTCGCCAGAAAAACAGAGACAGAGAGATAGAAAGTGAGAAGTCATCCTTCCGAAGGGGATGGTCATCCCTCAATCCCTTCTCCTCTATTCTCTTCTCAGGATCTTGGGCATGCACGCACATGCGCCCAGCATGAGTTTAAGTCACCAGGTCCAGGACTCGAACCATGGTCGACTACATGGAAGTCCAGTGATGTAGCTATTATGCCACCTGCTGGTCTCTAAATAAATAATTCTTTAAAAAAGAAAAGACTTGGAAAGCTGTTCCCCCACTGGATGGGAAGGGAAATTAGCAAAAGTTTGCTGGGTGAGTTTGGTCTGAGTAGTAATGCCATCCAGCTTTGGGTGAAGTAGGTTGACTATAAAGGCTAGAGTGAGAAGAGGGAACTAATTATATGTATCCTAGAGAATTTATCTTCATATGGCCTGAGAAGGCCTGTAGATGGGCAGGTTTGCCTAGGATAGCAGCTGCCTGTTTCCCTAGGTAGCACAAACTGCTCCCAGCTCATTTCTTGGTTTGGTGGACCAACTTCCATCCTATGAGGGCCTTCAAGAGACCTTCTTTACACCCTTCACCTTCACTGGTATTTCATTTAGATGCCTTCTCCACCTCTGTCCAGTTTGGTGATCTCATCATCCCAAATGTTTCTACTTGAGCTGAACTCTGTCTTCTCAGAATGTCCTCACTCCTGTCAAACCAAAGTTCTTATTTTATTTTTTTATGTTTATTTATTTATATTTAATTTTATTTATTCATTCATTCATTTTCATTTGACCAGAGAAAGACACACAGAAGAAAAGTGAGAAAGCAAGCCACCAGATCAGGTTTGCCTAGGATAGCAGCTGCCTGTTTCCCTAGGTAGCACAAACTGCTCCCAGCTCATTTCTTGGTTTGGTGGACCAACTTCCATCCTATGAGGGCCTTCAAGAGACCTTCTTTACACCCTTCACCTTCACTGGTATTTCATTTAGATGCCTTCTCCACCTCTGTCCAGTTTGGTGATCTCATCATCCCAAATGTTTCTACTTGAGCTGAACTCTGTCTTCTCAGAATGTCCTCACTCCTGTCAAACCAAAGTTCTTATTTTTTTATGTTTATTTATTTATATTTAATTTTATTTATTCATTCATTCATTTTCATTTGACCAGAGAAAGACACACAGAAGAAAAGTGAGAAAGCAAGCCACCAGATCCGGAACTCAAACCATGGTCGGCCATGTGGGAGTGTCCAGTGCCTTAACCACCATGGCACCTGCTGACCCCCAAAGTTCTTATTTTCAACACAGAAATGGGAAATTGGGAGAGAAACTGAGTACCATGGGGATTGGATTATCTCACAGTCAGGGGATGCCTGAACTGGTAAGCAGAGATTCCCCCTACTGAGTACTGCTGGGTATTCCATATGGTGGACGGGGCTGGCCTAGAGCAGAGCCTGCATGTTATCACTGTGGCAAGAGCTACAGGTGGTTCCCTGATCTACCCACCATCCTGCTCCAGGCTCATCCTCCACCTCAGCCTTGTTCATTCATTTATTCCCACTTCCCTCCTCTGTATCCCACTGGTAGTGCCAGCAACAGCTGTTCACCACAGGGCACATACCCTTGCCTGACCTACTTACACTTGAGCACCCGTTTTGGCCTATGTGTTGCAGGATGTATGCTCCTGGATACATACCCCTGGTTCTCCTTTCCTTATCAAAGATGAAGGGTGGGGCCAGCAGGTGGTGTGGTGGTTAAAGCACAGGAATCCCACATGGCTGACCATGGTTTGAGTCCTGGACCTGGTGGCTTGCTTTCACTTTTTCTCTGGTGAGCTCATGTGCCTTATACAAACTAAAAAAAAGATGATGATGATAAATAAAATTAAGCAACTTAAAAGAAAGGGACCAGCAGATGCCATAGTAGTTATGTCCCTGGACTACATGGACTGCTGTGGTTTGAGCTCTGGACTCCATGGCATGAAACCTAGGCCAGGTGTGTGTGCGTGCCCAAGATCCCAGGAGGACAGTGGAGGAGATGGGATTGCAGCATGGCAATCCTCCCCTCCAGGAGTGATTTCTCACTTTCTTTCTCACTGTCTCTTGTCTCTTGACTGCCAGCACATGCTCCCAAAGGCAAAAACCTCAACAACAACAACAAAAAGTTAAAGGGCAAGCAGATTAGGAAATATGCAAATATGCAGAGGCTAGATGGAATGCAATTAGGTTGAAGGGATGCCACCAGAAAAGAACTAGAGGCACCAAGAGCCTCAGGTAGCTGTAAATGCAGGATGTTCTCTGGGAATGGTTTGTGGGGCCAGGTGAAGCTGGTCTGGTACAAGAACCAGCCTTGGAAGGATAATTCTTTTTCTGGTTGAGCTCTGTTTGAATCTGAGGGATCCCTATGAAGGATCCATGTAACAAGAAAGCTAAGATAAAACTAAACTTATTGTTTTCTCTTACAGTTTCTCTTTCTGAGTCTTAAGCTCCAAACCAGTCCCTCCTGCTAACTTTTCAATTTCCTTTTATTCTTCCACATCCTATTACCACTAGTCCCCCATATCCAGGTGTAAACCTCAGAGTGATAACTCTTACCTTTCACGTTTCATGAGTTACCAAATTCTGATCATCCCTCACAAAGCATGTTTTTCAAGCCAGTGGGGCTGGGACCCAAACCGTGGTCAGCCATGTGGGATTCAGCTCTTTATGCATAGGGCTAACTACTTTATTATGGGGTTGGCCCTGTACTTTCTATTTTTTAACTTTTTTTTAAAAGAGGTTTTTGCTTTAGGGTGTGTGCACTCACTGGAAAGAGAAAGATACAGAGACGGGGAGAGGGAAAGTGAGAAATCACCCCCTGGGAGGATGGCCATGCCACAATGCCTTCTCCTCCATTTTCTTCTCAGGATCTTGGACATGTGCACTCACACATGTGCCCAGTGTGATTTTCAAGCCACTAGGCTCAGGACTTGAACTGCTGTCAGCAGTGTGGGGAGTCCAGTGATGTAACCACTACACCACTTGCTGGCCTCCCTTTCTTTTTATTTTGAAAAATTTGAGACCTACACAGAAGTTGAAAGAATAGTACACACTAAAAATAAATTGTAGGCACTATGACACTTCACTCCTAAAACTTTTGGTCTCTATCTCCTAATAATAAAAAACATTATCCTGAGGCTGGCAGATAGTATGGTGGTTAAGGGCACTGGACTCCCACAAGGCTCACCACGGTTTGAGTCCCAGACCTGGTGGCTTCCTTTCTACTTTCCCTCTCTCTCTCTCTCTTGCTCTGCCTTTCTCTGGTCAAAATTAAAATAAAGAAGTTAAATAAAATAATAATTCTTTTTAAAAAATAAAATAAAACATTATCCTACATAACCACAATTTTTTTTTTTGAAGAGGTTTTTGCTATAGGGCACATGCACTCGCCAGACAGAGAGCGACAGAGAGACAGAAAACGAGAAATCACCCCCCAGAGGGGATGGCCACGCCACAATCCCTTCTCCTTCATTCCCCTCTCAGGATCTTGGGCACGCACGCACACATGCCTGGTGTGAGTTTAAGCCACCAGGTTCGGGACTTGAACCACGGTTGGCTACATGGGAGTCCAGCAACATAGCCATTACACTAATTGCTGGTCCCAGCCACAATATTTTTTTAAAAAAAAGAATTATGGTAAAATATATATAACCTAGGGGCCAGCAGGTAGGGTGGCAGTTAAAAATGTTAGATTCCTGGGACCAGCTGTTGGCATAATGGCTATCACTGGACTCCCATGTAGCCAACCGTGGTTCAAGTCCCGAACCTGGTGGCTTAAACTCACACCAGGCATGTGTGCGTGCGTGCCCAAGATCCTGAGAGGGGAATGAAGGAGAAGGGATTGTGGCATGGCCATACCCCCTGGGGAGTGATTTGCAACTTCCTATCTCTCTGTCTTTCCATCTTTCTGGTGAGCACACACGCCCTATAGCAAAAACCTCTCCCCCCAAAAAAAGTTAGATTCCCACATGGCTGGCTGTGGTTCCTATCCTGGATCTGGCAGTTTGCTTTCTTTTCCTCTCTCTGTGTCTCTCTCTGGTGAGCACACGTGCCCTATAGCAAATTTAAAAATAATAAATAAAATGAAATAATTATTATACATAACCTAAAACTTACTATTTTAGCCCCCCATTTTTTTAGAGAGAGAGAGCATAAGGAGGGAGAGAGAGAGATTTTTGACAAGGTCTCACCATATCTCAGTTCTCCTGTTCTGGTCTTCTTTTGGCTAAAACCAGATACAAGCTACTGCACCCAGTCTGTTTATGTTGGACTGGAAACCAAATGTCAGCCTTTCATGCAGCCTCAGCCACTGTGCAGTGATACTCACCATTGCTTGGCCTATTTTAGCCATTTCAAAGCGTTCAATTGTGGTATTAGGTACATTGACAATGTTATGCAGTCATCATCACTATTTTCAAAACTTTTTCATCATAACAGACAGACACTCTGTGCTCATTAAATAGGAACTCCTTATTTTCCTCTGGTAACCTCTATTCTACTTTGCATCTCTGTGAATTTGCCTCTTCTATTTATCTCATATATGTGGAAACATATATTATTTGTCCTTTCTTGTGTGGGTTATTTCCCTTAGCGTAATGTTTTCAAGTTTCATCCATGCCGTAGTATGTATCAGAACTTCACTCCTTTTTAAGACTAAATAATATTCCCTTGTATGGATATACCACATTTTGTTTATCCTTTCACTTTTTGGACATTTGTATTGTTTAACATTTGGCTGTTATGAATAGTTCAGCTATGAGCATTAGTTTACAAATATCTGTTTGAGTCCTTGTTTTCAATTCTTTTGAGTATCTACCTAAGAGTGAAATTGTTGGATCATTTTGTAATTCTATGTTTAACTTTCTGAGGAGCTGCCAAACTAGTTTCTATAGTGACCAAGAAATAATGATGCAGTATTATTATCTAGACTACAGACCATAATTATATGTCTCTAAATAGCCCTACATTTTCCATTACAGCTTTTAAAAACATTTCGATTCAGGAGCCAATCAGGGATCACAGAATACATTTGATTGTCATGTCTCTTGTTTCTTCTTAAACCTAGAATAGTTTTTCCAGCCTTTTTGTTTTTTACGATGTTGACATTTTTGAAGAATTCAAGCTAATTGTATTGTAGAAATTCCTCAATCTGGGATTGTTCGAATGTTTTCTTACAGTTAGATTCAGGTTAAGTCTTTTTTCAAGAATACTACAGTAAATGACATAGACACTATATAACATGCTCTTGTTCTTTGTTGCATTGCTTTAGTCATGTAATGTTGTCTTATTCTATTATTGGTGGTAATTAATTTTTTTTTTTTTTGAGAGATTTTCACTGTAGGGGGCGTGCGCTCGCCAGACAGACAGAGAGAGACATAGAGACAGAAAGCGAGAAATCACCCCCCAGGGGGGATGGTCACGCCGCAATCCCTTCTCCTCCATTCTCCTCTCGGGATCTTGGGCACGCACGCACACGCGCCCGGCGTGAGTTTTAAGCCACCGGGTCCGGGACACGAACCGCGGTCGACTACGTGGGAATCCAGCGACATAGCCATTATGCTAACTGCTGGTTCCCGGTGGTAATTAATTTAATTCTTGGTTAAGATGGTATCTGTAGGCCAGCCTGTAGTAAGGCAGTTAAATGGCTGGATCCCACAGAGCTAACTGCACGGTATGAGACCTGGACCTGGTAGCTTGAGAAACACATTGGGAGCATGCGCTTGCATGCTCAAAATCCTGAAAGGAGGAAGAAATTAAGAAGAGATTTAGTGTGACCATTCCCCATGAGGGATGCCCTCTTTCTCTCTCTCTCTCTGTCTGTCTCTGTCTCTCCCTCTCCCTTCCTCCCTCCCTCCCTCCCTCTCTCTCTCTCTCTCTCTCTCTGTCTCTCTCAAGTACACACTCTCTGGCAAAAATTTAAAGAAAAAAGAAAGAAGAAGATGGTATATGTGAGATATCTTTATGATTGCTCTCTAATCATGAGTAATCTGTTGGGTGGGGCCAGCTCCATGACCTGGTGGTTAAGAAAGCTAGATTCCATGTGGCAAATTGTGTGTTTCAAATCATGGCCCCAGCAGCTTAAAAAACATGCCAGGCACATGTGTGTGTATGTCCAAAATCCTGACAGGAAGGAAAAATGGAGGAGAAAGGATTGTGGTATGATCGTACCCTACTGGGGGGTGATTGCTCCATCTCCCTCTCTTTCTCTGGAAAGTATACATGCCCTCTGGCAAAGAAGGACAAAGAAAAAGAGAAATCTATTGGGTGGTCTGTTCTCCAACAATCTATTAACCATTGGTTTTGGCATCAAGTGATAATCTTTGCCTAGATTATTCCTTTCTTTCTTCTTTTAAATTATATAATTCCTTTTATATTCATTATGCATTCAATATAATAAGTTATTATTGTTCAGTAAGGAATTTTCCCTTGTCCTCCTTTTTAGTACTACTATAGATTCATTTATTTTAAAGCTTTTTAATTTAATTTATTATTATTATTATTTTAAAATTCTATCAGAGAGACATAGAGAGAGGGAAAGTGAGAAAGTGAGAATGCAAGCCACCAGGTTCAAGACTTGAACCACAATCCATCATGTGGGAGTTCAGCACCTTAACCACCACACCACCTGCTGGTCCCATATTCATCTAATTTTTTAAGAATTATTTAATTTAATTTTATTTATTTATTTGAAAATATTTTTTATTTTATTTTATTTATTTATTCATTTAATTTTTAATTTGACCAGAGGGAGACAGAGAGAGAAAATGAGAAAGCAAGCTACCAGGTCCAGGACTTGAACCATGGTCAGCCATGTGGGAGTGTCCAGCACCTTAACCACCACACCACCTGCTGGTCCCCCTATTTATTTATTTTTCATTTGACCAGAGTGAGAGGGGGAAGAGAGAGAAAAAGTGAGGAAGCAAGCTGCCAGGTCTGGGACTTGGACGGTGGTCAGCCATGTGGGAGTCTAGCACCCTTAACCTCCACACCACCTGCTGGCCCCAGTCTATTATTTTATAATTATTTAATTTTATTTATTCACTCATTTATTTAAATTTGACCAGAGAGAGATACAGAGAGAGGGAGGGAAAGTGAGATTGAGAATGTGATAAAGATATTAAAGGCTACTCAATACAGGAAAAATTTGAGTTCTGGCCTAGCCAGAGTGGAAGTACTTCATTAATATGCTGGGCTATGGGACCAGCAAATGGCATAATGGTTATGTCACTGGACTCCCACATAGTCGACCACAGTTCAAGTCCTGAACCCAGCAGCTTAAACTCATGCCAGGCACATGTGTATGTGTGCCCAAGATCCTGAGAGGAGAACAGAGAAGAAGGGATTGTGGTATGCCTATCTCCCCTGGGGATGATTTCTCACTTTCTGTCTTCCTAGCAAGCACATGCGCCCTATTGCAAAAGCCTCTCTTAAAAATGTGTGTGTGTGTGTGTGTGTGTGTGTGTGTGTGTGTGTGTATGCCGGGCCTTGAGCAGAGGCATCAGAAAGGCCATGGATTTTCCACTAGAGTGGCAGAACTGAATAGTTGTGACAAAGACTGTATGTCCTGAAAAGCTGAAAACATTTACTATGGCTCTTTACATGGGTTAGTTCTTTGCTAACCTGTTCCATGACTGCCCTAATCCTGGCCTAATAAAACTGTAAACCAAGTCTCAAGAGGATCAAGGATATTTGGCCAGAAATGAATTGCCTGCCAGAATAAAACTCAACATTCTTTAAAAAAAGACAATATTGGGGCCAGCTGGCTTGTGATTAAGGTGGTTAATTAAGGTGGTCAACTGCACAGTTGGAGTCCCAGACCAGTTTCAGAAAACACAGAGGTGTGTGTACATGTGTGCTCAAAACCCTGAGAGGAGAACTTGACGAAACTCAAATGTGATAAACACAGAGAAAAAGAAAATAGCACCTAGAGTAGGCACATCATAAGGCAAATTGCTGAAAAACCAAAGGTAAAGAAACTATCCTGAAGGGCCAGCAGGTGGCAAGGTGGCTACCTGCTGGCACCTGGAATCATACTTTTAAAGTGCTGACAGAAAAAAAAAAATCAACCTCTAATTTTATAGCCAATGAAAATATCCTTCAAGAGGTTAGAAGGTGGTGTGACATGGTAGTTTAATTGCTGGACTTCCATATAGCCAACTGTATGGTTTGAGTCCTGGATCCAGTGGCTTGAAAATCATGCCAGGCATGGGAACCAGCAGTTAGCGTAATGGCTATGTCGCTGGACTCCCACGTAGTCGACCGCAGTTCGCATCCCGGACCCGGTGGCTTATAACTCACGCCGGGCACGTGTGCGTGCGTGCCCAAGATCCCAAGAGGAGAATGGAGGAGAAGGGATTGCGGCGTGACCATCCCCCCTGGGAGATGATTTCTCACTTTCTGTCTCTACGTCTCTGTCTGTCTGTCTGGCGAGCGCCCTATAGCGAAAACCTCTAAAAAAAAAAAAAAAAAATAATGTGGGTAAAAATGCCCAAAACCCCAAAAAGGGAATGGAGAAGGGATTGTGTTGTGGCCATCTCCCCTCCCCCCACCAGGAGTGATTTCTTAACTTCCCTCTGTCTCTCTCCAGCAAGCACACAGGTCCTATGGCAAAAACCTAAAAACAAACAAACAAACCAACCTTCAAAATGTAGGGGAAATAAAAACATTTTCAGAAAAATAAAAGATGAAAGACTTTGTTGCTAGCTATTGAGAAATGCTAAGAAAAATTATTTAGACTGAATGGGAATTTGGAAACTTTGATCTATGGGAAGGTATAAAGAGTCATAGAAATGATGATATCTGGGTAAATAGAATAGTTTTTTGGTTCTCTTAATTCCCATAGATTAATGACTATTGCAAAAGAACTACTACTATAAGAAACAGTTGGGGGCCAGCAGGTAGCATGGTGGTTGAGGTGCTGGATGCTCCCACATGGTGGACCACAGTTCAAGTCCTAGACCTGGTAGCTTGCTTTCTCACTTTCTCTCTGTCTCTGTCTCTCTCTCTCTCTCTCTGGTCAAATTAAAATGAATGAATGAATAAATAAAATTAAGTAAAATAAATCTTTAAAAAAAGAAAAAAAGAAACAGGCCAGTCAGGTGGCATGGTGGTTAATTAAGGTGGCTGGATCCCATATGCGGACCTCATCATTTGAGTCCTGGGCCTAGTGACTTGAAAAACATACTGGGTACATGTCTGTGCATGGCCAAAAATCCTAAGAGGAGAATGGACTGTTGTGTGGTCATCCCCCTTGAGAGGTACATTCTCACTCTCCCTCTTTCTCTCTCTCTCTCTGGTATGTACATACAACCTATAGCAAATTCAAGACAAAACAGTACATCACATATGGAGAAGTAAAATATATTATATTGGTACAAAGAGTGGGTGGGTAAGTAAAATATGGTTTATGATCCAGCTGTGACAGTGTATACTGGTAAGACTTTGTGCTTCACAGGCTGAGACCATGTGATAGGTCCAGATCCCATTCTTAGTTAAGGCCAAGTGCTGTGGTGTGTCTATAATCCCATTGACTCAGAGAGGCTGAGACAGGAGGAACATTGACATAGTAAGACCCTGTCCAAATTAAAAAAAAAAAAAAAAGTGGGGAGGGTATAAAAAAAGAAGACTAGAGGAACAAAAAAACCCCTATGGGACAAATAGAGAAAAGCAATGAGATGATAGCTTTGGTTATGCACTGAAGTGTGTCCTTCCTCAAAAATTTGTATACTGAATACCTAACCCCCAGTACCTCAGAATTTGACTATATTTATAGCTAAAGTCTTAACAGAGATATTAAGTTAAAATGAGGTCATTAGGATGAACCCCAATTCGATACAACTGGTATCCTCATAAAAAGAGGAAATTTGGACACAAACATATTTAGAGGGAAAATGGTATGAAGATAACCATCTATGAACCAAGGAAGCCGAGAACAGATCTTTTTCTCATGGCCCTCAAAAGGAACTAACCCTGCCTGCTCTCAGATTTCTAACCTCCAGAACTTTAAAATCATCAATTTCTGTTGGCTAAGCCACCCAACCTGTGATTCTTTGTTATAGCAGCCTGTGTTAGCTCTTTTTGTACTACTATAATATAGTACTTGAGACTGGGTCATTTTTAAAGAACAGAAACTGGACCAGCCGGTGGTGGTGTGGTGATTAAGACAGCTAGATCCCACTTGGCCAACTCTGTGGTTTGAGTCTCAGACCTGGCAGCTTGAAAAACATGCTAGGCAGTGTGTATGTCCAAAATGCCACAGGGAGGGAGGAATGGAGCAGAAGGGATTGCATGTGGCCATCCCCCATGGGTGGTGATTTTTCACTTTCCTTCTCTCTCTTTTTCTCTCCAGCAAGCATACATGCCTTTTGGCAAATGAGAAAGAAAAATGAAGAGAGGAAGGGAGGATATATATATATAGAGAGAGAGAGAGGGAGAGAGAGAGAGAGGGAAGGAAAAGAAAGGGAAAAAGAAAACTTTTCTCTCACTGTTCTAGAGGCTTTTAATTTCAAGATCAAAGCTCCAGCATCTTGTGTGGGCCTTTGAATTATGACCTCACATGGTAGAAGGCAGAAGAGAGAGTGAACTCTGTCTACATGGCAGCAAATCCACGCCCACAAGCGCTTCTTATGGTAGCATTAATCCATTCATGAGGGTAGAGCCCTCGTGAACTAAATATCTCTCAAAGGTCTCACCTTCCTGGCCAGCAGGTGGTGTGGTTAAGGCACTGGACACCCACATGGCCGACTGTGGTTCAAGTCCCAGACCTAGCAACTTGCTTTCTCTCTTTCTCTCTGTCTCTCTCTTGTCAAATTGAATAATAATAATTACTAAATAAAAAAAATAGTAATTACTAAATAAAATTAAATAATTTTTTAAAAAAGGCCTCACCTTCCAACGCTGTTGAATTGGGGGTTAAGTTTCCAACACATGAATTTGGGAACATATTCAGACCATAGTACAAGTCTAGTAAAGTAATGTAGACTTAAACCCAGCCATATTAACAATTTCATTAAATAAAAATACTCCAATTACAAGACAGATTGTTGGGAACCAGCAGTTGGCATAATGGCTATGTCGCTGGACTCCCACGTAGTCGACCGCAGTTCGCGTCCCGGACCCGGTGGCTTAGAACTCATGCCGGGCGCATGTGCGTGCGTGCCCAAGATCCCAAGAGGAGAATGGAGGAGAAGGGATTGTGGTGTGGCCATGCCCCCTGAGGGGGAGATTTCTCTCTTTCTGTCTCTCTGTCTCTGTCTGTCTGGCGAGCGCACACGCCCTATAGCAAAAACCTCTCCAAAAAAAAAAAAAAAGACAAATTGTTGGGCCAGCAGATGGCATGAAGGTTAAGTTAGCTGAACCCCACATGGGCAACTGTGCAGTTTGAGTCCTGGACCGAGCATCTTCAAAAGCATGCTGGGCACAGGCTCATATGCATGTTGAGCATTTTCAAGCCACCAGGTCTGGGAATCAAACCACACAGTTGGCCATGTGGGATCTAGTTGCCTTAACCACATGCCATGTTAAATACATGTCTATGTTAAATACATCAACATAGACACAGTAAGATTTTTTTCTTATTGATTGTTTAAGTAAGTGAGATAACTGAATGGTTCAAAGTTTAGAAGTACAACTTAATGAAAAGTTTCTCCCCTCATTCCTAATTTTCTAGTCACCAGGTTACCTTCTCAAAGGCAACTAATGCTATCAATTTCCTGGGTATCCTTGTATTCATAATACAATAAAAACCAAATATTTTTACCCTAATTATAATATATTATACACACTGTTTAATAAACACCTCCACATAACTATAGTTTTTAGAAATTATCCTATAATTTGGGGCCAGCAGGCAGTGTGGTGGTTAAGGATGCTGGACTCTCACGAGGCTGATTGCATTTCGAGTCCAGACCTGGCAACTTGCGCTCTCTCTCACTTTCTCTCTCTTTCACTCTGTCCCCCTCTGGTCAAATTTAAATAAATAAGTAAATAAAGTTAAAATAATAAAAATAATTCTTTAAAAAAAAAAATGGGAGCCGGCAAGTGGTGTGGTGGTTAAGGCAGCTGGACTCCCACATGGCTGACTGTGGTTCGAGTCCCAAACTTGGCAGCTGGCTTTCCTACTTTCTTTCTCTCTCTGGTCAACTTCAAGAAAATAAAATAAAATAATGACAATGAATAAAATTAAATTAAAAAAAGAAATTATCCTATAATCTATGCCAACACACAGAGTTTCTCAGAACTTTCTCAGTATTATAGCCATTGTATATTGTAACTTACTTTACCAGTCCTTTATTAGTAGACTTTTAGGATATTCTTAGCCTTTGCTATTACAAAGATCATTGTAATAAATAATATAAATACAAGTGTATCTAATATGTGCAAAATAAAGATATGATATCCTTATATGTAAAAAGATAGGTTGTGTACTTCTATGTATAAAAGGATATGTTAGGATAAGTTTTTAGGATAGATTTTTTCTTTTAAGAGAGACATTTTTGCTATAGGGCACATGCACTCTCTGGAGAGATAGAAAGAGACAGAGAGACAGAAAGAGACAGAAAGAGAGAAATCAACCCCACGGGTGGGGAAAGCCATGCCACAATTCTTTCTCCTTCATCCTCCTCCTGGGATCTTGGGCATGCACGTGCACTCACCCAGCATGAGTTTTAAGCCACCAGAGCTAGGACAAACTGTGATTGGCCATGTGAGAATCCAGTGACATAACCATTATGCCATCTGTTTGTCCCATGTAGGATAAATTTCTAACTATGGACTGAAAAGGCTATGTGCATTGTAATACTGATAATGTCAAATTGGCATCCAAGAGTTGTACAAATTTATACTCCTGCATTGTGATTCTACAGTGGTAAGGCCCTGGCCAGCCATTCTCCCTAGAGTATGTAGAGAAACGGGCTGGATACTCCACTGTACTCGAGATATGATTGTCTCTACCCTGCACTTCAGCAGACTTTACATGGGCACTTAGTGGGCTAGCTCAATGGAAGCAGAGGCTGGAAAAATGAAAAGGGGCCTGTCTCTGAAGCATACACCTTTGTTGCTTTCCCTGATGAGAAGTCCCTAGGAAAATACAGTTTTTGCCATCCAGGTCACACAACACCCATGGAGAAGTAACTTTGAGCTCAAGTTTCACCAAACCTTAGGACCGACCTTCACAACTCTTACGTAAATAATTCTCACAGACTGGATAGGACCAATGGGCCAGAAAACAGGTGTGAGTGAAATGGGAAGGTTCTGTCAGCTTTGAGTAATTACTGTGTAGCCAACCCTGTGCTAGATATATATTGACAAGGATATAATACTCTAGCAGTGGAGACAGGAAATGTGATCAAGCATAAACAGGTTACCACAGGGTACAGAGGAGGACTCCTCTTCACAGGCGAGGTTGCACAGAGAGAGAAACATTATGCAGTCAAGGGTAGAGCTTGCATGATTCAGAACCCAACATATGGCCTGCCGTCATTTGTCCACCCTGTGAAACCCCTACTCATTTTTTAAAGAATTATTTTTATTTTAACTTTATTTATTATTATTTTCCAGATTGATCAGAGAGAGAGAGTGAGAAGGAAAGGGAGAAAGGAAACATCCAGGTCCAGGACTTGAAACATGGTTGGCCAAGTGGGATTCTAGTGCCTTTACCACCATGCCACCTGCTGGTCCCAACCCCTCCTCCATTCTTTTTTTTTTTGGAGAGGTTTTTACTATAGGGTGCATATGCTCTCCAGAAAGACAGAGAGACAGAAAGCAAGAGATCACCCCCCAGAGGGGATGGCCATGCCACAATCCCTTCTCCTCCTGGGATCTTGGGCACGCATACACACAGTGTCCAGGACTTGAACTACAGTCAACTACATGGGAGTCCAGTGGCATAGCCATTACACCAGTTGCTGGTCCCGACCCCGACTCATTCACTCATTTTTTAATTTTTTACAAGCAGTGATTTTTATTCATTAATAAACTAAAAGTCTATTTCCAGATGATTCTTTCTCATGTATCCTGCATGCTTTACTTAGTAAGCAAAGCCTGGTAAGGCGAGGCTTCAACTAGTCCTCAGACTCTGACCCCCTACTCATTCCTTTTTATTTTTGGAGAGATTTTCGCTATAGGGCGTGTGCGCTCGCCAGACAGACAGAGACATAGAGACAGAAAGCGAGAAATCACCCCCCAGGGGGGTTGGTCACGCCCCAATCCCTTCTTTTCCATTCTCCTCTCGGGATCTTGGGCACGCACGCACACGCGCCCAGCATGAGTTCTAAGCCACCAGGTCTGGGACGTGAACCGCAGTCGATGACGTGGGAGTCCAGCAACATAGCCATTACGCTAACTGCTGGTTCCCAACCCCCTACTCATTCTTAAAAACTCACCTAAAGGGTTTTCTTCAGGAAATCTGAGTTCCCACAGGTCAAGGTCATATCTGTCTTGCAACATGTTCAAAATGTATTTGCGTGTCATTTTCCTCTCTCTTGTACTACAGTAAATTTTTAGAGCTTAGGGCATAATCATTTGCATCTGCCACAACTAGCACAAATTTGTTTTCTAGTTTAGGACTCAGGTGGATGAAGTTGAGATCTACCTGCAGGAATCACTCAATGCCAGGATCTGTGCAAAAGAAATGAGAAGCTGTATTCAGGTTTTTTCTGCTTCCTCTAGAAATACACTCAAGGTTGCCAGGTGCCTAATCTCTGGCCTTCCACCTTCAATCCACAAAGCTTCATATACACGACCCAGCCCCTCTCTGAATCCATGCAGCCTTACAGATTCTGTGGTTTATGACTGGTAGTCCCTCTCTGGCCCCTCTTTCTTACTGACTTAACCATACTTGGGGTCAGACAGCAACATGCCCAGCCCAAGAGGTAGAATCAGGACTTGTCCATATTGATGACATGATCTGCTGCTTCTTCATCTGAGATGAGTCCGAGATGGCAGCTGGATTCTATTTTTAAACATATATGTAAATTTTGAAATAGCCAGAGGTTTGCAGAAGTTGCAACAATCTTACAACTAGTTCCTAGGTACCTTTCTCCTAGCTTCCTCTGATGACAGCATCTCAGGTCATCCATATGTAGTATCAAAACCAGGATTTTTTTTTTTTTGAGAGGTTTTCACTATAGGGCACATGCGCTCGCCAGACAGACAGAGAGAGACAGAGAGACAGAAAGCAAGAAAACACCCCCCAGGAGGGATGGTCACGCCGCAATCCCTTCTCCTCCATTCTCCTCTCGGGATCTTGGGCACGCACGCACACGCGCCCCGCATGAGTTTTAAGCCACCGGGTCCGGGACACGAACTGCGGTCGACTACGTGGGAGTCCAGCAACATAGCCATTACGCTAACTGCTGGTTCCCAAAACCAGGATGTTGACATGGGTACCATACCATTGACTCAAAAATGATCCTTATTGGGCTGACAGATAACATGGTGGTTAAAGTGCTAGACTCCCACATAGACTGACTTTGGTTCAAGTCCCAGAACTGGCAACTTGCTTTCTCACTTTCCTTCTCTATCTCTGACTCTCGCTGGTCAAATAAATAAATACATATTTTTAAAAGAAAATACAAACCATTGGGACCAGCAGTTGGTGTAATGGCTATGTCACTGGACTCCCATGTAGTCGACCGTGGTTAGAGTCCTGGACCCGGTGGCTTAAAACTCACGCCAGGCGTGTGTGCATGCATGTCCAGGATCCCAAGAGGAGAATGGAGGAGAAGGGATTGCGACTTGGCCATCCCCCCTGGGGGGGTGTGTGATTTCTCACTTTCTGTCTCTCTCTGCCTGTCTGGTGAGCGCACACGCCCTATAGCAAAAACCTCTCAAAAAAAAATTAAGGAAAAATTTTTTTAGAATTATTTCATTTACCTTTATTATTATTTTCCAGTTTGATCAGAGAAAGAGAGAAAGGGAAAGTGACAAAGCAAGTCACCAGGTCCAGGACTTGAACTGTGATTGACCATTTGGGAGTCCAGCACCTTTAACCACCATGCCGCCTGCCGGCCCTGAGGAAAATTTTTAAAAATAAATAAATAAAAAAGATCCTGGCCTACTGCCCCCACCACCGAGTTCCACCAGCTCGGGCGGTAGGAAGAGAGGTAGAGTCTATCCAGAGTAAGGGGGAGGGGAGTGAGAACGCAAGCTGCTAGGTCAGGGACTCGAACTATGTCCATTTACTTCTTTTTTTTAAATATAGAGTTTTTGGTTTTTTTTTTTTAAGTATTTATTTATTTATTTATTTTTAAATTTGGCCAGAGAAGGGGAGGGAGAGAGAGAGGGGAAAAGTGAGAAAGCAAGCCACCAGGTCTGGGACTTGAGCCCGGTCAGCCATGTGGGAGTTCAGCATCCCTAACCATCACACCACCTGCCAGACCCCCATTTATTTCTGGAAGAACATTTGTTTGTTTCCAACTTGGAGCAACTACATTTTAAAAAATAATTGTTTATTTATGTAATTTAGTTTATTATTATTCAATTTGACTAGAGAGAGAGAAAGGGAAAGTGAGAAAGAAAGCTACCTGGTTCAGGACTCAAACCACAGTTGTCCATGTATGAATCCAGCCCTTAACCACCATGCCACCTGCTGGCCTGGGGCAATTACAAATAAAGTTGCTATGAATATTTGAGTAGTTTTTTTGTTTGAACATAAGTTGTTTTTTATTAATGTAAGTATCCACGAGTGTGATTTGTTGAATAAATCTATGTTTAACTTTATAAGGAAGTGACAAATTGGGGCCAGCAGGTTGTGTGATGGTTAAGGTGCTGGACTCATAGATGACTAACTGCAGTTCAAGTCTTGAACCCGGTGGCTTACTTTCTCCTTTCTCTGTCTCTCTCTGGTCAAATGGAAAAAATAATAATAACAAATAAAATTAATTAAATATATAATAAAAAAAGATAAACTGACAATTTATTACCCAGAATGAATATACATTGTACATTTTTACCAACAATGTATGAGAATTCCAATGGTTTCATGTCCTTGTTATCACTTCATATTGTCAATATTTTTATTTTAACTACCCTAATAGGTATAGTATTATCTTTTTAAAGAATTATTTATTTACTTAATTCCATGTATTGTTATTATTATTGTTATTAAAATTTGACCAGAGAAAGATGGAGAGAGAAAGAAGAGAAAATGGAGAAAGCAGGCTGCCAGGTCCGGGTCTCAAACTACGGTGGACTCTGTGGGAATACAGTCCCTTTAACCACCACGCCACCTGCCAGCGCCCCCCTCCATAGTATTATCTTAGATCTAACTTGCATATCCCTAATAATTAATGATGTTAAATATTTTTCATGTGTTTATTTGTCACTCTAATCTCTAAATAAAGAAGGTTACTGGGAAAAAAGAAAGAAACAAAGAAAAGGAGGAAAAGAAAATAGATACCATTTTGAGAATCCCGAAGTCCTAGATGTGGTGTTAACCCGATTCTGCCTCAAGTTGGCACTGTTGTAGTCTTCTTCTAGACCCATTCAGAAACATGTTCCTTCCCTTCGTTTACTTTAGTTTCTTGGTAAATATGCTCCTTAAACCTTCAAGCTACTAGTGAGTTTGTCTGAGGGTGGATGAATGTTGCCACACCTGAGTCAATAAAGAATGAATCAGTGTGGCCCTCATGGGTAGGTGTTACTAGTAGTTACTATGACAGCCAGAGGTCCCAGAGAAAACTACAAAACGGGGATAGAGGGAAGTAGAAGAGGTAGGAATGGAATTAGGGCCTGTTGTCCTTATCCCCTTTACAATCTCCCTACGATTCTTCCTTGACCTATACAGCATCACACCAATCTATGAAGTCCTCCATTGACTTCTGTGACATTCTTTCCCTTGGTCTCCCCTGCTACTCTGATTTGCTGGATCTTCTTTGACCTTTTTCTAGAGAGAATTTTCTTACATGCTGTCCTGGGTCCTGTCTTTGCATCCTTTTCCCATTTGTCTTGCTCGCTCAGAGAACTAACCCATGCCTATGGGTTCATGGTCAGTTCTATGTAGGTGATTCCCCTCAGTCCCCTGGATACCACCTTCTCCCCTGACCTTTCTGCTGTTCTGTGTTCCCATTTCCATTTGGGTATGTTGTCATCCTCTCAAACTAAACATATATAAAACTGAGCCTCTCTTCTCCCTCCCAGTTTCCATTTTTCTGCTCATGGAATCTGCATTTTCTTGCCCACCCACGCTCAGAACCTGAATCATGTTTGATGGCTTCTCCTCATTCTTCCCTTCCTAAACACATATTTTGCCAACTTCCTTTGCAACATCCTTTTTTTTTTTTCTTAATATAGGGCACATGTACTCACTGGGGACAGAGACAGCAAGAGAGGGAGAGAGAGTGAAAGTGAGAAACTACCTTCCAGGGAGGATGATCACCACAATCCCAATCCCTTTTCCATTCTCCTCTCAAGATTTTGAGCATACACACACATGTGCCTGGTGTGTTTCTCAAGCCACCATGTGTGGACTTGAACTGCATAGTCAGCCATGTGGAATCCAGCTGCCTTAACTACTAAGCCACCTGGCTGGTTCCATCATCCTTTAGTTCTTTTTTCTTCTCATTTCTATCTGCTAATCCAGGAGCTAAGCACCCCATGTCTTAAATATCTAATAGCTTCCCTCTTGGTCTTTCTCCTCTAGTCTCACTTTCTTTTTTATTTTTTAATACACACACACACACACACACACACACACACACATATACCCCTATGTCTGACCCTCTGCCCTTTCCCACTCTCTTCTCACACTATCTCTCGTGTCTACAGTTGTCTTCCATTCCTTTTCCCCCCACATTTTATTGATGACACAATTTTTAAAATAATCTAACTACTTTCAACAGCAAGTTCAGCTGGTAATTTCAAGAGAAGCAGTTTTGAATTGGTAAGGAAATTTGCTTAAAACTTAAAGCCTGGAAGCAGGTTAGTATCCTGTTCAAATAGTAGGTACATGAACCTATTGACAGCTCAAGACAGGACAAAAACTCTTAAAACTGGACAACAAAGCTTAGAAGAAAAGCAGCAATATTTTAGTCAAAAGTCACAGAATGCTATTTCACCAGTTCAGTCTCATGTACTTAATTGATCTTCCGTTGTGGTTCAAACTTCCTGATTGAATTCTGGGATATAATATTCAACTCCAGACTTGTCCCTATGATTAAGTTGGCCATTTTCTTTGTTTTTGAACTGTTATTTCTGTGTGACTACATTTAATTTTCCTGACATAGCACTCCCTTGAGAACTTCTTGGAGATCTGGTCTGGTGCTGGTAAATTCTTTCAGGTTTTGTTTACCTGAGAATGTTCTTGTCTTTTCTTCCCATATAAAGGATAATCTTGCCAGGTACAGTATTCTCAGTTGAAATTGCTTTTCCCTTAACACTTTGAATATATTTTCTCATTCTTTCCTTGCTTGCATTGTTTCCAATGAGAGATCTACTGTTAGCCTGATGGGATATCCTTTGTAGGTAACTTGCTGTTTCTCTCTTGCCAATCTTAGTATCTTGTCTTTGTCTGTGGTTTTGGTCAGTCTGGCTATAACGTGTCTTGGAGAAGATCTTCTTAGGTGATTGTATTTGGGGTTCTTTGTATTTCTTGGGACTGGATCTTTGAGTGCCTCTCTAGGTTTGGAAAGTTTTCTTGCAGGATTTCATGGAATAGATTATCAATGCCCTTATGAGTCTCTTTGCCTTCTGGGATGCCAATTATCTGGATGTTTGGACGTTTGATGGTATCTAGTATTTCTCATATATTATTCTCAAATTTTTGGGTAATTTTCTCAGTCTTCATGGTGTATTTTTCTAGACCAGCAATTTTCTCTTCTATGTCTGAGATTCTGTTTTCTGTATGATCTAGTCTGCTTTTAATACTTTTGAGAGATATTTTGACTTCCTATATTATAGTCTTCATCTCTAACA
This sequence comes from Tupaia belangeri chinensis, assembly GCF_000334495.1. Taxonomy (NCBI): domain Eukaryota; kingdom Metazoa; phylum Chordata; class Mammalia; order Scandentia; family Tupaiidae; genus Tupaia; species Tupaia belangeri. Next base: position 3,017,285 of record NW_006209345.1, on the reverse strand, counting down.
GTTCCATTTGATTCTTTTGTAAAGTGTGTAATTCCTCTTTTAAATCTTGCAAGAATTTCCTCACCTCCTGGAACTCATCAGCTCCTTTCTCCTTTCTCTTCTGCATTTCATTGTCTCTCTTCTCTTCCATCTCTGTTAGCTTCGCCATTATGAATATTCTAAATTCTTCATCAGACATTTCCGTGATTTCCATTGAACTGTCTGTAGATGAAGAGGAGTTATTCTTTTCCCTTGGAGGAGAGGTAGTTTCTTGCTTTCCCATATTTGTTGTGGTCCTGTGGTGATTTCTAGTCATCTGATGGAAAGTGTGTTTCTTCCCAAACTTGAAGTTCAATCTGAGCGTCCAGGAGCGTGCAGAAAAGGAAACAGAGAGAAACAACAGTAACAACAACAACCAAGAAGCAGAGAAAAAGAGAAGAAAAAAAAAAACTAAAAATAAATTTTTTTATAAAAAAAGCAAAAATTGGGCACACCACACAAAATCACTAGTTCTCAGTAGCCATGAAGGTGTCTTCTGAGGCCTGTTCCCTTGCCTCTCCTGGGTTGGGAGGGGGAGAGGGGATTATTAACAAGATAAATGGAAAGGAGGGGCTGAAAGCAAAGAAACTGCTTTACCTTAAAAAATTTTTTAAAGGAAAAATTACCAAAAAATGAGAAGACAGAAACAGAGGTAGAGAGAGGCAGAGACAGAGACAGGAGGCTTGTAAGTCTTCCTACCATGCAAGTTTGTGGGATGGAGGCTGAATTATCAGTGGAAAATCTTCATTTCTCCTATTCCCCTGAAATCACTAGTTCTCAGTAGCCATGAAGGTGTCTTCTGAGGCCTGCTCCCTTGCCTCTCCTCTATTTTTATTTATTTATTTTTTGTTAGAGGTTTTTGCCATAGGGTACGTACACTCACTGGAGACAGAGACAGAGACAATGAAAGGGAAAGTGAGAAATCACTCCCTGGGGTATGGCCATGCTGCAATTCCTTCTCCATTCTCTTCCTGGGATCTTGGACACACATGCACACATGCTCTGTGTGAGTTTCAAGCCAGCAGTCAAAGAACAATCAATCCTGTGGGAGTTCAGCTATGTACCACTACATTACCTGCTAGCTCCACTGGTTTCTCTTTCAAGCCTGGCCAGATATTCCAGGATGATTAATTATAACTTGTTTCTCTCCTGTTCAAAAACCTTCAGGCCTCTCATGACTATAATGTCCAAATTCCTTAACCTCATGCTTAAGAGCCTTTTTTTGGGCCCTATCCTGCCTCACTGGCATTATCACACATGTGCAAGCTCTGGCACCCAACTCTGGAATTAAGCCCTATGTGACCCTAAGCAACTATTTAACCCCTCTGTGCCTGTATTTAGTCTCTGTGCCTGTGTTTCCTTGACAAGGTGTCCCCACACCACAATCCTCTTTTCAACCTTCCAGCCACCCAGGATCACAGGTATGTACATGGACATAGCCAATATGTTCAGGTCGATTCAGGATCTGAACCTGGGCCTCCCATGTGGCTCCAGTATCACATAGTGGCACCCTACTGCTCACCCCACCATGGCTTGGCTCTGAGTTTCTTCTTTAAAATCATTTCACAAATAAATATTTTCAGTAATTTCCAGGGTTGCTATGAGAATAAAACGTGCTGGAATGGACAGTAAGCACTCAAATACTCGCTTTTTATCGCACTGGTTTTCAGAGCGAGTACAACACACTGCACACTTCTGTACATATAGCCTGTAGGCAAACACATGAGAACACACACACATTGACCCCATCCTCATTGCCTTGGTTCAGCCCATTCCCTCAGTCTGGAAAGCTATATGATGCCTATTAACTCTTACCCTTCAAAGGCTGGTGATTTCCCATTTCCTCTAACAAATGCCTATTTAATATTTATGCAATGATGCTCAAACTGAGCAAGGTGGCAGATGTGTTGGGGGTATATGAAGCCAGCCATAGACCACACATGACACATCTTCCTGGAGGGTTCATTTTACTTGATAATAAATAATTTCATCTATTTGTATATTAAAATTACTACAGACATATGGAGTAGAATGAAAACTGTCCATCTTTTATTTTTAAAAAATAGTTTTTGCTGGGACCAGCAGTTGGTGTAATGGCTATGTCGCTGGACTCCCATGTAGTCAACCACGACTCGAGTCCCAGACCCAGCGGCTTAAACTCACACTGGGCACATGTGCAAGTGTGCCCAAGATCCCAAGAGGAGAATAGAGGAGAAGGGATTGCGGCATGGCCATACCCCCTAGGGGGTGATTTCTCAGTTTCTGTCTCTCTGTCTCTGTCTTTCTGGTGAGCATACACACCCTATAGCAAAAACCTCTAAAAAAAAAATTTTTTTTTTGCTATAGGGTGCTTGTGCTCACCAGAGAAAGAAAGAAATTAACCCCTTGGGGGGGGGGTGCGGGGGATGACCACACTGCAATCACTTCTCTTCTGGTTTCCTCTCAGGATTTTAGACATGCATGCACATACACCTAGTGTGCTTTTTCAAGCCTCCAGGTCCAGGATTTGAACAATGCAGCTGCCCATGTGGGAATCCAGCACCTTAACCTCCATGCCACCTGCTAGCCAAACGGTCAGACTTTTAAACTAAAATACAACACTAGTAAGACTTTTCTCAGATTGGCACTGTCTTGGGCCATCCCCCACAGCCCCAGATGGGGATCTGCTTTCATTCTGCAGTGACAAGCTCTGGGGCACACCATGGGTACAGGGGCTAGTTGCAGATGCGGTAAGGCAGGGGTCATGCTAATACAGTGCTTGAGGCCCTCGCATGGCTCCCTGCAACCCACAGTGCTATCTCCTTCCTGAGAACTGGGATAACTGGGTGTCTATACCACTCCAAGGTTGCCTTAGGGTGGCACTTGTATTACATGGTTTTTAACTTTTCGCATATGTAGACCTTATCTCTCCAACAACATCTTAAGCATCTGGAGTGCAGGTGCAGGGTGACTGAGTAAGAGGATAGACCTGGAAGTGAATTCAGACCCTGAAGTTTATGGGTTAAGTAAAGCACTTTTCCTCTCAGCCTTAGTTTCCTTATCTGTAAAACAAGGATAATACTTTCCTAATGAGATTGTTCTGAGGATTCAAGCAGCTAACGTGTGTAGTTTTTAGTATAGCAGATGGCATGGAGAGGTACTTAGTAAACATCAAATCACTCCCAGCAGTGCCAAGCTCTTAGCAAACATCTGATTCTTGAAGGTTCTTATCCAAAAATGCATCCCCCTGTCTGTACCCACTCATACCTGCTCTGCCACCTTTCCCATCACAGTGGGTGCTCCTAGTGCAAAACACCCTCTTCCTTGTATATAATTCTGGCCCTCCTCTCCTTCACAAAGACTTGCTCACACAATCAGCTCTATCTCCTGCATAATCAGTATCTCTCCCTATTGGATCACTCTCTTCATTGTGTAACTATGCTTCTGTATCATTCCATATAAAACAAAAGACAAGACAGCAAAGAAAGCCTCCCTTGATACCACATCCTTTCTAGTTACCATTCCACTTCTCTGCACCATTTATGTAAAGAATTGCCTCCTTCTTTCTGCTTCTACTGACACTCCAGTCAGGCTCTTATCCTTGTCACTTCATAGAACTGCTCTTATCAAAGACCTCTGGACCACTAAATCCAGTGAGCCATCCTCAGGTTGCATTTTACCAGCCTCTTTGGAGCATCCGAGACCTTGACACACCTTCTGCCCAGGCCTCTCAGACTCTCCACTCTCCTGGTTTTCTTCCAGTGTTACCAGCCAGTCTTCAGTATACTTTGCTGCATCCCCTTCTCCCCATTCTCTAAGCATAGGTCTTAGGACTATCCTGGGACTATTTTTCATATCTCCATTCTCTAAGAAAATCTCAACTACTCTTATGGCTTTTAAATATCATCTAAAAGATCCCTAGATGTATATCTCAAGTCTAGACCTCTACAGAATTTCAGACTTAGATACCCACTGCCTACACCCCCTGACTTGGATGTGTGCCAGACACTTCAAATTGAACATATCTAAAATTGAACTCTTGAGCCAACTGGTGGCATGGTGGTTGGGTTGGGCCTGATCCCACATGACTGTCTTTGTGGTTTGAGTCCTGGACCTAGTGGCTTGGAGACCATGCTATGCATGTGTACCCCAGGTTCCAAGAGATGAATAGAAGAGGGGGAATTGAAATGTGGCCATCCCCCCAGGGGTGATTTCTCAATTTCTTTCTTTCTTTCTCTCTCTTCCTCTGTCTCTCCCTGGCATGCGCCCTATAGCAAAACTATGTGTGTGTGTGTGTGTGTGTGTGTGTGTGTGTGTGTATGCATGCATGGATTCTTGATTCTTCACTCTGCTCTCAGATGATGGTCATGTCTAAACAGGTCATGCAAGTTGAGACCCTGCCCCAACTCTTCTTTGGATCCAGGTAGCCCACCCATGAAGGAAGCATAGGTGCTTGCTGGGAATGTGTAGGTCTGTGTAGACTTTATGATCCACAGGCCCCATGGATCCTCCTATAGCAAGGTGCCCATGTTTGTGAGGTGGACAACACTGGGCAGGTAGGTGGCAGGAGAATCAGGCTGTCAGTGGCAACTAAATAGCAGTTTCTATGTATATCTCTAGGGGGTGCCAGAGATTGCTCAACTTCTGAGAGGACTCTCACTTTCCTCCCTCCCAGGTTTGGGGCTTCCTTGCAAGAAAAGAGGTGTGGGACTAGCTCTCTCCCACCTACTAACTTGCTGGGGACTAGAGATTCACATTAAGGGACTAGAGGCCAGGGGTTCAGGCTCAGTGTTCTTTATTGAAAAGCATTACGAACCGCTTGCCCTGTGAGTTCAGCCTACCCTGCCTCAAATTCCCAATCTTGGATGGGCAGTGCATCTTGTCCTCTTAGATCATCTGCCTGCTTCTGGCTCTGCCCAAGGCTATGCATAATTTGTCACACCATAGGCAGAGAGGCCTGTGATAGGCACTGGACAGATCATGGCCAGGTCCTTGTCCTCAGAGACCACTCTTCACCTAGGAGGTGCTCAGCTGTGATTGAGTAGGTTCTTAGAGGGGGCTCCTGGAGCCTGCTGGTTAGGTGGAGGAGCTGAGTCATGTAGACTTCAGGATTCAGCCTGCCAGATGTTCCTCCATGCAGAGATGAGCTGGGAAGCAGCAGCTGGTTCTCACATCTTTCCTGAGGTCCTCTGGTGGCTAGCCAAGAGCAGGAGGTTCGAGGTCATAGGGGATAGAGATGCCAAAGACTGTGGGATATGAGATGGTAGAGAGGGAAACACCAGAGAGAAAGTGTGTGTCACTTAGGTCCCTTGATCTGATCCACCGGCCCCAGTTCTTGATCCTTTTCTATAGTCCTTGGCAAACACCTAGGTTGGCCCCTGGGTGTTCCCTTTTTCCACCATTAGCATGCAGAGATAAGAATTTTTAAAGCCACCTGTCATTCTGAGCCAAACACCTTGTAGAACCTTCTCTCTTGCTCAGCAGGGACCCCAAAACCTGCCACCGTTTCTCTCAGCTCAGGGCAACCCCCACCCTGGGTCATAAGGGTAGAAGTGCCTGGAGAAGGGCCTAGCTCCCCTGAAAGCCCTCCTATCCTGGCTCTGACCTGCACTGGAAGCGGGGGTCTCCAGGGTGGGACTTCAGCACCTGATGCACCTCTACAGGAGGCTCCAAGCCCATCTGCTCTGCTCGATGCCAGCGCTGCAACCGTGTGATCCCTGCCAGGTGGGAAGAAGGCTCTGGGCTTCACTATGGTAGGATAGAGCCTGGGCTAGAAGATGTGTATGGAGGGTGTCTCAGGCGACACTCCCTAAGAGTCAGGCAGGTGTTGGGACCAGCAATTAGCATAATGGCTATGTCGCTGGACTCCCACGTAGTCGACCGCGGTTCGAGTCCCCGACCCAGTGGCTTAAACTCATGCCAGACGTGTGTGCGTGCGTGCCCAAGAACCCAAGAGAATGGAGAAGGGATTGCGGTGTGGCCATCCCCCCTGGGGGGTGATTTCTCGCTTTCTGTCTGTCTGGTGAGCGCAAGCACCCTATAGCAAAAACCTCTCCAAAAAAAAAGAGTCAGGTAGGTGTTTTGGGTAACTTCAGAGACATGTGAGTGACAGGACTGGCTCAGAGCCGCCCTGTCAGGGCCTGAGTGGGGTTCTCACCTGTGCAGGGCCCATACTGCCAGTCCAAGTCAAACTGCCTCAGTAGCTCCAGCTCTGCTTCTTCCTCCTCGTTGTGGGGCTGGGGCTCCTCCCCTGCAATGACATACTTCTTCTTAGGCTAGTCTTGAGAGGCTAGTCTGAGTCCTTGCTCTCACCTCACAGCTGTGCCACTGTTCCCCAACTCTGCTCCCCACCCTTTTGCCTCTGCCACGGAGCAGCCAGACCTTGCGGTAGAAGTAGAGGACTTGCTGCGCTTCCCTTTCCATCTGACCCCTCTGCCCAGGTCCTCTCAGGTCCCTCCGTCTGTCCACTCCTCTTGCCTCTCCCACATCTCAGAGACCTAGCTCTGGTGACAGCTCCCCTTTGCTATGCCCAGAGGGCTCCTCCCTCCTCTTCACAACAGGGTAGGAGTCAGTGATGAGCCGCTTCCGGCCCATGGCGGCCACCCAGGCAGGCGAAGGAGGCGACTGCAAGGAAGAAGAGAGACAAGCCAGGGGACGCGAAAGAGACAGCTGCTGAGAGAGAGAGTGACAAAGCGATGGGGCCAGAGAGAGAAATGGGGCCAGCAACGGGCAGACGAGACGACCCAGACGAGCAGAGGGAGGAAGTCGCCTGGTTCCAGGGAATGACGCCGCTCCACCACCCCCACAAACACGCAAACATCAAACACTTAAGCCAATGGCAGGTCGCCTCTGTAGGGCAGGGCCCTGACCCTAGCCAATGGCAGGTAGCACAGGAAGGGGGCGGGGCAGTTGCTGCAGCTGTGTCTTGGGGAGGAGGAGTAGGCTGGGGTGGGGGACCTGTCAAGATGCCCCAGACTTCACCACCTCCTCCTACCCCCATTGGTCTGCAGTTGGTCCCCAGGGGCTTAAAAAGCGTTATCCTCAGCCTCTCACTTCCCGTTTTCCCTTCCTAGGCAAATGTTCTTTGCAGCTTCACTAATCCCCGTGGCCAGTTTGTAACTCCCCAGAGCCCAGCTGGAGCCTTCCACTGGCTCCGGGGCCTGCCAAGCGCTGTGGGGGCAGGCCTGGAGGTCCGAAGAGAGTATGGGCTAATCCAGTCCCCTTCCCTGCTCTCATCCCACGGCCTCTGGTCCCAGGAGACCTGGAAGAGCCCAAGGGGTTCTGAACACTCCTTTCTCACAGTCTGCGCCCAGAGACAGTGCCACCCTTAGTCTAGGCAAGCATTTGCCTTGTCACCTCTACTGGGGTCCCACAGCCTGCCTCTGTCCATTCTATTAGTCAGATACATATACTAAGCAGGAATTCTAGCAGGGGTCTATTCCCTTCTCATAACCTGTTCGGGCTCTCAGTTCTTCAGTCAGAATATTCCGTCTCTCACAATAACATATAAGCAGAGAATACTAACTATAAACCTAATACTCTTGTTGCAATTGCCATTGGTCAGTACAGTTCTAAGCACTTTCCCACACCTAACTCAGTTAAAACGGATGTAAGATGTTTTTGAAAGTAGGGAGTATAAACAAATTATTATCACTGCTGATGAACAGAGGTATTGTGCACCCCCCACATACCCCCATCAAACCACAGTCCATCCTTCCCCCTAGGAACTCACAGTTTACTGGGCAGACAGGATGCACAGTTGTTAAAGCAATTCCTAACAGAGGAGAGGGAGAAGGGTGGGTCAGAGATTGGTTAGGATCACAGGGATGATTAGCATTGGAAGGCCTCCTGGAGGAGGTGGGCTGCTGTAAACAGTGTCTCTCAATTCTCTACCCATGACCTTTGTCCCTTGGGCTCCTGTCATCTCTGACTCACCCCTACTCCCGCCTCCTCCTCACCAACTTCCTGGCAGCCAGGGAAAGTGCTGGCCAGTGGGAGTCTGGGAACCAGCACAGGGACTAGTCTAGCTCTAATCACCCTCTGGAGATCCCATCCGGTTCTTCCTTCCAGGGGTGCAAGGGCTAGAGCCAGAGATGCCAGGGCTGATTCCTGATTAGAGGCCTCTTTCTCCCACCTTTCTCACTGCTCTGGGATCTGGGTGCAGGAAAAGGGCTGGGCTCCTGGCACGTATAGGAACAAGGGAGGCGCATGCTCTGGAGAGAAGACCACCAGAGGGGAGCAGGAGGAGCGGCATGTTTTCAGCACCTCCTCCTGCCTGGCTCCCTCATCAGCTTCCTTCAGGAGGGCTGAGTGGAGGAGGGAGCTTTGGGGCATGCTGCCCAGAGCTGGGGGGGGGGGGGTCCCGCGGTTTTTGGTTGGGGGGGGTG
>NW_006209345.1:2991185-3008679 GCF_000334495.1 Tupaia belangeri chinensis | reverse complement strand
GGGCTGGGGGGGGGGTGCTTCCTTGCTTTATTGTTTGGGCTGGGCCTGGTCTAATCCCCCGCATCTGCCTTGTGGACTAAATGGGGCCTACAGTCAGGGAGACAGGGGCTCTACAGATTGGGTAGGGCAGCCAGGATGGGTCTAGGTGTTGAGCTCAGTTAGGCACTGAGCAGTCTACAGAGGGGTGGCACCCAGGCTTTGTGGGATTGACACCCCTCTCGAGGGCCACAGTAAGGGGCTCCTGGGCTGTTCCCAAAGGTGTATGGCACCCACCTCCTGAGTCTACAAAGCCCTGAGGGAACAGAGAGCCATGGGTGGGGCAGACCCCTCCTCATTCCTGATCCCTCCCACCTCTGAAAGCTGATAGCCGTGGGGCCCTGTCACCGCCCAGGGAGCGTGAAATGGGGTGTGCCGCTGGGCAGCCACTGCAGCTCCTACTGCTGCCTGGGCCTATTTCCTTCTCTCTTTGGGCAGCCTCTGGCATCCTGACCTGCCCTGTGGATGCTGTCTAGGCCATTCTTGCCATCTGCCCCCACTCTGCCTGGCTCTGGCCCTGCCAGCTTTCTACCCAGTTTGGATGATGTCTCCCATGTACTTCACTTCCCCCCAGGCCCGAGAAAGAGAATCAAGAGATTCCAAGTGCTGGCTGGCTGGGCCTGGGGTTGTGGGACAGTTCATAGGCAGTATTGCCCTCCCTCCTGGTCAGATAGTAGTGGGACTGAGCCCCAAGGGGAAGGGGTGGCTCCCATGGATTTTGGAACCATTCCTGTGTCAACGGAAAATAACCAACTGTTTAACTGGCATCCTTTCCTGATTCAGCATCTGGATCTCTAAGGTACACCTGCAACTAGACTGGACCTTGGCCTGTCCATCTTTGAGTCTTTTCCTTATTTACTCCCCAACTCTCTCTACCTTCTATCTCTTTCTTGCCTAGAACTCCTTTCTGTACTCGGGCAGCCTCATGGGCCCATCCCTAGAACTACTATGCTACCCTGGGGACAGCACTGGACTCCCACATAGCCAACAGCAGTTCAAGTGCCAGACCTGATGACTTGAAGATCACACCAAGCGTGTGTGCGTGAGTGCCCAAAATCCCAAGAGGCGATTGGAGGAGAAGGGACTGCTCTGAGGCCATTGCCCCTGGGGAGTGATTTTTTCACTTTTTCTCTGTCTCTCTATGGCAAGAATCTTAAAACAACAACAACAAAGCTGCTGTCCTGGAGTCTAGTTCAGGCTTCAGGCTGGAAGACCAAGCCAGAGGTCTGAGTTGGGAAATAAGTTCTCTCTCCTTTGGGGAATGTTCTTTGTGTCAACTTTAACATCCAGGGGCTAGGGATGGGACTAGCAGGAGTAACCTTTGTAACCTTGGCCTGAGAACACCCAAAGCCCTTGCTTCAGGCCAAAGCCAAAGTCCTAGGGAGCCCAGGAGAAAAAAAACTAGAAGAACCCAGTTCCTTCCTGAGGGCTGAGGCCTACCACTGACAGCTCTAAAGGGAAGGGGGATTAGGCCTGACTTAGCTCAGACAATGTGTTGGGACAGGGGGCCTCAGCATTGCGCAAGCGCCCTAAGAACCCCTTCCCCTCCCCCTGCTTACAAGGGGCTTGTAGAGAGAGTCAGGTAGTGCTGCAAAGGTGGGGGCAGGTGGAGGGTGGGGAGCAGCTGCCTGGGGCCCAGAAGGGCTGTGGGGCGTATCTAGTTCTCCTTCCCCTTTCCCCAGCACCCCCCTTCTTTAGGCCCTAGGGCTCTACAGCCCACCCTGAGCTGGAAATCAGGCCAGCTCAGGAGATTCTGAGCAGCTAGACTAACATCCCTTGGCCCCCACCATAGTCACACACCCTGGGCCCCAGTCCTCACCCTGTAGGCCAAAATTCTGTCAGGCAGTTCCTCCTAGTCTCTTACCACCCTCCCAAATACCCTCTTCTCTCCCTAGTCTAGGTTCTCTGGCCTAGAGAGTTTAAGAGATAGGAGCCTGGGGTGAAGAAAAGTCTCCCTGGGTTTCTGTTTTTTTCTGTTACTGGTGTCTCTTCAGCTCTGCCTCCACCACCCTCCACACCTCCTCAGATCACATCCCCTTTCACTTTGGCCATCCTAGCGCCATGGAAGTTCTGGGCAGATTTGAGAAGGGGCCATCTGGCCATTCCTCACCTTGGCCACCAGGTGTCAGACTTTGTCCAGCTGGGAGGAAGGACCTGGTTAACTGTTTCTACTCCATCAACCAGGCACTAGGAATCAGGGCAGGTTGGGGAGGAGTCTAGAGGTGATCTCTAGACTAGAAAGGCTGAGGGAACTTGATGATTGAGACTGAGGAAAGGACTGGAACTCTAGCTCTAAAGCTTTCTCACACTTATTCCAACATTGCCCTCCCCCCAACCCTACTGACAGGGGCTTTGTCCCCTGCTGGGAAATTCAGGAAACAGGCTGAGTCAGGGAGCTCAAGAATTGACGGGACAAAGGCAGGGACAGTCCTAGCTCCACAGAAGAAGGGGGGAGCTGAGATGGAGCCACCCATGAGAGCATTCAGCCAGGCCTGAATCACTGACCCTTGCCCTCTAGGTTAAGGGGAATAGAGGACTTCCCTTTGCCCTTCCCCATTTGGGGTGGTTGTAGTATGTGTAAGACGAGCACTTCAATGAGTCTCTTCATATACTGAGGGGGCCCCTAATGAATGTTGACTGAGTGCTGAGTAAGTCTTTGCAAAAGGTTGAAGATGGAAGGTCTGACAGTTTTGCTGCTTCCTGTAAGATCTTCCTCCTCTGTACCCACTTCTGCTATTCCAGAAGTTGTCTCCTGCCGCAGGTGACAGTTCTCTGCCTTATGCTCATTGTCTTAAACACAGGTACATGTCCAAGCACCCACGAGGCTGAGATTTCTAATCCATCCATGCTCTGGAGATGATGAGGAAGAGGTCCTTCTCTCCTTCCCTCTTATTCTCCCTAGCCTTCAGGGACATAAGAACTTCTAGAGATAATGAGAAGTTCACCCCCCACACACACACACCCTGTGCCACTGCAGGGCCTCAGGTTTTCTAGATTCTTATGCTAGTCTTAGGATACCTGGGTCCCTGACTTTAAGGCCATACTTTAGAAACTGAAAATAAGTAACCAACAGAAACTCTTGAGGCAGCTGTGAATGGAGAACAAATGACAAACTCATAGAAAACACTGATGACCCATCATTTACCAAGAGCTATCTGCCCCATAGTGCTGGTGTTTCTACAAGAGTCCCTTTGGGACACAGTGTCAGAACCTGAAGGGGAGGGCCTTACAACTCCTGTCACCATCATTAGGAGTTATTTGAGAAAGAGTTTGAGAACTCAAACTCTCAGATGCTGTGTTTGACTGTGCTCTCCTCTGTATCTAGGAGGAGAGCTCTTTCCTCCCAGTGTGGGGGCACTCCAGCACCCCCCTTATGGGATGCTACTCCAGGTCCATCTCCCTCCTCTGCTCCCCTCCACTGCCACCCAGAACACTGCATGGCTCAAGAACTCTGCATGGCTCAAGAACTCACAGCCACTCAACAATATAGTTTCTAGCACCTTGGATAAATGCCCTCTCTTCACTTTGTCCCCACTTCTGGCTTTCTCTAGCTCTCTAGGGAATGCCATGCTAGGACAAAGATGTATCTGCTGATATCTATTCCAGATGACTGTCCTGCAATCCTTTAGCTTTTCTTCTGGCTATCTCTTTATCCTGTTCCCCAAATCTTTCCATTCTTCTCCAGCCATCACCTCCTCACTCACCAATAACATGTTTAAATCTTTTCTATTTAAAAACAAAGTAGAACCAGCCCTATAGCATAGTGGTTAAGGGAGCTGGATTCCACATGGCTGACCATGGTTCGAGTCCCATTCCTGGTGACTTGAAAAATATGTTGAGTACATGTACATGTATGCTCAAAATCCCAACAGGGTAGAGAAATGGAGAAGAGATTACAGTGTGACCACACTCCATTGAGGGGTACATAATCACTGTCTGTCTCTCTTGCAAACACATACACCCTCTGACAATTAAGAAAGAGGGATCAGCAGACAGCATAATGGTTATGTTGCAGGACCCCCATGTAGTCAACCACAGTTCAAATCCTGGACCCAGCGGCTTAAAACTAATGCCAGGTGCATGTGCATGCATGACCAAGATCCCAAGGGGAGAATAGAGTAGAAGGGATTGTCACATGGCCATCCCCCTGGGGGTGATTTTTCACTTTCTGCCTCTCTGTCTCTCCAGCAAGTGCACAAACGCTAGAGCAAAATCTCTTTAAAAAAGAAGGAAAGAGGGAACCAGCAGTTAGCGTAATGGCTATGTCGCTGGACTCCCACGCAGTTGACCGTGGTTCGCGTCCCAGACCCGGTGGCTTAGAATTCACGCCGGGCACGTGTGCGTGCGTGCCCAAGATCCCAAGAGGAGAATGGAAGAGAAGGGATTGCGGCGTGACTATCCCCCCTGGAGGGGGGATTTCTCGCTTTCTGTCTCTATGTCTCTGTCTGTCTGGCGAGCGCACGCACCCTATAGTGAAAATCTCTCCAAAAAAAAAAAGAAAGAAAGAAAGAAAAGAAAAGAAAAGAAAAGAAACTCTTGCTCCTAATAATCCCTCTAGATATTTCCTTTACCACTCTGAGGGACTACATTTACCTCTTCTACTTCTTCCCAGCATATCCTGTTGTACTCTCATAATATGGTGTTTGCGGGGACCAGCAGTTAGCGTAATGGCTATGTCGCTGGACTCCCACGTAGTCGACCCGGTGATTTAAAACTCAAGCCAGGTGCGTGTGCGTGTGTGCCCAGGATCCGGAGAGGAGAATGGAGGAGAAGGGATCGCAGCGTGGCCATCCCCCCTGGGGGGTGATTTCTCACTTTCTGTCTCTCTCTCTCTCTCTGTCTGGCGAGCGCACGTGCCCTATAGTGAAAAACCTCTCAAAAAAAAAAAATGGTGTTTGCTTCCCACCTGCTCTTTCTTTCTTTTTTTAGGTTTTTGCCACAGAGTGTAAGCACTTGTGGGAGAGTGACAGAGAGGGAGGAAGTAAAGAATCACTCCCCAGAGGGGATGGCCATGCCGCTGTTCTTTTTCCTCTTTTCTTTCTGGATTTTGGGCTCTTATGCACATATTCTCAGGGTGATTTTCAGTCTGCTGGGTCTGAGGCTCTAACTGCTGTCAGCTATGTGAGAGTCCAGTATCTTAACCACCATGCCACCTGTTGGCCCCTTACCTGCTCTTGCAAAGATTACCTGTGACTTCCTAATTGCCAACGCTAGTGGATTCTTTTGTGCGTTCTTCTCAATTCCTTTGGAGCATCTGAGAATGTTGATCAGCCACCTCCTTCAAACCCTCCTCTCCAAACTTCTAGAACACTATCGTCTTGATACTGTTTAAATCCATTTAAATCCAATTATTGAGTATTTTACTGTGCTAGGCATTAAGATAAAATGCTATAGGGAGGCAAAGATAAATAAATCATGGAGCCTACCCTCAAGATGCCACCTGCTTGGGAACCAGCAGTTAGCGTAATGGCTATGTCGCTGGACTCCCACGTAGTCGACCGCGGTTCGCGTCCCGGACCCGGTGGCTTAAAACTCACGCCGGGCGCGTGTGCGTGCGTGCCCAAAATCCCGAGAGGAGAATGGAGGAGAAGGGATTGCAGCGTGACCATCCCCCCTGGGGGGTGATTTCTCGCTTTCTGTCTCTGTCTCTGTCTGTCTGGCGAGCGCACGTGCCCTACAGTGAAAATCTCTCAAAAAAAAAAAAAAAAAGATGCCACCTGCTTAAAAAGGAGACAAACACATTTAACCAGATTTAACCATCTTCCAAGAATGGTGTCTGATCCCACCTGGTGTATTTATTCAAGCTGACCATTAAGCATTTGCTGTGTGCTAGGTGCTGGAAATGCAGTGGTGTCTTTAGAGCCATTCTAAAGGCTCACATGCCTAGAGGGCCTTCACTCACCTCATTACAGTCACTCCTCCCTTCCATAGTATTCTACCTGAGTCTTTCCACATTTAATCAAATTCTGTCTTGTATGCTAGCATTTGTGGGAGGAGTTCCTAGTCCCTTTTCTAGGTTGTCTTATTCAGCACACCAAATGAACATCTTCTTCAGGCTGGAGCATAAGCCCTGTGTTGAGATAGAGAGATGACTCAGAATCTGCCCCCAAGAAACAGAGTGTAGTATTGTATCAGAGGACCAACACCTTATCTCTATTTCTTATAGCCCCTTGCACAGCGCTTTGCATCTCACAGGCCACAGCTCACTTTGCCTATGCATGGAGACAGACCAGATACTGTCCTTTCTGTCTCGTTAGGCAGAGGGCGGAGCCTGTGGATGTCCCTGGCCTTGCCTGGGCAAACGTCTTTGCCTGAAGAGCCTGGACCCCTCGGGGTGAGGCATGTTCCTTCCAACTGGGCCAGATGACTCAGGGACATTCTGCAGAGCCTGATTGACCCCACCCACAATCAAGTCCAATAGCTCTGCACCTACCCTCTGACCTCTCCCTTTGCTAGTGACCTGCACACTTGGTGGTGCCTCCTACTCTGCATTGCATGTGTATGCTTTTGTCCCTGATTATTTCAAGTAAGTTGATCTTTTTGTCTGCCCTCCAGAAGGGCAGAAGCCAAATTAGGTTTTAGCTTCTCCTGGCTTTTCTACACCAGTTAGCACAGTGATTAGCAAATAATTAGGCCTTGAAGAAACATTTGTTAACTGATTGACATTACTATCAGTTGTTGCTTTCTTTGCTTAAAGCATTGTTTCCAGGAGACCTTTGTAAAATATCCATGTATTACCTGGGAGTAATTAACCCATTAATTTATCCAGTGGTTCTTTTTTTTTTTTTTGAGAGGTTTTCACTATAGGGCGCATGCGCTCGCCTGACAGCCAGAGAGAGAGACAGAGCACACGCGCCCGGCGTGAGTTTAAGCCACCGGGTCCGGGACGTGAACCACGGTCGACTACGTGGGAGTCCAGCGACATAGCCATTACGCTAACTGCTGGTTCCCCCAATGGGTCTTTTTTTTTTTTTGAAGAGGTTTTCACTATAGGGCGCATGCGCTCGCCTGACAGAGAGACAGAGAGACAGAAAGCGAGAAATCCCCCCCCAGGGGGGATGGTCACGCCGCAATCCTTTCTCCTCCATTCTCCTCTCGGGATCTTGGGCACGCACGCACACGCGCCCGGCGTGAGTTTAAGCCACCGGGTCCGGGACGTGAACCACGGTCGACTACGTGGGAGTCCAGCGACATAGCCATTATGCTAACTGCTGGGTCCCTAAAATAAATAATTCTTAAAAAAAAAAAAAGAATTATTTATTTTATTTTATTTGTTGTTGTTATTGTTATTATTATTATTAATTTGACCAGAAAGAGAAAGGGAAAGTGAGAAAGCAAACTGCCAGGCATATAACTCGAACTGTGGTTGACAGGTGGGAGTCCAGCACCCTAAACATCGCGCAACCTGCCGGCCCCTATCCAGTGGTTCTTTTATTTTTTAGAGTTTTTTTTTGTTTTTTGTTTTTTGTTTTGCTATAGGGCGCATGCGCTTGCCAGACAGAGCGAGAGAGAGACAGAGAGATAGAAAGCAAGAAATCACCCCCCAAGGGGGATAGCCATGCTGCAATCCCTTCTCCATTCTCCTCTTGGGATCTTGGGCATGCACGCACATGTGCCCGGCATGAGTTTAAGCCACTGGGTCTGGAACAAGAACCGCAGTCGACTACATGTGAGTCCAGTGACATAGCCATTACGCTAACTGCTGGTCCCCCTATCCAGTGGTTCTTAGCTAGAGTGTGATGACATGCTGATATATCCCAAATAATCTGTAGTTACAAGTGATGTTGCTGAAGCCAAGCATCTTACCTTCATTGTTTCTGTTATCCTTTCCGACAATTGTATATGGGTATTTAATTATTCCCATTTTGGGGAATAGAGAGCTTTAGTGTTAGGAGGGCATAGAACTGGGATTTGAGGGTAGGTCATCCCTTGAATGATGTGCATCCCATTCTCTTGCAGTCCAATGTAAATTTTTCTCTTTCCCCTGAATGTGCTGTCTTACAGTGAAGAAAGGAGACAAGTCGTGACTAAGAATCATGACTTGACTATGGCGCATTGCCCTCCCTAGCAGAGGGAGAATATCGAGGTAAAGGTCACTGCTCTGAGCACCAGCAGGCAGCCACAAAGGTCACTGCTCTGAGCACTAGCAGGCAGCCACGGATGAGGATCCTGGGAAAATGGGAACTGAATGCCCAGGGGCTGAGCCCTTGAGGAAGAGCTCAGCAGGGCAGATCATCAGCTTTGTTCACCATGTGGAGGGTGGGCTGGAGGGGAAACCAGCCCATGAGATCATTAAAGCAATTCAGAGAAGTGAGGAAGCTGAGCAAAGGATGAGAGGAGGAAAACATACTATTTGGGAGGACTGAGATATCGTGGGGTTGGTGGTAGGTGTGGGAGTGGACACATCTTAGGCATGCACACTGCCCCAGTGCACAAAAGGAAGAGAGCCAGTTCTCTGAGCTAGGTGTACCTCTATCTAGGGTGGGCAAGAGCCAGGGGAGCCTTCCATGAGCACCTGTAGAACAGACTGTGTCAGAGGCCAACAGGTGGCACAGTGGTTAAGATGGCTGGACTCCCACATGGCTGACCACAGTTCTAGTCTCAGATCTGGCAACTTGCTTTCTCACTTTCCCTCTCTCTCTGTCTCACTCTTGCCAACTTAAAAAAAAAGTAAAATAAAATAATAACAATGAATAAAATTAAATAAAATAGTTATTTAAAAGAGAAAAGAATAGGCCATGGCAAGCAGAAACTTTCTGGGGCAAGCATTTTATTTGTTAATATAAGAATAGAAATTCTGCAATAAATATCATCTAATAAATAACATTTCCAAATAAATAAATATTAATACAACAAACTTAGAGTCATGAGTGGGTGGGGCTGGGGGCAGGGCCTGGGGGAGCTGCCACCCCACACCCCGAAATGCTACTGCAATGTAAACTTTCAGGAAATCCTGTGGCTGTGGCGATGATTGCCCTCCCCAGCCTGGGCAACCCACAGATACCCTGGGAAAGGGGGTGGAGAGGAGGCACTACGATGCCAGCAAGAAAATCTGGGCAAAGTCCTGATGCCTGATGGCTTTTGTTTGCCACCTGGTGCCACCAGCTGCCTTGGTGACTCCTAGGTCGGGCCTGCCCCTGCCCCTCTGCTTTCAGTATTACCTCTTCTGGTTGATAGGCCACCTTCAATGGAGAGCCTACCCTTCCATTTTGAACTCCATCTCTTCTTGTTTAGATTTGCCACCGTATTTGTTTCCCGAATTGGATGTGTAGACTTATCTGGGGGTAGGGAAGCAACACCCATTGAAGGAGAAAGGAGCAGCCAAAGGGCTTCACCCCAGAAAGGCACATGCTATGGTACCATCCCCCAATCAGCCCTATAGGGGATGTGCTTCCTGGAAGTGCTATTAAAGGGGTTGAGTGGGCTCAGGCAAGTGATGGGCAGGGAGCAGGCAGTTGTGATAGCCTTGGCACCAACCCGAACCGCTTCCCATGAGAGCACCCCCTGTGGAAACAGGACAGGGCCTATTGCACCTCTTCTCCAGACCTGTAGGACCTTGGGAAGTAGGCAGGGGACAGGGTTTATTGTGCCACACTCCCATACAAGTCCAGAGAGGGCCAGAGGCTCAAGGCTTCTGTTACCTGGCTCAACAAGTGTTGGCATACAAGTTTCTCCCTCCCGGAGTGGGGCAGGGTTTGAAGGGGGAGGGAAGAGGAGGTGGTAAAGGTCAGAGATCAGAAGCCATGGGCCTCCAGGTGCAGAGTGACCGCAGCTGCTGGAGGCTGTATCTTCTTCTTGAGCCGGTTGAAGTCCTTGGCTGAGCGCCACAGCCAGGTCTGAAGCTCCTTCAGCAGCCAGAAGTCATCCATCTTCTGGAGGAAGTCGCTGTGGGCAGGGCCAGGGGCCCAGGTGGGCTCAGTCCCAGGCAGAGGCTGGGGCAGTGGGGAGCCCAGAGCTGCCATGACGCCCGCAATGCTGCCCAGGAGACCCTGGAGGCTGGTGCAAAAGTGGGCCAGGCTGCGGCGCAGCTCAGCTGTAGCAGCCTGACGGTTGAGGCCACGCAAATAACACAGAAGGTGGCTGTAGGCCTCGTAGTTCTGAGTCAGCCGCAGTTTGTCATTGAGACTTCGCCACACTTCCAGATTGACAGTGGCTCTGGGCAGAGTCTCAGCCCCCAGCCGAGGTGGGTTGAAGTCAGGCTCGTTGAAAGGGGGCCCCAGGTAGTTCAGCTGTGAAAAGGAGAGGGCAATGGGGGAAGGAGGAGGCCAGAGCAGCCAGCTCAGCACTGGGAAGAGATTTGCCCCCAAAGCTTCTATTTCTTGTGTCCCCTGATGCTGGCCCTGTCTCCATTCTAGGCCTTTCTGTCCATCGGCCTCCCCTTTCTCCAACAAGGATGTCATTTGCATGGAGGTGACAGCTGAAGCAGGCTCTCCCGTGGAGAGGTGTAGGAAGAGAAAACCACACTCAGAGACACTCAGGCAGGACGTGCTAGTTGGCTGGGTGGGCATCCCTTGTGGGGAGTGCCCGCCACAGAGGCAGTGGAGAGAAAGAGAAGCCACCAGGAGCCAGAGGAGCCCGAAGATGAGGCTGGAGAGGTAGAAGGTAGCCCAGGAGAGTGCAGAGGCCAAGGAAGAAGAATTCAAGGCAGCAATATTCAGCAGTGTGGCTGCAAAAGAGAGCAAAGACAGTGAGCCTTAGAAAATACTCAGTTCGGCAAGAAAAAAGGTGCCTGACGACCTCAGAGAGAACTGCTGCAATGGCCTGGAAGCCAGATTGCAGGGGGTTAAGGAGTGAGTGGGTGGAGAGGAAGTGGAGGCAAAGGGTGTAGACCACTCCTTCGAGAAATTTGGCAGGGAAAGTCAGGAGAGAAAAAGGGTCGGGAACTAGAGGGGGTAGCAGAACCAAGTGAAGGTTTTCTACGCAGAGAAACCAGAGAGAGAAAAGTAGGTGTCGAAAGGCAAAGGGGCCCCTTTGGTGTCAGAGCTCCATTTTCCCCTTTGACACACCCAGTGCCACCAGCTACAGGGACAGGGATAGAAGGGTACTCACTAAGGCCCCCAAGGAAGGGTCCAGCTGATAATAAGAGCACGGATGCAACAGGAAGGAACCAAGGCAGCCTCTAGACTGGGACAGGATGAAGGGGAAGGCAGACAGTACGGTAAAGGGAAGAGGGCAAAGCCCCTGCCAGCCCTCAGGGGAGCAGCCTGAGGCCCTGGGAAAGGGATGAGGGAGATGTGCAACTGGGAGAGAAAGGGAGAAGAGAGGGGCGAGGCCTGGGATAGGCAAGGGCCCAGGGGGAGGTTCACACGCTGACAAGCACAGAGACAAACTAATTTCCTCGGTGTATCCTGGGGCCGGAGCCAGCTCCCCCGCCACCCTCCTCCCCTTTCTTTCCCTGGCTCCAGAGTAGGGTCTGGGATGTGGAAGAGGAACAAGGGAAGAAGGGGCCGGTTCCTCATGGTCCTCAGCTCTTCTGACCCTCCTTCCTTCTCTTCAGGGCTCTTGGAACACCTCTATAGTCCCCCCAAATCCTTACAACATGGCCTTCATCCACACCCTGAACCCCCTGTCCCTACTGACCTGGGTCCGCTGTAGCCCTCTTTCCCCATGACCCCCCTAGGAGGCCCAGCTAGGATGGGAGAGGCAGACAGAAGGGAGGCCCATGGGTCCAGAGCAGCAGGGCCCCAGGTCTGGGGGCAGAGGCGAGCTGGAACTCAGGCATGGGAGGTGGGGCCCCTCCATCCCCACCCAACTCCGCCTGTGCAAGAGACACCACAACACGGTGTAAACAGAGGAGACTTCCCCAGCCCCCAGGGGGAGGCGGGCAGCTGGGCTGGC
Source organism: Tupaia belangeri chinensis (assembly GCF_000334495.1). Classification (NCBI taxonomy): domain Eukaryota; kingdom Metazoa; phylum Chordata; class Mammalia; order Scandentia; family Tupaiidae; genus Tupaia; species Tupaia belangeri. Next base: position 2,996,805 of record NW_006209345.1, on the reverse strand, counting down.
AGCCAGTGGGGCAATGGGCCAAGGCGGGTGCGAGGCCTGCCCACATGCCTACTCCTGGGGCCAAGGACGGGGAGGAAGGGGGGCACCTAAGAGGGAAGGGCAGGGGATAGCCCAGACAGGGAGACTACTTGGAGCTAAAGGGCCCCTCCTCATCACCCCATCATTCACCAGGACCCTTCCACCATTATCTCTTTCTTCGCCCAACTCCCAGCCTCCTAAACTGGATACTCACGTAGGTCCCAGCCAAGCTGCGGAGTTGGTGCTCCAGGTAGCGGGTGAGGTCATAGGTTTTCTGGATGGAAGGGCCAGGCCCTGGGTCCCCTGTGCGATTGAGAGCTGGCACTGCAGGGAGGTGCCAGAGCACCGTGCACAGACAAGCTAACATCCCCCACGAGTCCCCTGTGGACAGGACGGGCAAGAAGTATGAGGGTGGGCCCAGGTACACACAGGGAAAGCGGCTGGCAGCCCCTCCAGTATCTGTCCCCACCTCAGACTGGGAGTGGGATGAGGGAGGGACGCCAGATGGGAAGCAGAGGGGATGGAGGAGAAATGCTCCTGGACAGAGAGAGGGAAGTATGTGTGTGCTTGACATGTGTATATTTATTAGATGTTTGTGAGTGTATCTGTGTCATCTGAGAAAGTCTTCGGCATATATGTCACTATGTGTGTGCCAGCATGTGTATGTGTACATGGAGACATGAGGCCAGGCCTTGGGACTGGGGATCAGTATGCCTGGGTTCCAGGTGTACCCCAGCCTTCTTTCCCAGTTTGAAGAGATAAGGGGTAGGAAACAGCACGTGTCAGAACTAGCAAGCTGAGAGCAGCCTGCTCTGAGGGAAGGGTGCAGGAAAGATGCTGCAGCTGAGAATGCACTTGGCCTTCGGAGGCATGCATGGTTAGACCACCAGGGTCAGGTTGAAGGGCACGGGCTGGCTTATGGAGGTCAGTGATGGATATAGTCTAGCATATGGGAAGTATATGGTGGGGAATGGGAAGTAGAGAGTGAGTTTAGACTGATGGAGATTTAGCATTCATTCTCAGGGATTGAGGCAGTGTGGATATTTGCCCGATTCTCATCAAGGATGTTGGATGGAGGAAAATTTGACTTCAGGGAGACCTTTGGAACAGCCTACAATAGGAAGGTGGGGTGAAGAGGGTACAGAAAGGGGAGAGATGCATTTGATGAGTTGGGCTTGTCAGCAGATGGTGCTGGGCAGTCTGGGCACCCAGAATGCCAGGGGTCCAGAGACCAGCATTTGATGTTGAGGAAGGACATAGTCAGTTGGGAAACATGGTTTTCCAAGCTTTTAAGTGAGGGCCAAGATCAAGATTCAGTGGCCATTTGGGACTGATGAAAGCAATTAGGGTTAGACAGGGTAGGAATGTAATTGGCATTGGGCTATGTTAGGTTTAAGGACTAGGTTACTTTACAGTTTCATATTAGTTTAAACTTGGGATTTGGTTGATTGAGTGTGGTTGAGGTTTGAGTCCAGAAGGAGGATGTGGTTAGGTTTGGGCAGGCAGAGGGTAAGCTGGGGCTAAGGTTTGTGAATGTGTCGATTTAGATGTTAGATGGGGCGATGCTTAGCACGTCACTAAAAGTAGGGCTAGTTTGTATGCTAATATTAGATAGGTATGAGGTCATCAGTGTTTTCTTTAGTTTATATTTTATACTTTCAGATTCTTCTACAATGACATTTTATTGTTTTGATAGCGAGGGATATGTTGGATAAGCCAGGCATGATGGTGCATGCCTGTAGTTTGAGCTATTCTGGAGGCTGAAGCAAGAGGATCTCAAGTTCGAGGCCACCCTGAACAACATAGTAAAACTCTGTTTTTATAAACCAAAGGGAAAAAGGGGGAAAGAAATTAGATAGGTTTAACAATTTGACTGTACTTAGAGTTAAGATAAGGCTTAAAAGTCAAGAAAGAAGACTAGGGGGGACCAACAGATGGCATAATGGTTACATTGCTATACTCCCACTTAGAGTCAACTACAGTTCAAATCCTGGACCTAGTGGCTTAAACTTGTGCTGGGCGCGTGTGTGTGCATGCCCAAGATCCTGAGAAGAGAATGGAGAAGGGATTGTGACATGGCCATTTCTCCTGGGGATGATTTCTCACTTTCTGTCTCTCTCTGTCTCTCTTTCTGGCCAGCACAGATGCCTTATGGCAAAAAAAACCTCTCCAAAAAAAAAAGGAAAAAAAAGAAAAAGAAGAAAGAAAGACGACTAGGTTAGATCTTGAGCTAGTCATAATGCTGGGTCAGGGTTTTAGAGATTACAAACTAAGAAGAGTTCAGGATCCAAATTGCACAAACTGTCTCTTTATAGAATCCAGGGGTCAGGTGGGGACTTTTGTAGTGGCCCAACTGGTCAGTCACTCTTTCAGATACTTGTCTGGCTGGCTTTATAGATGAACCGTGGCTGTAGGGGTGCAAGCACTCATAGGAACCCTGCTCTTTTAGTTGAAGGGCTCTTGGTTTGAGGGTATGAGTGTGTCTGTGTCAGTGTTATAGGACAGAGAGCAGGACTGGGGACTTTGCTCCCTGGGGAAGCAGGCTCCCCTTACTTCTTCCCCATGTGCACCTGGGGCTTTCCCCCAGATGCTCCTTTCCTCCTCCTTTCTTCCATACCTAGCCCTTGCCTAATTCTCTGAATTCCTTTCTATTTCATATTCTTCATGTCCCAGAACTCCAGGCCCTTCTCTGCACAAAGCCTTGGGTTATCCTCAGTCGGGATCTGGTTGAGTCACCTCCAGTGTTCTATGGATACAGTGTGTGCGTTTGGAGATCGGAGGCCTGCTGAGGTAGGCAGTGGCCCTTTCAGTCTCCAAGTAGCTTTCAGGATTAAGTCTGGTCTCTCTTGAGGTGGTGGAAATGCCGAGGGCCGATGATGTTGGTGAAGTGGGCTTGCCTCTTTACCCCAGCCTGCCTTGGGCAGCCCTGTAAACCAAGTGCTGGGACTAGGCTGGGTCTATCCCATGGCAGGGAAGTGTGGTCAGAAGCCCAGCTCTGGGCCTTGTTTCTCCTTCCCTTCTGGGCCCTATGGGACATCCCTGGGGGAACCAGCTCTCTCCACAGGGACAGTGGGGGAAGAGGCCTTTGGATAAACAAGAGCTAAGTAATCTGGGCAGAAAAACAGCTCATGAAATTAACCAGACAAGGCCGGTGTTTCCAGGAATATTTCAGTTCTGAGGTAACTGTCACTGCAGGCTGGGGGTTGGGGGGTAGGGGAGAGAGCAGAAGATCCTACTGAACAGCCCTAAAAAAAAAAAAAAAACGAGAAGGAAGGAGTATCAGGAATCCCAAGGAGAGGTTAAGAGAGTAAAAAAGGAAGATGAAAGGACAGGGCTCTGCCCTCTACTACAATAGCTTCTGCTCTGGGCAACATGTGCCCATATCCCAAGAAACAAGACAGCAGGCTAGCTGCCTGGGGCACAGAACACCTGTGGATAAGTTGTGAACACTGGAAGCCAGGAGCGCGCTCAGCTTGCCTGGGCGCTAGGAGAGAGTGTGCTGTGGGCTTCCTGGAACATTCGTCCATCCTCTTCTCCAGGCTCATGGTGTGCAGGTGGACCTGGGCCACTGGGGGCTGTGTCCTGGACCCCCTCCTCCAGTCCTGCCCTCCCTCCAGCCCCCACCCCAGCTCTGCCTCTGGCTGCTGCCCACTGATTGTTTACATCCCGTCTTCTTGTGTGTTTATAAATCTGGCTGAGCACGTGAGGAGCTAATGAGTGCAGCTCACGTTTCCTGCTGCAGCCCCCCCACCCTCATCCTGGCCCCCGCCCAGGCCAGCCTCTAATTCCATCCAGATCCCTGGGCCCTGGGATTCGAGGCCTCCCGTAATGAACACACATACACACACACACACACACACACAGCCCAGGCAAGCACATGGCCACCCCAACACGGCTACACAGGCAGGCACACCCACGCACACATGTCTTTAGCTAGCTGCCCCTCAATCCTTCATCCCCCACACTGACCTCGCTCAGTAAGGGTGGGATGCTCAGCAGTGCAGATGTGCCAGGGTGGTTAGGGTAGGTAGGAAGAGTCAGCTGGGAGACTCTGCACCTGGGATTGGCGGTTAACAGCTGTAAGCCCTAAATGTCGGAGCCAGGGCAGCACTGCAGAGCTCCAGAGATGGGGCTGGGCTAAATATGGAAGCCAGAAGGAAAGCCCTACCCTGACAGCAGACCAGGACCAGCCTCTGGGTGACCTTGGAGAAGTCTGTGGAGGGGAGGCAGGGGGATGGTAGTGCTTACAGGGTGCTGTGTACACTGTTGTGAGAATCAGGCATTGTGACTGTAAGAAGCCTCCCTGGGGTGCCTCCTGACCTTCCTTCCCAGGAAAGGCCCACAGAAATCCATCCTTTCTCATCCTTTGGGCTGGCCGCCCTCCCCTCTCTTCCTTTTCTTCCCTTTCCCCCAGGCTCCTGAGAAGCAGTTTGGTGAGTAGGGACACATGCGCCTGGAAATTAGAAAACCTGGCTTTGCCACCAACCCATCTGGTATCAGTGGGCTTGCATGAGGAGGCTGTGCTGTGAGCACCAAATTTCCTCCCAGCTGAAACATGTGGAGCTCCATCTCTGCTCTCTTCAGCAACCCCCCTCCCCGTCTAAATGATAGAGGAAAAGGAGGTCCAAGGAAGGAAGCCCAGGGCAGGCCAGCCCCTGCCTTGGGGGAGTCAGTAAGGGACTGGTTTCTGGCTGGAGTGAGAGGGCTCCTGATTGTACTGCAAGAGGGCCAGGAGGCAGGGGGAAGAAGGGAACAGTCCAGGGGAGGTGTGTGAGGGAGTTGGAAAAGGTGTTGTTATCAAGAGTGTGCGAGACCATGGGAGGGGCTGGGAGAGCCGGCAGGAGCCAGGGTGTGAACAGGTAGGTGGGATTGTGGGGAGGAATGCGAAGTGTCAGTAATCATCAAGTAGCTGGGGTGGAGAGGGTGGCAGGCAGAAGTGTGAACAGGAAAGGAGTGTGGGTCTGTGTGTGGAGGGGAGAGGGAGCCATTACACCAGTCAGGAGCAGGCACTTCAGTGGCTGCTGGGTGACACTTGCTGCCATCTCCGTCCTTCCCTCCTTTGGCTGGGAGTGTGGCTCCAAGGCAGCGGTGGTATGGGAGTTAGCGAGAGTGCTTTGGCCTGTGAAGGGAGTATGGGCTGTGTCCCCTGTGAGGAGTAGTGTGCGCTGGGAGCCGGGTGCAGGTCTGTCGGGGGCAATGGAAGCACCCAGATGATCCTGGGTCAGGGACAGACAGGCATCCGGCATAGCAGTGTGTCCACTGACCCCACCGCCAGCCTCTCTTCCAACACTGTCTACTGCCATGCCGGCACTGGCCTGCCCTCCCCGCCAGGGGAGGACCCGGCCGGTCCTGGAGCAAACAGGGTGCTCTGGGATTGGGAGTCAGCGAGAGGGGTCCGGAGCGCAGAGTGGAGTTGCTGGGAAGGAAGGCGGGGAAAGCAGCGATGAGGCGCTCTGGCGAGGCCCCGGGAACTCCGGACTTCCTTCGAGGGGCTCGGCCCGGGAACAGTTCGGCGGCGGCGGCTCGCTGGCTCTCCCTCCTCGGCGGTGACCTCTCGCTCCCGGACCCCTCCCGGCGGCGGCGGCGCCTTCCCCCTGTGTGG
>NW_006209345.1:2990423-2990798 GCF_000334495.1 Tupaia belangeri chinensis | reverse complement strand
TCCTTCCCCCCCCCCCCCCCCCCTCCCCTCCCGCCCGCCCGCCTTCCCCTCCCGGCCGGCCGGGGAGGGAGAGCGGCGCGGCCCGAGGTGTCGGCCTCCCCTCGCCTCCCGCCGGCCCAGCCTCAGGCTCCCCCTCTGCCTCCCTCCCTCTTCCTCTCCCCAGCCCCCTCCTGCCCTCGCGCCGCGTCGCCCTCCTGCAGCCTCGCTCCCCACCTCGGACTCGCTCGCCCGACTTTCGCGCCGGGCTCTGTGTCCGCGGATTCCCTGGGACCCCGCCTCGCGGTGGCTCCAGGTTGCAGCCTCCCTATGTCTGCGGGTCGGCTGGGCTTCCCGCCGGGCTCCCTGCCACCTCCTGGCCCGGCGGAGCGGACTCCA
>NW_006209345.1:2988861-2990251 GCF_000334495.1 Tupaia belangeri chinensis | reverse complement strand
GCTGTGGCGGTACCACCCTGGGCCTCCTGGGGGAGGGGGCAGGGAGGGCATCAGTCCGTCTGCAAACTCCTGAGAGCCAGGGGAATGAGCCGCGTTGGCTAGGCTTCTCCCTCAGTGCCGGCAGGGTATGTGTGCCCCCAGCCCCCAGCCCAGTGCGGGGTCCCTGCTCCCGCCCTACCTCTGCCTCCTCATCGCTAACCTTCCCTCCCCCTCCCCCTTGAGTAAATGCAATGACACATTCTCCCAAATGCCAGCGAGTTGGCCTGGAAGCAAGTGATGGTGTTTTTCCTGCTGCCCTTTGTCTGGGCTGACCGCCCCCCTTGCCTATTGTCCCGCCGCTTGGCTTGTCCCATTTCCAAAAGCTGGAGCTAAGTGAGGCGCCCGCGGCTGGGGCAGGTGACTAACCAGGTCACAAGCCCCCAGAGGAGGAGGAAGAGGGCACCACAGGCCCACTGACGAGCTTGGGGAAAGAAGAGGGCACTTGGCGGGGATTTCGCCCTCAAGTTCACAGGGTTCTTCATTCTTCTTTCCAATGACCAGGGAGCGTGCACATGGGTGGGGGATTTGTAATTCATTAATCAGCACGAGGCACGGACCAGTTTCAACACCGGAGGCTTCCCGGGTGACTCAGCGCGAATGCGCCCGACTCAAGGCGGTGGACAGCCGCCGAGCATCCCCGTTTGTGAAATGCTTCCCCATAACGACACTTGGCATGCCACGGCCTTTGGGGTTTGGGGTGGTTGGTTTTCTCTGTGGTGAGGTAGAGTGGTTTGCTCTCCCTCAGGCCTGGGGTGGGACTTGTTGGGCAGGGGTACCTATGGGACCTGTAAGTCTAGACTCTCAGGAGGGTCTCTTAGCCTCCCCCTCCCTCCCTCTCCAAAGGGCTGCCAGGGAGAGCAGCTGCAGAGGAAACAGCTCTCAACTGGGGCTCTTGTCCCACTTGGTGGTTTTTATTGGGGGACAGTCTTTCGGTCTCTAAGGCTTGGGTGCTCTAGAAACACACCACCAATGAAATCCTTCAGTAGCAAGTTACTGTTGTTATTTTTGGTTTGTTGTTTCAGAGAGGCTGATAGTGGGCCAGACCTGGAAGGGGTTCCTTTCTCTGCAGTGGCATCAGAGCCTTCACCTCTCATCCCACCCCAGTGCCCCTGGGAAAAGAGAGCATTCTTCCAGGCTGGCCATAGCCCCTCCAGCCTGTGGGTCAGAGTAATCATCATGGTCATGGCCAGTGTGGAGCTCCTAGGGCAGCTCTTCCTTTCCCTGCACTGCAGGAACTGGGCTGGGGGGGTGGGGGGGTGGGGAAGAAGTTTGTTTTCAATTACCTCACTGGAGTGGGACAGACTTTGTTGTTGGGTTGTTGTTTTTTTTTTCCCCTCCCTCTCTTCCCCCC
>NW_006209345.1:2977860-2988814 GCF_000334495.1 Tupaia belangeri chinensis | reverse complement strand
CTCAAATCAGGAGAAAATGAGATGGGAAAGCAGAGCTGCCCTGGGGTGGGGGTAGGGGACTTTCTGGGGGCTTTAGTAGCAGTTCCGGTAAAAACTTCCTTGGAAGGGCCCTTGTGAAAAGTGCTCAGCGCCTCCCTCTTCCCTACTCACCTCCTCCCTGCCCCCACCAGCCAGGACTCTGGAGTTTCAATGATGTTCTTGGTGGGTGAGCCTATGCCAAGGTCAAGAAAGCAGAGCCCATGGGTGACTGCCACCACCGGGGCCAGCCAGGACATCCCCCTAGCTGCTACCTTTCAGAGGGAAGGGGAAAGGGAGAGGGGGAGCAGCTCAAGCCTTCTTCCCTCTCCCTTGCAGCCTTGCTCCTTGTGGAGAGAGTTTGCACAGACAATGTGGTTTGGATTTGGCTGAGCCCCCTCAGCACCTTATAAAGCACCTTGCTGAGTCAGGGAGAAAGCAGCCCCAATGTGGGAGAGGAAGAGGGGGCCAGGAGAGAAAGGGGGAAAGGGAGGGGGGAGTGGGGGCTGAGGGAAGAGAATAGAGGAAAGAGAAGGGACCAGGCAAGAAACAAGGAGACAAAAAGAGGCCAATGGGTGGCAGTGAGAAGAGGAGCTGAAGGAGGGAGAGACTCTGGAGTAGAAGGGGAGTTTACAATGCTACCTCCACTCCCTACCCCTGCAAACTGCCACCTTGGGAGTCTAGAAAGCATTAGTTTGCAGGAACTGAGGGCTGCAGCTCTGAACCTGTGACCCAGGCCAGATGGGTGCGGGGACAACTGGTTTTCCACACAGCCCCCACAGCTCCGAGTTTGTCTCATTCTTCGTGTGGTGACCCCACAAGCTGGGAAAGTCATGCTCTGCCTCTGCCTCTTGTCTGGACTTGCATGTCTGCCCTCTCCCCTCACTCCGTGGGGGCCAAGCTTCTCCCTTCCCCCCATCTTCCACACTGCCAAAGGGAAAATCAACTCCATTTCCAAGCTGCCAGTGCCCCTCTGCCATGCCTGGGCAAAGGCAGCAGGCCAGAAGCTGCCAGTTGGGTTGGGGTGGGGGCTGGAATAAAGACTGTTTCTTTATTCTGCCAACCCCCCAAATGGGGGTGGGCTACTGGAATTTGGGGAAGAAGGTAGAAAGGAGAGGTGGATCTGGAGTAGCTCCTCCAGTCTTTCTGTGGAATGAGGCAAGACAGGTGGTTGCCCTCTGTTTCCCAGCTGGGGACCTCAGGAAAGTTCCTGTTCTCCAGGTGGCTCTCAGCAACAGATTCTTGGTAGGGGTCCTTCCAGCTCTAACAATCCAGGATTGCTGGGGGGGGGGGGTGAAAATCGAGGGTTGGTGGGGGGGGGGGGAGGGTGCAGGGGGAGTAGGGCAGAGGTTAGAGGAAACAGCCCCATAGCTCCAGATGAGCACCTTCAGGAAGAAAAATGGTCCAGCTAACCTGGGGTATGTTGTGTGGGCATCTTCTCAGCCCCTGCTGGGTGTTAGGTCTTACAAAGAGTAGAGAGGACAAGGGGGCTAGCTGGTGGTGTGGTGGTTAAGGCAGCTGGATACCACAAGGCTAACTGCGTGGTTCAAGTCCTGGACCTGATAGCTTGAAAAACATGCCAGGGGTGGGAACCAGCAGTTAGTGTAATGGCTATGTTGCTGGATTCCCACGTAGTCGACCACGGTTCGCATCCGGACCCGGTGGCTTAGAACTCACGCGGGGCGCATGTGTGTGCGTGCCCAGGATCCAGAGAGGAGAATGGAGGAGAAGGGATTGCCGTGTGACCATCCCCCCTGGGGGTGATTTCTCGCTTTCTGTCTCTATGTCTCTGTCTGTCTGGTGAGCTCACGTGCCCTATAGCGAAAACCTCTTAGAAAAAAACATGTCAGGTGCTTGTGTATGCACGCTACAGAGGAGAATGGAAAAGGGACTGCATTGTGGCCATACTCCTGGGGGTTGCTCTCTCTCTCTCTCTCCAGTGAGTACACATGTCTTATAGCCAAAAAAAAAAAAAAAAAAAAAAAATAGAGGACAGGAAAAACCTACCTACCCCTACCTTCAAGTTTCAGTTTTGGGAGGCTGATAGTGACACCGCAGTAAAATACAACATTCTGTGAACCCGACCCACATGAGAAGGTTTGAGATTGGTGTCTGGAGGCCTCCCTAAGCATCAGGCACATGAGTACCCATGATTTGGGACCGTCTGAGGTTGGGGGTAGATTGTGGCATCAAGACCCAGAAGTGCTGACTATCTTCTGTGTCTTTAGCTCATAAAATAAGTAAACTTAAGAGGAAAAAAATATTTGTCTTGAGACACTCTTTAAACCATTTGTGATCACCCACAGGTGGTAGTAGGTATATTTAGGGCCAAGGGGGATGATGAGAGGAGAAGCACTTCCAGTTGAGTGTGGAGCTTCCAGATGAAAATGTGGGTAGACTGAGCAGAAGAACAGCAGCAGCAACAGGAAAGCTGGGTATAGCCCACACAGCTCCCGTAGTGGGCAGTCAGGACGCCTGGCTTTTATTAGGTTGTCCAGAAAGTCATGACATACTTTTCTGTTTTTCTATGCAAAGATGCATCATGACTTTCCCTGACAACCCAATAATTGGCCAGTGTGGCCCTGGGTCAAGCGTGTCAACACTGTGGAGTACGGTCACCTTGGCCTTCCTCTTCACAGGTAGTAAGAGTATTCAGTGGGCTGGTGAGGGGGACACTGATTGCCACCTTCTCGGGCCTTCCAGGCTTTACAGGGAGGTGGCAAATTAGAGTGGTGAGCAGAGCTGGTACCAGTATGACTGAGCTACCCTTTGAGGGGTAGAGTTGAGTTAGTGTTGGCTCATATATCCCATCTTTCCACCCACTTCTCCTCTGTCCCCCAGTAACTGGCCTCCTCAAAGAAGGCTCTCCAGGTGCTCCAAAATACCACATCTCACATTTTAGCAGAATTAGCATCGAAAGGACCCTAGGATTGTCTTGGTTCATGAATTACAGAAGTCTCTAGTCTGATCACCTCCTGACAGGTAAACAGTGTTAGAGAAGCCCACAGAGGTGAGGAAGAATGTTCACTCCTTCATCTGTTCACCAAACATTCCCTGAGTACCCTCCATGTGAGTGCTGGGGACACAGAGAGAAGTCCTCAGGGACCACGGGGTGGAAACAGGAGAGGCAGGAGCCTACAGGATGACTCCCCCAGTCTTTAGTGATGCTGGCAATGCTGGTGTTTCTCATTAACATTTGTGTTCTTTTCTTTAAGAGGTTTTTGCCTTAGGGCACCTGAGTTCACAGGGGGGCGAAAGAGAGAGACATACAGACAGACACGGTGAGGGAAAGTGAGCAATCACTCCCCTCGGGGAAGCCCACTCCACAACCCCTTCTCTTCCATTCTCTTCCTGGGATTTTGGGTATGCAAGCACATGCGCCTGACATGATTTTCAAGCCACTGGGTCTGGGACTCAAACCATAGTCGGCAATGTGGGAGTCCAGTGATGTAACCATTATGCCATTTACTTTATTTATTTATTTATTTTAAAAGAATAATTTTATTAAACTTTATTTATTTATTTATTTTAATTTGACCAGAGAGGGACAGAGTGAGACAGAAAGTGAGAAAGCAAGCCGCCAGGTCTAGGACTTGAACTGTGGTCAGCCATGTGGGAGTCCAGTACTTCTAGCCACCAAGCCACCTGCTGGCCCCTATGCCATTTACTCTAAATCCTAAGAATAATTTAAATGCACTGAGCCCTTTGTGTGTGATACAGGGCACAGTGTTAAGGCCTTCCATCTACTATTCAGTTTCATACTATGAAATGGGAGCTATCATTTCCCCATTTATATGTGAAGAATCAGAGGCTTGGTAAGATGAAGTTACCTTTCTTAGGTCATATGAGCCTGTAAATAGTAGAACCAGGACTAAACCTAGCAACATGCCCTTCTAAGAACCATACAGCCAGCATCCTAGGGCTGGGGGTGGGGGGCGGGGACAGGGATAAGGGATGGCCAGAGGCAGGGGACTCTTGAAAAGAGAAGAGGCTGGATGCTTAAAATAGACTTCAGCCATGACGGGGTTTTGCTGAGTGTTCTCGGCTAGGCTAGGAGACATTTAGCCTGAGACACAGCTGACCTTTTCACAACTCAGAGATATTCCCTAGGACACAAACTCATGGAGAGACCTGGCCTGGAACAGGACACACCTGAGCTCTTTTAGCCATCACCTACCACTGCCACAAGTGTGACACTAGGCCAGGTACCTTACACTGCTCTCCTGAGCCACTAAGAGGCCAGCCCCTGAGATAGTACTGGAGAGCTCAGCTGGAATTCTGGATTCCATTAGCATGGAGGAATGAGGAGTGGGCAAATGAGGAATGAGCATTACCCTGGGAGTTAGATGACCACCCACCAGCATAAAGGGATTCTAAGATAGGGCCAGTAAAGTGAAGCCCTAGAGAGGCTCACAGGCCCCACCCAGGACACCCCCTGGGATTCTGCATCCCTACAAGGAGTGACCCCTAGGATGCACCCACATGTGCACACGGTACACACATGGAGGCAAGGGGGCCACTAAGGGCAGGAGGGGGCAGGGAGGGTGTGCACTTTCCCTTTCCCTCCAGTGGGCAGGAGCCCAGAGGGCCCTGCCTCACCCTGAGCTGGCTGTGATGTCAGCGGAAACCCTAGGGCAGAGGGCCTTCCCTTACCTCAACATCAGCCCTACCCAGCCCTGGGTCCCCCACCCACACCTGGCCTAGCTTAGGACAAAGGACACCCCACCCACTCACCTCCCCTCCCCCCGCCTGCTTCCCCTGTGAAGCCAGAGAGAAGCTGAGAGGAACCAGGTCCTGCTCCCTGCTTCTCCCCTGCCCTGCCTGGGCTCTGTCTCTCCATCTGCCAGGATGTCTGGGTGATGGGTGTGTGAAGAGGGCAAGAGCAGAAGGGATACCCCTAGGTGCTCAACCCCTCCCTTGCCCGCCAGGAGCTTCCCTGCCATTCTCTCAGGATGTTCCCTGGCCTTGGCCAACCCATGCCGCAGGCTTGGTGACTCCGTCTCCCCTGGCAGAGGAGTGGGGTTACCTCTCCCTGGGCTGGAAGATCCTTATCCTACCCTGCTGAGTCACTGCCGGCTCCTCCCACCCTCTCCCCTCCCTCCCTCCTAGCCGTCCTCCCTCCTTCAGGCTTCTTACAGTTTTCTCTAGACTGTCTGGGCTCCTCAGGGGCCAGGGGGTCAGAGGCCAGACAGTCCCTTCCCTGGGGCCACTGCAGTATAATGCCGAGTCCCATCTCCGGTGCCTTCCCTCCCAGCTCTGTTGGAAAATGAGGAGGCTTCGTGATAAAGAGTGAGGGTGTCTACTTCACCTCTACCAGCCTGGATCCTCGGGCAAATCACCAAGCCCCTCTACCCTCAGTTTTCTCCTCTGTAGAGATGATGGTAACAGTACCTTCCTCAGAAGAGGGACTGCTGAGTTAATATAGGGAAGATCGCTGGCGCTTAGAAACATTCTATGATGTTGGATAACATTGTTACCTGCCCCTCATGCCCTGTCTCTCTTTGCTAATGATGTCCTCTCTCTTTTTTTTAAAGAGGTTTTTGTGCTCACCAGAAAGAGAGAGAGAGACAGAGTGACAGAAAGTGAGAAATCACCCCCCTGGGAGGATGGCCATGCCGCAATCCCTTCTCCTCCATTCTCTCCTTGGGATCTCGGGCTCACATGCTCATGCACCCTGTGTGAGTCCAAGCCGCCGTGTCCGGGACTTGAACCCCAGTCGACTACATGGGAGTCCAGTGACATAGCCATTACACCAACTGCTGGCCCCATGATGTCTTCTCTATTGAAAATGTCACCACTCTCTGGCAAGTCCCCCATGTCTAAACCTTTTCTTTCTTCTGCCTTCTTCTGGGTGCCCATCCTCATTCGGACTCCCAACAGCAGGGCACAGACATGGAACTCTCTAGGGCCTTTGCCACTGCCTTTCTGATGCATAGGCACTAGGTGAGGACACGTTTCAGCTCTCCCCTCACAGTAAACACTCCTGAGGATTTGACATGGTATTCCAGACAGCATCCTTGCAGGACATGAATGGGCTGCAGTGGGGAAGTGGATTCTCAGGTATAGTCCACTCAGAAGAGAAGAAAGGAACCAACCAATCATGCACCAGCCCCATCCACAGCCCCAGGGTGGTCTGAGTCTGTGATGAGCTCACTGACTCCCCACAACCATGTGGTGTCTGAGATTCACCTGTGGTCCTGTGGAGCACTGAATATATTTCAGTCTCAGCCATTGGCCATTGCAAAACTTGTTATATAACACAGGAACTTGAGATGTATGGAGAACAGAGAGGTCAGAAGAGGAGGGAGATGTTAGAGGAGATGTCACCCTTCTGAGGGGCAAGGAGTATTTAAGTGGCAAAGAGTGCTACACTTGGCCTGGGGATGGTACTCAGACCATGGGTCTAGTCACCTTCCAAAACGTTTTGAAGCTCCTACTATATACAGCTTTGCTGAACATTATGGACCTTATATAGAGACGGGGCTGGACCATGGTCTGGTTGTTAAGGGAGCCAGGCCCCACACAATCATGTATAGTTTGAATCCTTGCCCCAGTGGCTTGAAAAATATTCTGGGTATGTGTGAGTACATACACAAAATTCTGAAAGGAAGAAGTGGAGGAGAAGAGATTGCAGTGTAATGATAACCAATTGGGGGTGTTTTCTCCCTCTCCTCCCTCTTTTTGCAAATTAAAAAAAAAAAAAAAAAAAAAGCTTTCCTGCTAGGGGACTGGGGTCTGGAGAAACTGAGGACAAGATATCTTCAACAGCTACTGGAGATGTGAACACCTGGAGGACACTTCCTACAGTCACCACTCAACAGGGAACTACAGAAAGATCCCTGGATTCTTTGGTACAAAGTCCAAATTTAGCATGTATAAGTGAGTGTCTTAGCCTTGCCAGATCTCCAGGATTGTGGCAAGGCTCAGATGAGATGATGAAGTGAAAGGAGGACTCTGAGCTGAAAAGCTACAAGGAGATCAGTGTTTTCTGGTGTCCTTGCCCAAACAGGATCTAGCTACGATTTACTGAGCACTTACTAATTGCCTGGTACTTCAATGAGGCATTTAAATATTTCACAGAGTGCCAGCTGCTAGTAGAGTGGTTAAGGTGGCAGGACCCCACATGGTTGACTGTGTGGTTCAAGATCCAGCCCTTCTCTTCCATTCTCCTCCTGGGATTTTGGGTATGCAAGCACATGCACCTGACATGATTTTCAAGCCACTGGGTCTGGAACTCAAACCATAGTCGGCAATGTGGGAGTCCAGTGATGTAACCATTATGCCATTTACTTTATTTATTTATTTATTTTAAAAGAATAATTTTATTAAACTTTATTTATTTATTTATTTTAATTTGACCAGAGAGGGACAGAGTGAGACAGAAAGTGAGAAAGCAAGCCGCCAGGTCTAGGACTTGAACTGTGGTCAGCCATGTGGGAGTCCAGTACTTCTAGCCACCAAGCCACCTGCTGGCCCCTATGCCATTTACTCTAAATCCTAAGAATAATTTAAATGCACTGAGCCCTTTGTGTGTGATACAGGGCACAGTGTTAAGGCCTTCCATCTACTATTCAGTTTCATACTATGAAATGGGAGCTATCATTTCCCCATTTATATGTGAAGAATCAGAGGCTTGGTAAGATGAAGTTACCTTTCTTAGGTCATATGAGCCTGTAAATAGTAGAACCAGGACTAAACCTAGCAACATGCCCTGTGCACACATACCCAAAATCCTGAGACAGACTGCAAGAGAAAGGATTCCACATGGCCATCCTCCCTGGGAGGTGCTTTCTCACTTTCCTTCTTCCTGTCTCTCTTCTGTGAGCATACATGCCCTACAGCAAATTAAAAATAAATACACACACACACACACACACACACATGAATAGTTCACATACACAATCTCCTGGAGCAGATGCCGCCATAGTTACCATTTTACCATGGGGAAATTGAGGCACAGAGTTACAAAACTTGCCTAAGTTCTCACCGGCAGGCAGCCTGGCTCCTCCAGAGCCACCCTGCTCTTAACCAGCAGTCTCCTCCCCACCCTGACCTTAGTTCTCTGAAATCCCCCTCAATCTCCCCTGTAAATCAGCCCAGGGAGGATGCTTTCTATGCCCTCTCTCTGCTATGGGTGCTACAGAGGCTGACCTCACCGTGGATAAGCCCCATCCCTGGGCTCTGAGATAGGACTGGATGCGGTGTCTGTCTCCCTCTGCTGGTCCCTTAAGGGACAGCCTAGTCAGGATGCTTTCCCCGAAGCTGGTCGTCTGGTCGCGCCCTCGTCTCTCCCACACAGTAGATGGTGTGTGTTAGGGAGGTTGAGGAAAGGGCCCAGGAACTCAGGCTAGGCTTTAGCCTACAGGAACACCAACACCACTTCCTGGGGTCCCTGTGGCCAGAAGCCTGCCCCCAACAGGGCACCATGGCGTGGTTTTAGGGACACCAGGTTGCCTCCCTCATGCCTTCTTGGGGTGATGGGGGTGGGGGGCAGCAGGCCCCAAACTGTCTCCTTCCCCTTCTAACCCATGAATGGAGCTGTCATCCATGGATTTATCTAAACCTTTTGTGAAGCTATTTATATTTCCAGCGGAACCACATCTTGGGGTAATGAGTTCCATCGGTGTCCTCCCCTGCTGGGTGAAGCACGCTGCCTTTGATTTGTCCTAAACTTACCTCACTTGCGCTCCAAGGGGGCCCTGTAACTGCAGCATGCCAAGTTTCGGTGAACAAGCCTGAGCTTCTCCCTTCCCATTCCCACCATGGGTTTAAAAAATTTCATGCCATCTCCCCTTTACCTCTAGCCGTGTGGACTGAGAGGCCTAGTTCTTCATTTGTGCACAGTGCTGGCAGCATGGGCACTTCTATTACCTCATGACAGCCTCCAGCAGTTTCCGAGGAAGGCAAGGACTCACATCTCCTCACTAGGACTCAGAACCATGGGGCCAGCATGTGGCGTGGCTTGGCGCAATCGGTAGCAGCCGTCCCTGAGGCTCTTCCCCTTTGACCGACCCTTCAGCCTCATTCAAGAGTCTTCTGACTGTGTCCCAGTTTCTGAACCCCAGGCCCTTGTTCTGTACTCCTGTCTGGGAAGACTTTCGTCCTGGATTCATACTGTGGCTCTGTCCTGGAGTTGTCTATGCTGATGTTTGCTTTTGTCTCCAGTTCCGTCCTTAGGATACTGTGAGGAAACATGCCAGACAGGGAGGTGGTCTGACACAGCGATCATAATAATGGCAATACTAACAGCAGGTTCCAGAGTGCCATGGACATTAAGTAATTCTCATAACAGCCCTTTGAAGTAGGGACAGTTATTACTCTGAAATTACAGATTAAGAAACTGAGGCTTGGGATCAGCAGATGGTGTAATGGTTACATTGCTGGATTCCCACATAGTCCACCATAATTTGAGTCCCAGACCTGGAGGCTTAAAACTCATGCCGGGCACGTGTGAGTGCATGCCCAAAATTTCAAGACAAGACTGGAGGAGAAGGGATTATGGTGTAGCCATCTCCCCAGGGAGTGATTGCTCCCTTTCTGTCTCTCCAATGAGAACACGTGCCTTATAGCAAAAATATCTCTCTCTAAAAATAAAAAAGAAAAAGAAAAAGAAACTGAAGCTTAGAAAACATAAGCAAGTCATCCTTTCTTTTCTTTTTTATTTTTAGAGAGATTTTTGCTATAGGGTGTATGCTCTCACCAGAGAGGCAGACAGAAAGCGAGAAATCACTCCCCAGGGGAATGGCCACGCTGCAATCCCTTCTCCTCCATTCTTCTCTTGGATTTTTGGGCACACACACATACACACCCAGCTTGAGTTTGCTGCTGGGCCCAGAATTCGAACTGCAGTCGACTCTGTGGGAGTCCAGTGACATAACCATTATGTCACCCAATGGTCCCCAACTCATCCACTTTCACTCAACTCGTAAGCAGTTGAACCAGGATTTTGACCTAGGCAGGCTAGCTCCTAGAATTCCTTTCTCCACCTCAACAGATAATCTTGGCTTCAAGTTGTGTAATCTCTGGATCCCATAATCTTCATTCATTCAACATCGACTTATTAAACCACGACTCTGCCACACGCTGTTCTGATTGCTGGGAGAGATGCCAGGGAACAGTAAAGACATGGGCAGAGCTTGGCAACAGGGCCCGGCGGTACCCGGGGTGCTACAAAAACATTACTAGTAGGCCAAGTAGTGCCTCACCAGCTTAGTGCCTCCAGCAGCTCAGAGATGCCTGGCCCACTTGGTTACCCCAGAGTAACCATACAAATACGATTTTATGTGTGTGCACAGGCTATGTAAAGACAAACCAGAGTAAACTCCCAAACCCTAAACTCCTCTGCCCTATGCCTGTTAGTTACACCGATCTGACAAAACTCTAACCATGAGTAATCCTTCTTGTGTTCTTGTGTCTATAAGGAGGGCTACACAGGGCATTTCATAACAGTGCCAGATCTCACATTGTCAGCCACAGTTCGAATCCCAGCTCTGGAGTGTGGAAAACATACCGGGTGCATGTGTATCACAAATTCTTATGGAATGAAGAAATGGAAGAGAAGGGATCATGGAGTGACTACACCTAATTTTGGGATGCTTTCTCCCTCTGCTCCACCCCACAATGACCACCATTTTTCTCTCTCTCTGATGAGTGTATGCACCATCTGGCAATTTTAAAAAAGGGAGGGGATGGGACCAGCAGTTAGTGTAATGGCTAGGTCGCTGGACTCCCATGGAGTCGACTGCGGTTCGTGTCCCAGACCCAGTCGCTTAAACTCATGCCGGGCACGTGTGCGTGAGTGCCCAAGATCCCGAGAGGAGAATGGAGGAGAAAGGATTGCAGCGTGGCCATCCCCCCTAGGGGGTGATTTCTCGCTTTCTATCTCTCTTTGTCTTTCTGGTGAGCGCATGTGCCCTATATCAAAAACAGCTCCACAAAA
>NW_006209345.1:2970478-2977649 GCF_000334495.1 Tupaia belangeri chinensis | reverse complement strand
CTCCCAAAAAACAAACTCACCCTAAGGGAAAAAAAAAAAAAAAAAAAAAAAAAAAACTAAAAAAAGAAGAAAAGAAAGACCTAACTATCGGGTAAGAAGAGGTGGTTGAAAGGAAGAAATTTCTCAATAATGATTTTAAAGGTTTGAAATAGTAACCACCTTATTCCATTCCACATCTGCCATCTCCCACCACATACATACCTTCACACATACTTACATACTTGCCTGCTTGTGGGAGACCACTTCTAATGTGGGATATGGTGAAGACTAAAAATCGGGGTTTTGAAAGAATTCCAACATCTCACACAATCTCCCCTTTTTATTGAAAAAGAAACCGAGGCCAGGGCCAGCCAGTGGTGTGGTGGCTAAGCTACTGGATCCCACTGGGCTGTGAGGTTTAAGTCTCAGACCCAGCAGCTTGAAATATAGAAACTGAGGCCCAGAGAAGGGCTTTGATTTGCTTGGAGGACGTCTATGAATAGGGCTGGAACTCCCTCCAGGTCTCCCGACTTATAGCAGAGGCCCCAAATCTTCAGATCTCTATGCCAGAGTGCCAGATCCCACATGGCCAGCCACAGTTCGAATCCCAGCCTGGAGCTTGAAAAACACACCAGATGCATATGTGTCCCAAATTCTTATGGAATGGAGAAATGGAAGAGAAGGGTTTGTGGAGTGACTACATCCCTCAGCCAACTCAAAGGGCTCTTGATAGCTCTGAGCCCCATATTCCCTATTGTGCCCTCCCTTCTGGACCTGAAGTACATTATTGGCCATGGAGTTGTGAGCCTAGAGAGGTTGGAAAGCTTGGTCTCAGGTCGGAAAGCTCCCTTCTATTAGGTCATCAGCCTAGGGCATAAAGAAAGGGGAAGCAGACCAGCCTGTCACAGCTTCTTTCCAAATCTGTACGAGGAAAGGGGCACAGGGGAGCCAGAGGGTCCCTTCAAGGCCACAGCATATTAAGGCTGGAAGGAATCTCAATGAGCATCTCATGTCTTTTCACCCCATCACATTATACAGATGAGAACAGCCCAGACAGTGAGGGACTTGCACAAAATCTCACAGGAAATCAGTGTTAAATCCTAGATGAGAAGTCCTGGTCCCATTACTACCAACTCTAAGCTCTCTCCTTGTTTCTAAGCCCTTTGGGCGGTTCAGATGCTTTCTAACTTTTAGTGAGGGTGAGAGGGTGACTAAAGAAAAGACTCATTAAGCATCCTAAAGAGCTTATGTCTCCTTTTCCTCTTCCTAGGGCCTTGCTCCAAAGACCTCATGGTCACAGGCCCTCCAGTCCCACAGGTGTCAAGGGCAGAAACAGGACTGTGTGAATACTCAGTCCTCTCTGCCCTTGCCTTCCAGGGAGCTTCCGTCTCTGTCCCCTGCCCCTGTTGGGCTGCTCATAGGTGGTCTGGGCAGAGGTGGAGAAGCTGGGAAGGTCTATGCTGATTACAGGTGGGTGGGAGGAGCCTCGGAGCAGGGAAGGCAAATACCTAATGCTATACTTGTTTTGATTTTTCGTTTTGTTTTTGTTTTTGTTTTTTGTTTTTTGACAGAGTGGGGATAGCTATTGTACAGGGAAGGGTAAGACTGCGAGCAGAGAGTTTGAAGTCGGATTGTTTCCTCATCATAGCACTGTGCTAGAGTGACTTAAGAGACAGCTCAGCTTTATTTGGTTCACACATTTATTAACACTTACTTACTGATGTTAATCAGTAGGGCCAGATCCTGTGTGAGAAATAGGGATACAGCAACAAAACAGACATGGCTGCTGCTCTCATAAGGACAACATACCAGTGGGGAAGACAGATGTTAAATAAGTGAACACATGTATGAAATAATGGCAACTTGTGATACTCAAACAGGGCAAGGGCTTAGCTAAAGAGTACTGTCCAGGAGATGGGGAGAATGGAAGGCCTCGCTGAGGAAGGGCAGCTGTAGCTGAGCCCTGAGGAACAGACAAACCAGCATGTGAGAAGTAGTAAACCATACACAGTAGGAACAAGCTCCTCAGGTGGAAGAGGAAGTGGCACGTTCAGGGAACTCACAAGGACAGCAGGGCTGCATAGGTGATCAAGGAGAAAAGACAGGTGGAAAGATGGGGAGGGGGGACCAGCAGTTGGCACAATGGCTATGTTGCTGGACTCCCATGTAGTCAACCATGGTTCGCGTCCTGGACCCGGTGGCTTAAACTCACGCCAGGCGCGTGTGCATGTGTGCCCAAGATCCTGAGAGGAGAATGGAGGAGAAGGGATTGTGGCGTGGCCATCCCCCTGGGGGGTGATTTCTCGCTTTGTCTCTCTGTCTCTCTCTGTCTTTCTGGAAAGCGCATGTGCCCTATAGCAAAAACCTAAAAAACAAAAACAAACAAACAAAATAAAGAAAAAAAGAAAGAAAAGAAAGAAAGGAAGGAAGGAAAGAAGGAAGATGGAGAGTGGTGGCAGCTCCCACAGGTTCAGGGTAAAGTTTAGATTTTATGGCAACGACTTCCTTGTGTAAACAGGGAGAGGTATGACACAATCAACACTTTAGGAAGGTCCCTTTGCTGCTGATAGGGAATAGACTGGAGGGGACAAGGTGGAGGTAGGGGACCACTGAGTGCTGGTACAGTCATCCATGTGAGAGATGACAGTGGTCTAAACCAGGTGGTGGCTGTGGAGGTGGAAGGGGGAGAGTGAAGCCACCATCTGTTTGGGAGGTAGAGGGGTCAGGCTCTGCTGAAGAGTGATGTACCGGGGTGAGGAGAGGGCAGGGTCGAGGGTGACAAAGGGAACTCAACATGGGAACGGTCCAGGAAATCCGTACTAAGTTTGTAGCCTGGGATCTCTTGGAGTATTTGAGCAGCTGGTTGAGTCGGGCTGTATTGGCCTCTATCTCAAGGGAAAAAATATGTAAATAAACTTAAACCAAAAAAAGATAACAGGGCCAGCAGGTGGTATCGTAGCTAAGGGCACTGGACTCCCTCAAGGCCAACCGGGGTTTGAGTCCTGGACCTAGCAGCTTGCTTTCTCACTTTTCTCTCTTTCTCACTTTGTCCCTCTTTGGCCAAATTAAAATAAATAAAGTTAAATAAAATAATTATAAAAAATAACTTAGTTTATTGAGGTGAACACCTGGGTACTTCTACACTGACCTCCCTTGAAAGAGAAAAATCACCTCCTCTTCCAGGCTCTAGGGAAGAAGCAAAAGCTACTGAGGGATGGGAACTGAAAAGAGAAGGAAGAAACAAAAGGGCTGGGGGGCAAAAGCCCCAGGACAAATAAGGCTCTTTTCTACCGACAAGCACAGGCCAGCCTCACAGCAACACAGGCATGCCCAGGGCCCTTCAAAGAAACACAGAACCTTGCTGCTGCCAGGAAGTAGGGGGTCAGGGAGTCCCTCCAGGACTTTCCTTCCACTTTACACAGGTGGGCATTGAGGCACAGGGCAAGGGGACAGCCTTACAGCTGATCAATCACCCTTCTTTCATACAGTGTCATTTAAAAATGCACATAACCAGTGCCAGCAGGGGGTGTGAAGTTAAAGAGCTGGACTCCCACATGGCCAATGGCAGTTTGAACCCTGGACCTGGCAGCTAGCTTTCTCACTTTCCCTATCTCTTCTTGGTTGAGCACATGTGCCCTATAGTTTAAAAATAAAATTAAATAATTTTTAGAGGTTTTTGCCTTAGGGTGTGTGTACTCTCCAGAGAAAGAGACAGTGAGAGGAAAAGTAAGAAACCACACCACTCCCCCCCACACCCCTCTGCACTGCAATCCATTCTCCTCCTGGGATCTTGGGCACACATGCACACACGCACACCCACCTGGCATGAGTTTCAAGCCACCTGTCCAGGACTGGAACTGCGGTTGGTTGTGGGAGTCCAGCGATGCATCATCTGGTAGCCCTTAAATAATTCTTAAAAAAAAAAAAAAGTTTTGACCAGCAGTTGGCATAATGGCTAAATTGCTGGACTCCCACGTAGTCAACTGTGGTTCGCATCCAAAACTCACGCAGGGCGCGTGTGCGTGCGTGCCCAAGATCCTGAGAGGAGAATGGAGGAGAAGGGATTGCTGCGTGACCATCCCCTCTGGGGGGTGATTTCTCGCTTTCTGTTTCTGTCTCTCTGTCTGGCGAGTGCACACGCCCTATAGTGAAAATCTCTCCAAAAAAGGTTTTTTTAAAAAAACGCACCATAACCAGGATCTATCCTAAAAAGTTTTAGTGCTAGAATGAACAGTACATGGTTGCAGCCTGTGTGCGAGACCAAACTCCGTGCCGACGGCCTTGCTGTGACGCTGCATCCCCGACAAATGCCCAGGAAATCCATAGTAAGTTAGTGACCAGGAGGGCTTGCCCTCATCTCCGGACTCGGTCCACTGCTCTAGGCCCCTCTCACCCTGGGGTACTTCCTCTTTGCCCTTGATGGTCCGGTGCTCAGCCCCCAGCGACCCAGCTGAGTGATCACGCTCTCCAGGGACTTGGAATGACCTAAGCGTGAGCTTGAAAAGGGCAAGGCAGGCGCTGCCGCACCTCCGGTCACGTGACAGGGCCCCGCCCCCGGACTCCGACTCCGTCACGTGACCGCGGAACCTGCAAGCGTTTTTCTCACGTGACGGAGGCGCCTGTGCGTGAACCTATAAGGGGGTAAGGGCGGGGCTGGCCAGGGGTGGTGCGCGGGAAGGCAGTTCGGGGTGTCTGCCGAGACCGGGGGAAATCGGTGCAGGCCCGCCCCCAGTCTGTGCCGGGTCGGAAACTAGCTCGGGTTTGGGGCTGAGGACAGCATGAAGTGCCTGGTCACTGGTGGCAACGTGAAGGGTGAGTTTGGGTCGGCCTGGCGGCGGGGACACGTGAGACGCCCGAGGCGCCATCCTAACCCGTTTTCTGCTCTCCTTCCCACAGTGCTCGGCAAGGCCGTCCACTCCCTGTCCCGTATTGGGGACGAGCTCTACCTGGAACCTTTGGAGGATGGGGTGAGGGGCTGGGTATGAGGGTGGGTGGGAACCCGTGACCTGGACTCGGGTCTCACCCCCCACCCCATGGCAGGATGACTCCGGGTAGATTTGTCTGCCGTTTCTTTTCCCTTTCTGGTTGTTGAGGTGTCCGCTTGCGTCCTGAAATCTTCCCAGGCCGATGTGTGAATGGGGTTTGTTGCTTTCCCTGGAGCTTCCAATGTCAGGGCAGGAGCGATGTAGAACTAAACAAGAGGAAGGGGAGGGATAGGGCAGGCGAGCCTGGGCTGTAGGAACAGAGCTGAGGCAGACTTGGAAAGCTAGATGGAGAAGGGGCTGGCTGACTCCCCTCCAACAAGGCAGGGGGGACTTTCCGGCCAGTATGCCAAGGAAAGCAGTCCAGAGGACTGGGCCTGCCACTGCCCCCTGACCATGGCCCCCTTCTTGCCTTTCCTGACCCAGCTCTCACTCCGGACTGTGAATTCCTCCCGCTCTGCCTATGCCTGCTTCCTCTTTGCCCCACTCTTCTTCCACCAGTACCAGGCGGCTACCCCTGGGCAGGACCTGCTGCGCTGTAAGATCCTGATGAAGGTGAGCACCTGTCCACCACGGTATTGCCCCATCCTAGCAACTTCTGCCAGCTAGGATTCTGTTCTGGGGACCCAGTAGCTGCAGCCAAGGTGAGAGATGTATGAGGGTTGCAGTGAGGGGCATAGTATAGACATGCTCAGAGGGCAGCGGGGACTGTGGAGAGGGCAGTTTCTTCCAGGGACATTCACCGTGGTCAGGAAAAGTAGACAGGTCCTCTACGGCATTTTGGGCCGAGGTGGCAGCGTGAACAAGGCCAGGAAGTGTGCAGATATTCCAAATGTGAGAGCACTGTTCCCAGAGTACATGCTTGGCCCATGATGGCCCTACATGGGACCTGAGAGCGGGTCAGCGGAGGCACAGTGTTGGGCTAATGTGTCTTTCAACACTCAGTCCTTCCTGTCCGTCTTCCGTTCACTGGCAATGCTAGAGAAGACTGTGGAAAAATGCTGCATCTCCCTGAATGGCAAGAACAGCCGCCTGGTGATCCAGCTATACTGCAAGTATGGTGAGTAACTGGCTAGCCAAGGGGTCCCCCCTAGGGGGTGGGGGTAAGGTCGGTGAGACCCACTGAGATCCTGTCTGCCCATCCAGGGGTGAGGAAGACTCACAACCTGTCCTTCCAGGACTGCGAGTCCCTGCAGGCTATCTTCGACCCAGCCGTATGCCCCCATGTGCTGCGCGCCCCTGCACGGTGAGCATACATACCCCTCCCTCAGGTTCAATCCTTTGTCCCTTTTTTTTTCTTTGGGGCCTCAAGGGTCAATTTAACAAGGCACCTGGGACTGATTCTATAGTGTAGTGGTTAAAGGAGCCAGATCTTACACTGCCCACAAGTCCTAGTTGTGACTGCTTGAAAAACACACCAGACACATGTGTGTATGTGGCCAAAATCCCAACAGGAGAGAGAAATGGAGGAAAGGGGATTTCAGTACAGTTGTGCTCCACTGGGGGTGCCTTATCTCCCTCTATCTCTGCCTCCCTATGGTGAGCTCACATATCCTCTGGTGAGCTCACATATCCTCTGGTGATTTAACAAAGGAAAATGGAGGCGGAGGCACCTCCATTTTCCCTCTATCCTGCAAGTATGGTGAGTAACTGGCTAGCCAAGGGGTCCCCCCTAGGGGGTGGGGGTAAGGTCGGTGAGACCCACTGAGATCCTGTCTGCCCATCCAGGGGTGAGGAAGACTCACAACCTGTCCTTCCAGGACTGCGAGTCCCTGCAGGCTATCTTCGACCCAGCCGTATGCCCCCATGTGCTGCGCGCCCCTGCACGGTGAGCATACATACCCCTCCCTCAGGTTCAATCCTTTGTCCCTTTTTTTTTCTTTGGGGCCTCAAGGGTCAATTTAACAAGGCACCTGGGACTGATTCTATAGTGTAGTGGTTAAAGGAGCCAGATCTTACACTGCCCACAAGTCCTAGTTGTGACTGCTTGAAAAACACACCAGACACATGTGTGTATGTGGCCAAAATCCCAACAGGAGAGAGAAATGGAGGAAAGGGGATTTCAGTACAGTTGTGCTCCACTGGGGGTGCCTTATCTCCCTCTATCTCTGCCTCCCTATGGTGAGCTCACATATCCTCTGGTGAGCTCACATATCCTCTGGTGATTTAACAAAGGAAAATGGAGGCGGAGGCACCTCCATTTTCCCTAC
>NW_006209345.1:2970011-2970430 GCF_000334495.1 Tupaia belangeri chinensis | reverse complement strand
CTTGCTCTTCAAAGGCAGAGGCTGATATGGAGAAGGGGCAGGTGCCCCCTTGCTCCCTCATCCTGTCATTAGGAGCCACTATTCTCCATCCTAAAGGAACGGCTTGAGTTTCTGACAACTCAGACCCATTCTGATGCCTTTGCTGTTTCTGGCCTGCTGTTAAATCTCATCTGGCCTGAGTAACGCTGAAAGTCTGTCCTTAACCTGTGGCTCAGAGGTTTAAGGACAGCCTTTTCTGGCTTGGTCGTGCTTCTGGGGGTGTTCCCCATTCAAGAGCAGCCTCTTTTCCTAGGTGTCCAGGCTTTAGCCTTGAGACGTCCGTGTTCCCCCTTTCAAGAGCAGCCTCTTTTCCTAGGTGTCCAGGCTTTAGCCTTGAGACGTCCATCTCCAGGCCAGGGCAGGAGGCTGAGGGGGGCGAT
>NW_006209345.1:2945024-2952268 GCF_000334495.1 Tupaia belangeri chinensis | reverse complement strand
GTGGGGTGGGGGCTGTTCTGAGCAGAGTGCCAAGGGTGTGTGGAGCCAGGGAAATGCAGACTCCTTTGGAGGCGAAAGACCCTGGCAAGGCTCAGCTGAGAGAAATGGGCTTACCCTTTGCCCCATGCTGCTCTCTGCTTGCATTCAAGTGGCCCAGGATCCCATTCACTCCTCACAGTGACTGAAGGGCCCCTCAGGTCCTGCTGAGCACGCATTGCTTCCGGGCTCTCTTGGGTAGAGAAGGGCAGGCAGGCCATCATCTTGGTCTGCATTTGGGGGTTATTTCTTTCTCTTTTGAAGTGTATAATGGTTTCTCATTTTCTCATGGACAGCTTGAAATATGTATAAAATCAGATGCCAGCTTTTATTCCCAATTTTAAGGCAAATCCAAAACGTTATTTTATCATAAATCTTTTGCAGCATATCCTTAGCAGAGGGGCGCTTGCCAAAGGCCAAGTTTGAGGGTGGCGCCCAGTCCCGGGCCCTCTCCAACCTCTACATAGTCAGGTTTGGTCCTGTGTGCAACTAGCCCATTCTTCCTGTTGCTGCCCCGTCCCTTCTCTCCTGCAGCCTGGGAGCTTTTGTCAGGACAGGGGCTGTGTTTGTTCTCTGTACCCTATGGCGTGGCCTGTACACACACGTACACCCACCCACACACACACATGCATGTGCTGCCACCCAGCCTCGGTTCCTGTGAGAACGAGGCCCCTGTGCAGGGTTGAGCATTGGATGTAATGTTCTGCCTTCCTCACAGGGTCCTGGGGGAGGCTGTCCTGCCCTTCCCACCTGGGCTGGCTGAAGTGACACTGGGCATTGGCCATGGCCGCAGAGTCATCCTGCGCAGCTACCAGGAAGAGGAGGCAGGTGAGGTAGCCAGACGTGGCCTGGGCTAGAGCAGAGCTAGGGTGGCAGAGGTGTAGGACCTAGGGCCCAGTTTCCCCTCTTCCTGTCCCTACAGACAGCACTGTCAAAGCCATGATGACTGAGATGAGCCTTGGGGAGGAGGACTTCCAGCAGTTGCAGGCCCAAGAAGGGGTGGCCATCACGTTCTGCCTCAAGGAATTTCGGGTGAGTTTCCCCCATGCACTTAACATCCTGTCTTTCCTGCCTAGTCAGGGCCTCACTGCCAGACCTCTTCTTCTAGGGGCTCCTAAACTTTGCAGAGTCAGCAAACCTGTCTCTCAGCATTCATTTTGATGCTCCAGGCAGGTAATCCCCAACCTCGGGATAGGGAGGGGAGGACTCTGAACATCAGCAGCTGAGTGATATGACCTAGCTTGGGGCTCCTGTTCCTACCCAGGCCAGCCATCTTCTCCATTGAGGACTCTCTGCTGGAGGGCCACTTTGTGTTGGCTACACTCTCAGAGACTGACCCACACTCCCAGGACCTGCGTTCTCCAGAAAGTCGCCAGCCAGTGCCTCAGCTCCAGGCTCATAGGTGAGGGTGCCCACCCACTCCTCTTTCTATCTCTGTGCACTCCAGCCTAAGGTTGCTTCATCCAGCTTCTACACCTCCCATCACACACACACACACACTCTCTCTCTCTCTCTCTCTCTCTCTCTCTCTCTCTCTCTCTCCCTCCTATCAGGCCTCCAGCCCTGGAGGCTCAGCTTCACTGTCAGCTGTGTTCAGACACTTCTCCCACCCAGGGAAACATTCCCGAGGTCCCACTGGCTTCTTTCGCTGGCTGAGGTCTCCCCTCTGAGCCTCTCTTAGGCCAAGGAGGGAGAGGGCTGCTGGGAGGCAGAGAACTGCCTGGGGTGGGGAAGCAGGTGGCTGGAAGGGCAGGTGGGTTGGGGAGGTTGGGCCCAGAGTATTTAAGCAGAGGAAGTTTGGTCTGGCCCCCTGCCCAGCATGTCCCTGGGCTCTAGTTCTCTCCAGCTTCTGTCCCGTGGGAAGGTGGGGGCTTGTTCCCCAAGTGGCCCAGTTTACAGGATTTGCTGCTCCCCTCCCTAGCTCAGTTAAACTAGTCCCCAGGAGGCTTTCCTTGGGCCTCTACCTGAACTCTGATCAAACAGATTCCAGGCCCACCCCCTCCAGGAAACTACCACTTAACTCCTGCATCCTCTCCTCTCCAGCCAAATCAGGAAATAATAAAACCAAGAAATCACCAGCAGTCATAGACCCCAAAGCCCCCTCTGAGCCCTCCAAGGTGGGGCCCTTCCTCTGTACCCAGTCTCTTCCTCCTGCACCTCACTGATACTCCATGTCTTCTTGTAGCACACCCCACCCAGATGACTTTGTCAGTGATGACATCGACTCCTACATGATTGCCATGGAAACCACTGTAGGCAGTGAAGGCTCACGGGCACTGCCCTCCATTTCCCTTCCATCTGGCCCCCGGTCTCCCCACAGCCCTGACGCCCCCTCAGAGGAAGATGAAGCTGAGCCCAGTACAGTGCCTGGGACTCCTCCACCCAAGAAGGTAGGGATTGGAGGTGGAGGCAGGGATGGGAGGTGAGGAAGGGAGCATTTTCCACAACTCACTCTGGCTTCCTGTTCTTTCCAGTTCCGTTCACTCTTCTTTGGCTCCATCCTGGCCCCCGTACACTCCCCCCAGGGCCCCAGCCCTGTGCTGGCTGAAGACAGTGAGGGTGAAGGTTGAACTGAGAACCCGAAGTCTGCATCTGGAAGCCCTGGATTCCGTGAAGCCCCAGCCCTTACGAAGGCTGGGTCTCAGCCCTGGGGTACTGTAGGTGGGCTGTGAGGAGCCTAGCTCCCACAGGCCCCCTCTGGCTGTCCACTGTAGAGCTGCCCATTGACTGTCTGGCCTGGGTTCTGCCATTTCCCCTCAAACGAATCATGTCTGTTCTTAGGCTTACTGAGCCACCGACCCTTTCAGGAGCTGCCTCACCTATTGTTTATTATAAAGCCTCTGGCCACACTCTAGCTGCGGACAGACCTAGATGCCTACCTTCCCCAGGCTCACTTCCTTAAGAAAAAACTCAGTGAGGCTGCTGACCCCTGCCAGTCCACTTTTTCTGCTAATCATGACCTGTTCCTCTGAAATCCTAGGCATACCTCTGAGACCCATGTGGCCAACACAGACTTTTTCTTGCTTTCCCAATACTCTTTGGACCTGGCTTGGAATTGTAAGAGCCTCTAGACCTGAGGGGGTGGCTGGGGTTGCCCTGGTGGGGCTCTGTGCCCAGTAATCTTGCCTCCCAAGCAGTTCTGCACAAGGACTGCCAGGCCCAGTGTTTGGGACAAGGGAAACAGAGGACATAGCTAGAATCCAGCTTTGACCTTTATTCAAGAGACCAGATGGGTTGCCCCAGGATCCAGCTGCCAGCCTTGAGGCCAAGCCAGGTTGGAGACCCACAGTCTGGCCTGCCGTTGCCCTGAGCTGCAGCCTCAGCCCCAGGATCCTGCTTGCAGCCACCACAGGTGCAGGCGGGAGGGAGCCCTGGGGGATTGGACGCTGCTGTTGATTTATTAAAAAAAAAAAAAAGAAAGAAAATACACCAAGGCTCCATGTTCCCTATGACCGGCCTGAGGGGCTGGTGTGACTCCCCCGCCTTGGCAGCATGATTTCTGTACAATCCATCATCTGGGACAGGGGGCTGACAAATGGGGTGCTATTTTTTGGCTTTGGCAGAGTTGCGGGGTGGGGTGATGGGTCGGCCTCCAGGGTTCAGGCCACTGAACTGCCCGTATTTCCCCTTGTTCTTGTCGGCGGGCTTGAGGATCTAAAAGAAACAAAGCCTATTAGGCTTATGGGCTGGGCCACAGGGTTCACTAGCCCCTTCTTTCCTGACACCCACCTGGAAGGAACACATGAGGGTCTCATCCACACTCATCATAGCGCCAGCATTGTCAAACTCGCCACAGTAGTTAGGAGCCGAGAAGAGTGTTACCAGCTGCCGCTTGGCAAAGAACTCATAGCCATCTTCCACCACCTGCGTGAGAATAGGAAGAGTCAGTTGCACAAATGGACTGCCCCTCCCATCCCTGCCCAAACCCAGAGCTGCCAGCCCACCTGGTGTGCGCGGCAGATGAGGTCCAAGTCATGCTTATGTAGGAACTTGGCCACCACCTCAGCTCCAAAGGTAAAGGAGACACCACGGTCATTCTCGCCCCAGCCCTGCACATCCTTGTCAGGGTCGGACCACAGCAGATCACAGAGCAGGCCCTGGTCAGGCACATCTGTGGGCCTCATGATACGTCGAATTTGCTCCATGGACTGCAGGTCTGGGGACAAGCCTGGGGAAACAGAAGACTGGTCACTTTCTCTGCCCTGAAAAGGAAGGGCCAGCAGGTGACATGGTGGTTCAAGACGCTGGATTCCCCATATGGCAGGCCGTGATTCAAGTCCCAGACCTGGTGGCTTGCTTTCTTGCTTTCCTTAGACACTCTCTGTCTGATCGAATTTTAAAAATAACATGGAATTAGATAGATAAATAATACATTAAAAAATTTTTTAGGGAATCAGCAGTTAGCATAATGGCTATGTCACTGGACTCCCACGTAGTCAACCACGGTTCACTTCCCAGACCTGGTGCCTTAAATCTCATAGCTGGGCGTGTGTGCTTGGGTGCCCAAGATCCCGAGAGGAGAATGAAGGAGAAGGGATTGTGGCGTGACCATCCCACCTGGGGGGTGATTTCTCGCTTTCTGTCTCTATGTCTCTCTCTGTCTGGCAAGCGCATGCGCCCTATAGCGAAAATCTCTCCAAAAAAAAAAAAATTTTTTTTTGAAAAAGACCTCTTCTTGGGCCAGCAGGTGTTGTGGGGATTAAGGCAGCTGGATCCCACATAACCAATTAGCGGTTCAAATCTTGGACCTCGCAGCTTAGAAAAAACACTAGGCGCAAGTGTGTGTGTGTGTGTGTCCAAAATCCCAAGAGGAGAAGGGAATGCAACATGGGCATCACTCTGGGGGGTGCGGGTTTCTCATTTCTCTCCTTTGTCCAGCGAGTGCACTGATATAGCAAAGACAAGACTAAATAAATATGCCTCCTCCAGGAAACCTTTGCCAAACCTCACCTTTCCCACCACTACTCTGCCCCTATCCTGGACTCCTGGGAACATCTTCCCTGAACGTAAGCAAGAGAAATGCAGAACTTCCTAGAGGAAGGAGATAAGTAAATCCCATGCGAGACGTCCTGAGTGCCATAACAAGGAAGTGAATGTAACCAAGCACAGTGAGATACAGGGTGACACTTCCTGGAAGAAGTGACATTGGAGATGAGACCCAGCAAAAAGCTATTTCAGGGGGCTGGGAACATGTCCTTCAGCCAACAGCTTGGTCCCAAGGCACCTGGGGACATGGCCAGGGCCGCTCCTTCCCAGGCAGTACCTCAGCAAGTGCACTACTAGAGCCACCCTCACCTCCGTGGCAGCAAAAGATCTTTTCGTCCACAATGGCCGCAATGGGCAGGCAGTTGAAACAGTCGGTGAAGGTTTTCCAGAGTTTGATGTTGTAGCGTCTCTTGCCTGCCCAGAGGAAAGAGATGGTTCATAGAGAAGCCTGCCCACCCAACCCTCAGCCAGTATCTCTGGGCCCTCCAGGACATGCTGTGGGCTATGTACACAGAGCTGGACAAGAGTGAAAGGCAAGGAGGGCTCAAACTGCCCCCAACACACTAGCCTTTCGGGAGTAATTAGCTATTTGAGTCCACAGGAACCTGAGTTCTAATCGGAACCAACCTCAGCCTTGGCACCCATCCTTACACTATGAGCAGAGCCAGGACAACACTGGATCTGGTTTATTTCAGCTCTGGCCAGCACAGTACAGTCCACACAGGCATTCTAAGTACTTAAGTAACCCATGTATTAGAGGGGAGTGTCACTAGGCAAGAACCCAGGGAAAAGTACTAGAATATAGGCAGCCCTTCCCCAGACCCCTGCAGTGAGGGCAGAGCAGACAGACATGAATGGGCCCATGCTCTGCTTTTGAGGAGCTCAATCGAGCAGGGGTCTGTCAGATACTGATCTCACTGCTGTCAGGCCAGGGTGAGGGTCCTAGCAAACAGCAGGGAGTGCAGCTCAGAATTCTGGCAGCCCATGGGAACCAGCAGTTAGCGTAATGGCTATGTCACTGGACTCCCACGTAGTCGACCGCAGTTCGCGTCCTGGACCCGGTGGCTTAAAACTCACGCCAGGCGCGTGTGTGTGCGTGCCCAAGATCTCCTGAGAGGTAAAGAGGAGAAGGGCTTGCAGCGTGACCATCCCCCCTGGGGGGTGATTTCTCGCTTTCTGCCTCTATGTCTGTCTGTCTGGCGAGTGCATGTGCCTTATAGCGAAAAACCTCTCAAAAAAGAATTCTGGCAGCCCTTGGACGCTCAGACCACTCACACTCATCGTAGAAACCATAGATGCGGTTGATGCTGGCACACTCATGGTTCCCACGGAGCAAGAAGAAATTCTCTGGGTACTTGATCTTATAGGCCAGCAGCAGGCAGATGGTCTCCAAAGACTGCTTGCCCCGGTCCACATAGTCCCCCAGGAAGAGGTAGTTGCTTTCCGGAGGGAAGCCACCATACTCGAACAACCGCAGAAGGTCATAGTACTGGCCATGGATGTCACCTGTGACCAGGGAACCAGGTAAGCTAGGTGCAGGGTCTAGACTTGAATCCAGGAATGGGCTCAAGGGAGGAGGGATCCATGAACCTTGGAAGGATCAAAGCCCCTTCAGAAGCCAAAGGGGAAGGGGCTCACCGCAGATCTTGAGGGGTGCCTCCAGCTCCAGAAGAATGGGCTGGCTCAGGAAAATCTCCCGGGATTTGAGGCACAGACCACGGATCTCATTTTCTGTCAGCTGTACATTCTTTCCAGGCCGTGAGCCCTGCACTGGAAGCGGAACTGGGAGTCAGGACCCTGGCCCCTCAGACAGGAGGAGGGTGGGCACATCTGGGGGCGCTTGGGCCTCCTGGGCTCCTCCGTGCCCAGGACAGCTGTTGCGGCTGAGCTTCCAGGGACCTCTGCCTCAAGCCCCCCAAGGCAAGCCCTCAAGGCTCTCGAGAACCGACTGCCGGGTGCAAGGGCCTGACCTCCCAGCTTCGCAGGCTTCCCTCTCACCCCCAAGAGTCCAGGCCAACCC
This sequence comes from Tupaia belangeri chinensis, assembly GCF_000334495.1. Classification (NCBI taxonomy): domain Eukaryota; kingdom Metazoa; phylum Chordata; class Mammalia; order Scandentia; family Tupaiidae; genus Tupaia; species Tupaia belangeri. Next base: position 2,945,226 of record NW_006209345.1, on the reverse strand, counting down.
GTGCGTCGTCGGCCCCGGAGAGGGGAGCTGCTCCGAGTGCCGGAGCGGGCCCCAGACCTCTCGGTCGAGCCCGCGAGGCTAAGGGGGGGGCGGCTGTGGCCTCGGGACCTCGCGGCCCGTCCCCGCCCAGTCTAAACTGGCCCCAGGAGTAGGCCCGCCCGCGCGCCACTTCCGGGCCGGGCAGGGGGCCAGGGCGCGGCGG
>NW_006209345.1:2930491-2943987 GCF_000334495.1 Tupaia belangeri chinensis | reverse complement strand
GGACCCGAAGCGCAGCAGCACGGCAGCCCTAGAGGAGGGGCCTCGGTGACGGGGCGGGCCTGAGGCGTCAGGGGCGGGGCCTGTCTGAGGGGTTGATGGGCGGGACATGATTGTGGGGGCGGGGTTTAAACCTGGTTCCGCCCCTGAAGGGAGTCGCTCAGCCCCTCTCTGAAGATATGAGGCCGGAAGTGCTGTGGAAGTTGTTTTTCAAAGGCTGAGTAAACAGCGTTTCCCACCCCAGCCCTGGGTGGGAGGGTAGTGTGAGCTCCCCAGACTCTGCGGATTAAGTCTTCGAGGTGTAAAAAGGGAAACTAAAACTCAGAGCAAGGGGCTGGACCAAGACTGGGACCTCACATTTACCGAGGGCCCAAGCCTCTCTGGCCCCCAGGCTGCGGACCAGACCCCAAATCACCTGTCGCTAAACTCCGAGCGCATTTTGGTCCACACTGCTTTGGTGCACACTAAGTTATTATTTTGTATAACTCCCTTAGGTACCTTTTGAGAAAAATAAGACTATCATGTGTGCATGTTGAAAGTATTGCTTTGTAAAGGGCAAATATTAGATAAACCATAATTCCTATTGGCACCCTGAGTTGGGTCTTTTACATACCAAAAGTCTCAAAACTGTCGGTGGCTTTGCCTCTGCCTGTGGCATACCCTGGCCCCATCACACCCAGCACAGGAACCTAGGCCTGCACCACCCAGCAGGAGGGTGGGAGGAGCCCATGGCTTAGGGGCACTGGCCAGCAGGAAGAGCCTCAGAGAGGAAGGGGTGACTTCCCCCACTTGGGAGGGGCCCCATCAGGTTGCTGAAGCTGTATCTGAGGAGGAAGTGAGAGGAGGAGGTGAGGTGCAGCCTGAGGTGAGCTGGGCTGGTGGGGACAGGGGCTGTGTCTGGGGCTGGGCCTCTCTACAGAGGCCAAGCCTTGTCATTTCAGGGCCTAGTGCCCCCCACCCCCCTCCTGCCAATTAGATAGAGGAGATATAGGGGTTTTGGTGAGATACCTTGAAATCTATCCCCTCCAACGCCACAGCCAAACCCTAGGACTGGGAATTGGCTGGATGGGGACCCAGGTCTCAGTGGCCCCTCACATGGTTCTCCCCATGTCTTGCAGCCTGTGGCATCAGGGCTCTGGGGCACCATGGCCCAGGCCCTGGGGGAGGACCTGGTGCAGGCTTCCGAATTGCAAGATGACTCCAGCTCTTTGGGGTCCGACTCAGAGCTGAGTGGGCCCAGCCCATATCGCCAGGCTGATCGCTATGGCTTCATTGGGGGAAGCTCAGCAGAGCCAGGGTAAGTGAACAGGGATGGAGGATGGTGGGTTGTTGGGACTGAGGATGGGGGCTGAGAGCTGAATTCTGGAGTGAGTTCCAACTTTGGGGATTTAAGGAGGGTCTAGCAGTAGAGACTGGGCCAGGGACTCAGCTGGTATCCTTTCCCCAGATACCAAATAGAATCGTAGAATGGGGGCAGGGGTCAGCAGGTGGCATGATGGGGTGCTGGACTCCTACATGGTTGACTGCAGTCTGAGTCCTGAACCCAGTGGCTTGAAATACACCAGGCGCGTGTGCATTCATTCCCCAAATCCTGAGAGGAAAATGGAGAAGAACGGATGGCGGCATGGCCATCCCCGCTGGGAGGTGATTTCTTACGTTCCCTCTCTCCGGTGGGCACAATGGGAAGAGACGGGGATGTGTTTCTGTATGTCTCTTTTAGTCCCATCCTCCAAGGGCTTGCAACCACTCCTGAGGCTGAACGTTCTTCCCCTTGTAATCTCTGGCTCAGAAATCCCAGATCTAAACCATAAAACCCAAACTTCTCCCCATCCCATTCCCTATTAGTACAGACAGGAAAACAAGTCCAGAGACAGACAGAAACTTGCCCCAGGTCACACTGCAGATCAGAGACAGAACCAGACTCAAACTCAGGACTCCTAGCTTACAGTCCAGGGCTCTCTCCTCTATTAATTGTCTATGTCCCTGTCCTGGGTGAGAGCCAGCCCCTCCCCCAACACACCCACTCACTCCTCTAGTCTCTCCTGCTTCTGCTACCACAACGGAGCCACATCCTTTCCTGTCCCCACGGCAACCATTGGCAGCTCCCGGGTCACAGGTCACCCCACAGGGTTTCTCAGAGATCCTCACAGCTCGCTTGTGTAAGCAGAAAGGGTGGTAGGTGTGTGCCCTAGGTGTCAGCTGCCCAGAGCCTGGGTACCTGTGCCATGTGTCCCCAGGACAGGTCACCTCCCTGCAGACCTTATCCGCCAGCGGGAGATGAAGTGGGTGGAGATGACCGCACACTGGGAGAAAACCATGTCCCGGCGGTACAAGAAGGTGAGGAGGTGTGTGGCCCCACCAGGCCTCCTTGGCTCATTCTCCTCTGTCTCTGCCCCTGCCTTAACAAATGTACCTATCCTGTGTCCCAGCACGTCCTCCCTTTGCTTCCTGCTATCCTGAGTTGCCCCCTGCCCAATGAGGAGTTGTGCTTGGGGCCTGCCAACATGAGCAGGTGAGGTTGGCCTCACAGAGCCCCTTGGCCCCACCCGCAGGTAAAGGTGCAGTGCCGGAAAGGCATCCCATCAGCCCTGAGGGCCCGGTGCTGGCCCCTCTTGTGTGGGGCCCATGTGTGTCAGAAGAACAGCCCCAGCACCTACCAGGTGAGGGAGTTGGCAGGGGTCCCACCTTCCTTCTGAGGCCCTTCTCCACACTGAGCCCTCATACCCACCTTCCTACCTACCCACAGGAGCTGGCAGAAGCCCCTGGAGACCCGCAGTGGATGGAGACAATCGGCAGGGACCTGCATCGCCAGTTTCCTCTGCATGAGATGTTTGTGTCACCTCAAGGTCACGGGTACGAGGCCACTTAGGCCCAAGGGCCCCCAGCCCTACAACCCTCTGGTGCTTTGGCCCAGTCTCCCCACCCATCTTAGGAGACCCAGTGAGGCCCAGGGAGGCTGAGCCTGGCCAGAGGCCATCAGAGGGTGGTGAGGGAGGGTGGAGGAATGACCCCTAATGTGGTCTTCTGGCACAGGCAGCAGGGGCTCCTGCAGGTGCTCAAGGCCTACACATTGTATCGGCCAGAACAGGGCTACTGCCAGGCCCAGGGCCCTGTGGCTGCTGTTCTACTCATGCACCTGCCCCCAGAGGTGAGTGACCTTGACTCTGCTCCAAGCCCCCAAAACCCTGACTCTCAAACCCTTGTGACCTAGGTTCCCAGTGAACCTGAGTTCTGGACACATGACCTCCAACCCTAGGAACTCTGGTCTTTGGGCCCTGGGATCCTTGACTTTCAGACCTTGTCCTAGTGACCCAGGACCTCATGATTCCCCACCTCAGTAACTTTCAGACCTAATGATCTTGACTCCAGGAACTTGAGACCCTTGACCCTGACCCATACACTGGCGATCTAGGAGTCTGGGCATTATCACCTTGACTTCACAACTCCTGATTCTGAACCTTATGACTGTGAACCCTGATCCCATTGACCCCAAGAACCCCCAAGAACTTGAACTTGAGAAACTGCCCAGCCTTGTCTAAGGAGCCCCAACCCCATGACTCTCAAATCCACCCTAAGCCTTGTGTCTTGCCCTGCCCATCATCAGGCCTGGCTTGGGCAGAAGAGGGGGCTTTTGGTAAGAGCCCCAAGGCACTGAGCAGGACAGGAGGAAACTGAGTCAGACTCCTGAAGGGGGCCAGGCCCTCCCTTGCACCACTTTTCCTTGTCCTGCCTTCCCTCTGTGGTCCCTTTTATGGTAGGCGCTTACAGGCCTATGCATCCCCAGCAGGCCTTCTGGTGCCTGGTGCAGATCTGTGAGGTCTACCTCCCTGGATACTATGGGCCCCACATGGTGAGAGTCTGGAATGGGGCAGGTGGGTGGGTGGGAGGCCTGGGGATGAGGGGAGAGAAGACGGGCTGGCGGTGGAGGTGCCGGGTGGCACTAGCCAGCTGAACTGATGGACATGGCTGCAGGAGGCCGTGCGGCTGGACGCCGAGGTGTTCATGGCCCTGCTGAGGCGGCTGCTACCACGTGTGCACAAGCACCTGCAGCAGGTGGGCGTCGGGCCCCTCCTCTACCTGCCCGAGTGGTTCCTGTGCCTCTTCGCCCGCTCCCTGCCCTTCCCTACGGTGCTACGTGTCTGGGACGCCTTTCTCAGTGAGGGTGAGTGGGGTGACTGGGTGGCCAGGTCTGGGAGCCTTGGGGTAAACGTGGGGGCTGGCTCTGCTCTGGTATTCCTGACCCTCGCATCACCGGGCCTGGGTGTGCTGAAGGTGACTGCCCATGCCTGGCTCTGGAAAAACAGCCCAGCCCCTGGCAGGATGGGTGCTGCCTGGGCCAGGGCTAGGCCAGCGGGACTCCCCAGGGGCTGGGCATGGTTGGGGTATGGATGACAGCAGGAAGCGCTCTTCCTTGGAGCCCATAGGCACAGACTGAGCGCTCATCACTCCAGGCGTGGCTCTGGCAGCCAGAAGAACCTGAGTGAGTGAGCCCTCCATTCTGGTGGGGGCAGGAATGGAGGCAACGGCAACAAAATTAACAAGATATTTATAGAATGTCATAAGTGCCATGAAGAAAATAAAACAAGGGATGTGACAGAGAGTGTCAGGGGAGTGGCAAGAAGTAATTACCATTTCTAGAGATATTTTTGGCAGCTTGTATGGAGGCCAGGGCCAGGAAGGTCACTGTCCACTGGGTCCAGACCGATGCGGGGTGGGGGGCATGGAGAAGTAAAGCCAGAGGGATGGAGCCTGGGGGCCAGGCATGAGCAGAGGGAGTCGGGCGGAGCAAACTGGACTCCATATTCGGGGCTCTGCCTTGCTACCCTAGATCGGTAACCCACCTACGTTCTGTCCCTTGTGTGCTCGCGGGAGGATACACCTACAAAAGCACATAGTCAGTAGAAACCGATCCATACAGGGCCAGCCCTGTGGCCCAGTAGTTAAGAGAGATGGATCTCACAGGGCTGATTATGGCAGTTTGAATCCCAGCACCTGGGACTTTAGAAACACAGCAGGCACATGCCCCAAATCCAACAGAATGGAGAGATGGCGAACAGGGATTGCAGCATGCCTGTGCCCCATGGGAGGTGCTTTCTCCCTCTCCTGTTTCTCCCTCTCCTTCTCTCTCTCTCTCTCTCTCTCTCTGTGACAAGTGCATGCACCCTCTGGAAAACTAAAAAAAAAAAAAGGAGGGGGGAGAAGAAATCAGTATCTGTTCTGTGCTCAGTGGCTCCAGGCCCTCCCCACAGAGGGACACTAGCTAGCTGGCCAAGACCTGTGGCCATGGTGTCCAAGCTGTCTGTCATCTAAGCATCAAGTCTTCCGCTGCCTCAGACCTGGAGGGCAGAGCTGGGCCAGGCTGGGCGGAGCCTAGTCAGTGCTGCTGAGCTGATTCCTGCCTCTCCTCCTGAGGACTAGCACTGCACAAGCTCTCTTTAATAATGTAGAGACATTGGGACCAGCAGTTAGCATAATGGCTATGTCTCTGGACTCCCATGTAGTAGACCACGGTTCGAGTCCTAGGCCCAGTGGCTTAAACTCACGCTGGGCGCGAGTGCGTGTGTGCCCAAGATCCCAAGAGGAAAATGGAGGAGAAGGGATTGCTGGTGTGGCCATCCCCTTTGGGGACGGCAGGCCAGGACACTCACCTGGGACATGAAGATGTCTTCCTGCAGCTTTCTGTCTCTCTGTCACTTTCTATCTCTCTGTCACTCTCTTGTCTTTCTGGCGAGCGCTTGAGCCCTATAGCAAAAACCTCTCAAAAAAAAAAAAAAATAGAGAGAGAGACATTAGCAGTAGAGATTGCCCCCCCTTTTAGATTTTAGTCATAGGGCATATGTGCTTGCCAGAGAGCAAGAAAGAGAGAAAGAGAAACTGAGAAATCACCCCCCAGTTGGGGATGACCACGTGACAATCTCTTCTTTTTCATTCTCCTCTCAGGACTCTGGGCATACACATACATATGCCTGGTGTGATTTTTTAAAAAACATTTTATTTGTCTATATTATTTTAATTTGCTATTGAGCACATACACTCATTGAAATGGGGGGGTGAGAAGCCGCCAGGTCCAGGACATGAACCACGGTTGGCCATGTGGGAGTCCAGCACTTTAACCACCTAGCCACCTGCTGGCCCCTTCTGGTGTGTTTTTCAAGCCACCAAGTCTGGAATTCAAAACACAGGGTCAGGGGGCTGGCAGGTGACATGGTAGTTAGGGTGCTGACTTCCAAATGGCCAACCATGGTTCGAGTCCTGGACCTGGCAGCTTGCTTTCTCACTTTCCCTTTCTCTAGCTGGTCAAATTAAATAATAGTAATAATAACAAATAAAATTAAATAAATAATAACTTTTAAAACAGGGGTCAGCCATGTGGGATCCAGTGCTTCAACCTCCATGCCACCTGCTGGCCCCAGTCCCCTCTGTTTTTACATTGAATATTTATTTTCCCTGAGTGAGAGTGAGAAATCCCCAACAGGGTCTCCATGCCCTGATCCACCCCCAGTCTCCCTGGCAGATCCACACAGACCCAGCCTGTTCAGGGAGGCTGTGGGACACAAACCCAGGACCTTTCCCGTAGGAGTCTAGATGCATTACCTCTGCATCACCACCTGGTCCCCAGCCTTGTGGGTCCCCTGACTGCTCTTCTTAGCAGATCAGAGGCTTCCAGGAAGGAATTTTGAGGTTCCAAGATTGGCCCGAGGTCGCACTGTGCGTGTGCACGTGCAGATGAGCACTGTGCTCTTGATTTGGGGGTGAGAAGCTCTGCCTAGAATCTTTCTGAGGCAGAGGGTCACATCCAAGCTGGAAAGGCCTTAAAGGGCACCTACCTGACCTTTCCTTGAAAAGGCAAGGAACAGAGGCCCAGAAAAGGTTTGGCCTGAGGGCCTCAGTAGTCCCTGGTTCCTGGCAGACTCCTGAGACTGACTGGGTCAGTGCCGGGGCCTGTGTCCCCCACATAGTAATCCTACCCTCTCTCGTTGCTCCTGGCCTGAGTGTGTGTGTACATGTGGGGGCGGGCGGGGGGTGGGGTGCAGGGGCAGGAGGAGAATTGCAGGGAGTGGAAGGAGTATGCCAAGGGTATTCCAGGTGTGGGACAGAGCGGGAGAGGGGCTGACTTCCCAGTGAGTGAGCCCTGCCCCGGCCCGCAGGTGCCAAAGTGCTGTTTCGTGTGGGGCTGACGTTGATGCGCCTGGCACTGGGCACCACAGAGCAGCGTGAGGCCTGCCCAGGGCTCCTGGAGACGCTTGGTGCCCTTCGATCCATCCCCCCCGCCCAGCTGCAGGAAGACATCTTCATGTCCCAGGTGGGTGCCCCGGCCTGCCCTCCACGATGGCCCAGCTTGTACTGCACAGCCGAGGAAACTGAGGCCCAGAGTAGAAAGCCAAAGTGAGAACCGGAGTTCAGTTCCTGTCCTCTGAGCTGAGAGAACATGAAAACCCCCGGCCTCCAGTGGTTTTCTGTGGCTCCCCCAGTGAGGCTGTCAGCCCCTCAGCCACTTCCTGAGGCTGTGTACTGCCCGCCCATGGTGACCTCATAGTTTCCTGCTCCACCCCTCCCTGGGCAAACTCAGCACCTGCTGCTCCCCACAGGTACACAGCGTGGCCCTCTCCGAGCGAGACCTGCAACGGGAGGTCAAGGTCCAGCTAGCCTTGCTGCCTGAGCCAGCATCGGGGCTGCCCCCTCGGCCGCAGGCTCGCCTGCCTGGGGCCCAGGCTGTATTTGAAGCCCAGCAGCTGGCAGGAGCCCAGGGAAGTGCCAAGCCTGAAGTGCCCCGAATTGTGGTACAGCCCCCAGAGGAGGCCAGGCCACCACGGCGCAAACCCCAGACCCGCGGCAAAACTTTCCATGGGCTCTTGACTCGAGTCCGGGGTGTCCCCACTGAGGCCCCCCCTAGGTCCCATCGAGGCTCTGCTTCCTTCCTGGACACTCGATTCTGAGGGAACCATGGACTCAGGGACACCCAGTCCCGATCACCTTAATGACCGATGCCAGCCCCACAAATGCGCACTGCACTTTACTGCTGGGATTCGGCGATTCAGCCCCCTTCCCAGCAGGGACCAGGAGTGAGAAAAGGAGAGGTTCCTCCACTTTATGGACTGTGTCAGGCACAAGGGTGAAAGTCACAGAGTGGGGCTTTGGGGACCGTGGCTGGCCATCCACCCAGAGCCATCCTGGTGCTTTGCAAGTATCAAAGCTGGCACCGAAGCGGCCTGCTGGCTGAGGGGTGCGTTAAAGATTATAGCATACCGTCGTTCTGGACTAAGTTCCTGCTCTAGGCCCCAGCAAACGAGACCACAATGGACTCACTCGTGCTAAAATGCCACCTCTCACCAACTGAAAGTTTAAAGAAACAGAGAGATCCCAGAGCACACCAGTTTTTTCCCTGAAAACAGGAGATTCCAGGCTACCCTGGTCAGCGCTATGTGGAGACAAGACTCAAGTACCTCTCGTGGCTTTCTCAGGAACATGCATGTTCAGCCCCAGGTGCTGGGCACCTGAAATAGCTCGAGATATTGCCAAGGCGCCGTCAGACTTCTGTTTTATGGACTTCTTGCCTAAATTCATTCCTCCCTTACCTTCCGTCAGTCAGGTGGCCTACATTCCTTCCTTTAATGAGAGCCCTTCTATAAGAACGTTTATGGACGTGCAGGAATTCAGAACCTTTGTCCTTCTAAACCGTCACTCTTGCCCCCCTTTTTTTTGAAACAGTTTTTCAAATTGTATCTGAATCTGTGTTTCTGGGTTGCAACTCCTAAGACCCCAAATAAAGCTTTTCTTTGTTCTCCACAGATTCAGTTTCAAATTCATTGACAGACCCCAAAGGGCTCCTGGGGGAACCTGGAATAAACCCCTCACCGTCCTCCTCCCAGCCTGGCCCTCTCCTGGTTCAGCTCTGGTCCTGCCCTAGGGACATACACGAGGCTGCCCATTGGCTGCTGGGGAAGGTGTTTACCAGCAACGGGAGCCAATTGTCAGCCGCTGTGCCCCAGGCTCCATGGGGCCAGGTAAAGCTTTGCACCTGCTGGAAGAGCTTCCCACTACCAGGAATGGGGCTCTACCCCCTATTCTGCCCTTCCTACCCCTCCTCCCAGGCTGGTTGAAGACACACGCCTCCCCCCCACCCACACACACCACCACCACCACCCAAGGTCCTGGTCCCTTCTGTCAAAAGGAGCCAGGCAAGAACAAAGTCCTATTGTGCCCTGGACAAAGGAGAAAGGTCCCGCTGGTCCTTGCCCCTCCCCAAGCCCCGGATGCACCCCCTCGGGACTGCCACCATGGAAACCCCCTCCCACACTCACTAATTGCCCCCGTGGGTGCCTGGGTGCCTGGGACATGAGCCATCACCAGGACAACAAGGCTGGCTCCAATACAGGCTGTGTCCCTGTAGTGCCCATTCCCAGGTGTCCTGCCTCCCTCGGCAGCACCCCCAGCATGCGGGAGGTGGGAACACAGCAGAACTTGGGAGTATGGGGAGAAAGCATCTAGTGGCCCAAGCTTTAGGGGACTGTCAGGTGGAGTGGTTCAACCTGCATGTCCCAGTGGCCACCATCAGAGTCTGGATTTGGAATGTTCTAACGACAGGGCCACAGTACCTGTCTCACTTCCAAGGAGCCTCCCACCTGGACAAAGGAATCATGGAGGTCTAGACCCATATCTATAGTTTCCCTGTGGGAAGCTGAGGACCAGGAGGGGAGGGAACTTGGCCAAAGCCTCACTGCCCATGGCAGGCTCAAGGTTTACCCGTCTCTGCCATTGGCAGCCCACGAATCCGCCCCTGCAGTGAGCACCCACCTCAGCTTGTCCTCCTCGGGGCGCTCCCTCCTGCTGTCCACCCAGCACCTCTGATGTCTAATAGCCTTCATCCAGCCCTTCAGCCCAACAGATCCTGCACACACGTGCATGTCCAGCATTACGGCTTAACCCCCTTACCGGGAACCAGCAGTTGGCGTAATGGCTATGTCGCTGGATTCCCACGTAGTCGACCGCGGTTCGCGTCCCAGACCCAGTGGCTTAAAACTCACGCCGGGCGCGTGTGCGTGCGTGTCCAAGATCCCGAGAGGAGAATGGAGGAGAAGGGATTGTGGCGTGGCCATCCCCCCTGGGGGGTGATTTCTCGCTTTCTGTCTCTATGTCTCTCTCTGTCTCCTGGTGAGTGCACGTGCCTTATAGCCAAATAAATAAATAAATAACCCCCTTACCTGGAGTTCATAAACCCTTTCTCAGAACCCCCCACACACTCACACACACAGGCACCCCATCTCCCTCCGGGGCCCTGAGAGTCTTAATTAGAGAACTGAAGCTCAGTCCAAGACTGCAGCGAGAGCCAGAGCTGGCAAGAATGCAGAGCTGTGCTGTATAGATAAGGTCTTAGCTTTAGACGGGGTCTCAGGGTGGCATCTCAGGCACTGCAGCAAGTAGGAGGGTGGGGACTTGTCTCTGGAGTCCACTGTAGACTCTCCACCCTCCGGGGTTCAGCTTTTTTTCTTTTGGGGCGGAGGAGAGGATATGGGAGCATGACCGCATCAGCCTCAGCCCTGGGCTGGGAGTCCATCATGAGGCTGGGCCGGGGTGGGGAGAGCTGTGGCTCACCTTGGATGGGAGCAGGTGATGACAGCAGGGCCCCTCTAGCTGGGACTGAGCTACTGTTTCCCTATTTAGGGAGGCATTTCCTTTCTTTTTTCCTTCCTTTCCTTTTTTAGTTGTATAGTTCATGAGAGAGAGACAGAAAGAGAGCTTGTCCTCACCACGCAGTAATCCATCGCCCCACACTCAGCCTTCCAGCTTCCCAGCTAGCCTGTTCAGGTCCAACACGGGATCCAGACCAGGACCTCTCCCATATGGCTCCAGCGTCACGCAGTGGTGCCCTGTTGTCTATGCCGCCAGGGCCGGGCCAGGGAAGCATCTGCTGGCAATCCTTCTGCAGGTCCCGCTATCAGCAGTCAGCATCGGGAGCCCGGACTGAGGTGTCGGACCAGAAGAGGACCAGCTCCCTCCTCATGCAGAAACTTTGCACCCTGTTCTCACGGGCCTCCTTCACAGGTTGCACTAGCCCCTACAATGCCTTTGCGCTTGGGAACAAGGCCCCCACCATGCAAGGTGTGAGGTGTGGACAAGTGAGGTGTGGCCACTCAGCCAGGTGCCTTTGTGCAGTGAACAGCCTGCACAGCCACACTCAGTGAACTCAGCAGCTCTCTCCGAACCGGCCTGAGAAGAGGCTCGGGGAAGGGAAACTGCCTCCAAGAGCTCTGAGTCTGTGGAGATCGAAGCTAGGAGGGTGGCCGAGGATGTGTGTTGGCCTACATCAGCTCAGAGGACATGAGTGAGGGCCACGCAAAAGGCTCTGCAAATGGGTCCTGCCATGGATCAGCGGGAGGACCCGGGGTCTCTGTCTTGCATTGCCGCCCCCTCATTGGTCTCCCCTCCAACTATAGTGACCCAAGCTGCCGGGGGCCAGGCCTGTACTCCCTACAAAGTCTCTGCATGTGAATACCTCCTTGCCCTCTCTGAGCCTTGGTTTCCTCCTCCCAGTCTCACCCCAGCCTCCAGCAAGCCCTACCCTGATGCTTAGTGTCCAGTAAAGCTGGCAGCAGCCAAAGCATTACCTCTCCTCACCCCACCCCTACCTGGCTCAGCACAACCTGAGATGTCCTGGCTTTTCTGGCAGAGACAGAGCAGGACCACTCTGCCCACCTGCCTGCCTCAAGTCCCAGGGGTCCTAGGCTGCTGTTGTCTAACCCTGACATTCCTGCCTGCTTCCAGGAAAATGCCAGTGTAGTCAGTGCCCAACCAGGGTGACCTGAGAGTGGCAAAGACCCACACCGGTCTCTGTGCTTGCACACCTGCGTTCTGGTAGAGGAAAGCCCCCAGGTCTGCCTCTCACCAGCTGTGTGACCTTGAGCAAGTCAGGCGCATCTCTGAGCCTCACTTTCCTCCTGTGCAGGAGAGTTCTCGCTGCTGTCTCACAGTGTACGTGAGCTGCAGCACATGCAGCCCTCTCCACGGCGCCTGGCCGGTCGTTTCAGAAGCCCTCGCTGTACATATGGCTGCTGAATGTCTTAGAGCTGGGCTTCCTTTGCTCAACCAAGCCTGGGCTAACTCTGGACTGTAATCACCACGTGAAAATAGGAAGACGGAGTCCCCAGGCTCATGCCCATGGCAGCCCTAGCAAGCTGTGGAGGGAACACAGACGGGACTGGGGGCCTCGGATAAGTCGCTTACCCCTCTGAGCCCCTTCGGAGGTAGACAGGGGTTGGTCCTCATAGGCTGCTCTGTCTACACTTGCAGAAAGGATCCAAAAACTGCCACCTCTGTCCCCACAGGTGCCACTGGCTCCTCTGTCCTCTCCCCTAGCCCAGGAGGTTCTTGAGGACAGTCATGGAGTCTCCAGCTCTGGGACAGGCCAAGAGCACCTGGGTGTTAGTGCGCGAGGTGGAGGAAGTGCACTAATATCCTACCCGCGCTGGAGGCAGGCCCTGTGCTGATCTTCACCCTCTCACCTGTGAGATGAGGACTGGTCCCATTTTAGGCAGGAGGAACGTGGGCTTGGAGTCAGAAAGGTGAGGTGCCCAGGTCCCACAGCCAGCACCAAGAGTGGAACCCACTCATGTGACACACTCGAAGGGAGGAAGTCTGTGTATATGATTCTGAGGGTAAATGCGTGGCCGGGCCTCCGGGGGTGTGCTTCCATAGGCGTTTGGGGTGGTGCAGCTGGGTGCATATACCTGTGCTTGGGGGGACTGTGAGTGGTCCTGTAGGCATGCAGCTGACCTGGTGCTGACGGGCAGGGCAGAGCGACCCGTGTGCTGACCTTTCACTGTCCTCTTAGCCCCTCCAGAGTAGAAGGTACCCCTGGGAACTGGGACTGCCCTGGAAGGGGCATCTTACTGAGTGGCCACCACCCTGACAGGGGCCAGGAGAGGTGAGGAGAGGACCCCACTGATGTACAGAGACCTTCGCCCTGAGGGCCTTTCTGGGGAGTCTGTGTGAAAGGGCCAAGTGCGGGCACAGACAGCTGCAGGGTTGGGTGAGCTGAGGAGCTCAGGACTCCATCCAAGAGCAGGGCTCTGGCCTGGCTCAGTCGCCTGCTCTGGCCACACCCCACCCCCAAGGGCAGGCCCTAGTACCAGTCTCTGGCAGCTCCTGCTCTCCCCTCCCCTCTGCTCCCCACTCTCCCAGTGCTTGGCCTCTTCTCCATTAGGGGGACACCCCCCTCCACTCTCTCCACCCCACCACCTCTATGTCTGACCCCTCTCCACAGCCCCTGTGCATGTACCTGGCCCTCTGTTCGGGATCTGCTCTGGGCCTCTGAAGACCAAGACCCCCTTGCCTGTCCCTCGGACTGTCTTCCGTTAGCCCACTCAGCCCCGCCTCCTGCCGGTCGCATGTCCCCCCGTGCCCCAGGTCTCTGATTTGGTTGCGGGGGCCGGGCAGTCCTGGCGACGGATCTTCCGTGGGTGGGTCTGGGTCTGCGGAACCCAGCGCCGCCGCCCCGCGCC
>NW_006209345.1:2911532-2930337 GCF_000334495.1 Tupaia belangeri chinensis | reverse complement strand
GGGAGAGTTGGTGAGAGGGGCTGTCGGGGCAGGGACCGCGAGGACGGGACCCTGAGCGACTGCACCCTCAGCGGGTGCCGCGACACTACTCCACCCCACCCACACCCTCTCTCCTTCTCACTCACAGGGACCCAGGGCACATCCCTCCCCTTCCCCCCCAAGAAGAGATGAGCCAGGGTCGTGGCTGAGTCAGGACCCCCATCCCCCAACCCCAAGTGCACCCGGGAGCAATCACAGGGTGTGGGCTGGGAGTGCAGGACCCAAGGGGTTAGGGGCAGAAATCCCTCCTTCCTGGGGTGGGGGCAGGGCAGCCTTGTCACTTACTAATGAGACAGAACAGCCCTGGCAGCTAAAGTCTTAGGAGCTGGGACCAACCTGCCTTGACTCTTCCTTTGTCTCTCTTTCTTGACTCTCCTTCTGTCTCTGCTAGCAGTCTCTCAGCCTCTCCACCTGCAAGATGGTGAGTCCCCTGCGGTCCTTACCCCCAAAATCCCAAGTTCCTAGACAGAGGGAGAGTCCAAAGGGCAGCACCTGGCCGCTAGTGGCATAACCCTAGGGACTGCTCTGTGCAGACAGCTCCACACCCCACACCCTCACCTCGTGTACCAGCCCCTCCATCTCTCCCCCATCCTCCCTGGGAGGTGGGCACTGTTAGGCCCCCTCATAGACAGTCATCTCACCACATTGCTGAGCACCTACTATGCATCCACCACTATCCTAGATATGGAGACAGAGCAGTGAACCCACAATGCGGAACCCAGGAGCTCGCCCTCTAGGAGAGGGCATGAAGCTGAGTCTAGCCGGTAACTGGGAGTCAAGCCCAGAGCTGAGGCCCAGCTGTCCTGCTGCAGCCCACTGTCTCCCAACCACTGAGCGATTCTCTCAGTCCAAGCTTCATCGGTACCCTGAGTGGGAGAGGGAAGGCACCAGGCAACCTCAGTGCCCAAAAAGACTCACAGTTGGCCCAAGTGGCCCAGCCTGGACCCTGGAGGACAGGCCAACTGCCAAGCCTGTCCAGACCTGAGAACTACAGAGAATAAGTGTCCCCACCTACGCTTACACCGAACCTCCTAGCAGCCCTGTTTGAGTCTGCCACACTCAGAGAGGGGCAGAGGGTGTTAGCTTCCTCCCAAAGGAAGCATTTCCACTATTCAGATGTCTAAAAAGACAGGCCCCAGACTTTCCCCTCTCAACGCCTAGCACAGGGCCGGCTGCACAGTAGGTCTTCAAGGCCTGCTTGGGCATGACAAATTGCATGCCTCTCTAGGTGTCAGCAAGACTCCATTGTGGGAGATGGGCCACTGAGACCCAGAGAAAGTGAGCGGCCCAGGAGCAATTGCCGGAGTCATTCACTCGTACATTGTTCAGCTAGCAAACACTGACTGAGCAGTTACTGTGTGCCAGGATCATTTCAGGTGCTGGGGCTGCCTCAACGAAGCAAACACAAAAATCCCTGCACCATGAACCCAGTGAGGGCAGGCTCCAGTGTGGGGTGGAGGATAAGTGGTCCAGCCAGTAAGGCGATGCTTCCTGCCTCCTCTGGGGTATGTCACACAACAGTTGACAAAGCACTCCCATCCACACATCCCACTGACAAACCTTTACCGCCCCTTCCCCAGCCCATCTTCTTCCCCTCCTGTTCCTTTGGACACTGTCTGTCTTGAGATCACCCAGGTTGGGGGGGAGCATACAACATTGCGTGATTTAGTGTGCATCGTTGCCCACCCTACCCAAGACCCATCACTTCTGCTCTCCTCAGCTCTCGCTGGATCCACTGGGTCCCAAGTGGGATTGCCCCCTGGGCTCCAAGGACCTGGAAGAAGAGGAGAGCCCAGGGGGAGGGGGCTCCGACCTCCCACCCACAGGCTGCTTTCCTGGCTCCTGGCGCCAGGATGTGGGCCTGGACTGCAAAGGCTCCCCTGAAGGGGCTGCGGCCCGGGCCTGGACTGTCTACTACTACAGCCTCCTGCAGAGTTGTCTGCAGCAAGCTGGCCTCCCGGAGACCCAGGACCGCAGCCAGGTGCCCCGTACAGGTGCCAAGGGCTTCATGGAGGGTACCCTGGGGGGCAGGGAGGGGACCTCAGCCCAGTCTGCTTTCCCCATTCAAGTGGAGGTGGGCCCCTTCTGCAGCCTCTGGGTTGTTTTGAAGGCAGGGAGGCAACACCAGTCATCTCTAGATGGGCAGGGATTATTTCTAAGTGAAGTACCAGTGAAGTCAGAGGTTAGGGCTCTCCTCCTTCCCACCCTCCCCTAAAAGATTCAGCCCTGGGGTTTGCAAACCATGTTCTACAGGGCTGAAGCTTCTGGAGAAGCATCTTGGGAGCTGTTGAGGAGATTGCTGAGCAGTTGGGACCCGAGACTCCTCCCCTGTCTTATCTGTTTTCTGTATCAGGTGGCCACAAAAGACTTTCTGAGGACAGAGGGTTCATAGCTAAGAATACATGAGAGTCACAGACTTGGTTGCATTATACAGACAGGGGAACCGAGGCTCAGAGAAACTGTCTCCACACAGCAAGTCGGAGCTCAGGCTAGAACTCAGGTCTCTGGTCACCCAGTCTGCATAGCCTTCTGGACTAGCTGCAGAGAGAAGGGAGCCAACTTCACAGTGCAGGATGGGTGGGTGACTCTCTCTTCCCTCTCCAGCTCCCTCTCCATCCCCTGTACTCATTTGAGCCCCAGGAAAGAGCTGGATATGCAAGGTTGAGGGTAGGAATGGGGATGGAAAAAGTGGGCAGAAAGATGGCAAGGGGAGCCCCTGGTGAGCTCGGCCATGTTCTTTTCCCCTGAGGCTGCCCTGGGGCAGAAGTGACCTTGTGCATCCTGGGATCCCCCAGCACCTTTCTGTCCGTGCTGCTGGAGGGCGGCGTCCAGAGTCCCGGTGAGTGTGTGCTCAAGTTCCTCCACCCACTTCTACAGAAAAGGCAGCCCTGCCCAGGCCCAGCCACATCTTAAAATACCCACCAACCCTGGCAACTGCCTGCATTCCATTGGACCAGCTGCCATCCTGCGTGGGGTGGGGGGGGGATCTGGAAGTCACTGCCCCCCATGATGCAGGGCCCAGGGAGGGCACAGGGGCATTGAGACTTCCCTGGCCAGCAACCTGCCTCCCTCTGCCCACAGGAAACATGCTCCTTTGCCTGTCACCTGCTTGGCTGACGAAGGTGCCAGCACCCGGGCAACCGGGTGAGGCAGCCCTGCTGGTCTCCAAGGCCGTGAGCTTCCATCCGGGGGGCCTGACATTCCTGGATGACTTTGTACCCCCACGCCGTGCCACCTACTTCTTGGCAGGCCTAGGGCTGGGGCCTGGCCAAGGCCGGGAGGCAGCAGAGCTTGCCCGTGACCTGACCTGCCCCACAGGAGCTTCGGCTGAGCTGGCCCGGCTGCTAGAGGACCGGCTGCTGACACGGCGGTTGCTGGCCCAGCAAGGCGGTGCGGCTGTGCCAGCTACCCTAGCTTTCACCTACAAGCCGCCAGGGTTGCTTCAGGGAGGGGATGCCAGCCCGGGACTACGGCTGGTGGAGCTGAGTGGCAAAGAGGGCCAGGAAACACTGGTGAAAGAGGAAGTAGGGGCCTTTCTGCACTCCGAGGCCCTGGGTGATGCCCTTCAGGTAACAGGCACTAGCCCACCCTAAGGTCTGTGCAGATGCCACCTGGATGGGACCCATGCCTGGTTACCAAGTCCTGCTGGGAGGTTGTCCCCAGCTTTTGGCCCTGCCACCGTCCCTCCTCTCTGAAGAAATCCCCTTCCTCCTTATCTCAGTTTACTCATTGGCTTCTGTGGGATGGGGATCCCACCTGTAGGTACATGGTATGGTATTGAGGTGGTCCCTTTCCCCTCCACGCTGCAGGTGGCTGTGAAGCTCAGTGGCTGGCGATGGCGGGGGTGGCAGACATTGCACCTGCACCCACGGAGGGAGCTGGACACAGTGGTGGACACAGTGCTGGCCTTGCTGGAGAAGCTGGAGGAGGAGGAGAGCATCCTGGTAGAGGCTGTGTGCCCACCTCCCCAGCTGCCTTTTCCAGGTGAAAGTCACCTGGGCTGATCAGGGCTAGGACCTGGGCATGGCTTTCTAGCTGCTCTGTGTTGGGCTTAGGTGGTCTTCATCTTTCCCCAGGTGGTCCCTCTCCTGGCCCCGAACTGGCTATGCGTATCTGTGCCGTGGTGTGTCGGACACAAGGTGACAGGGTTGCTTCAGGGAGGGGATGCCATCCCGGGACTACGGCTGGTGGAGCTGAGTGGCAAAGAGGGCCAGGAAACACTGGTGAAAGAGGAAGTAGGGGCCTTTCTGCACTCCGAGGCCCTGGGTGATGCCCTTCAGGTAACAGGCACTAGCCCACCCTAAGGTCTGTGCAGATGCCACCTGGATGGGACCCATGCCTGGTTACCAAGTCCTGCTGGGAGGTTGTCCCCAGCTTTTGGCCCTGCCACCGTCCCTCCTCTCTGAAGAAATCCCCTTCCTCCTTATCTCAGTTTACTCATTGGCTTCTGTGGGATGGGGATCCCACCTGTAGGTACATGGTATGGTATTGAGGTGGTCCCTTTCCCCTCCACGCTGCAGGTGGCTGTGAAGCTCAGTGGCTGGCGATGGCGGGGGTGGCAGACATTGCACCTGCACCCACGGAGGGAGCTGGACACAGTGGTGGACACAGTGCTGGCCTTGCTGGAGAAGCTGGAGGAGGAGGAGAGCATCCTGGTAGAGGCTGTGTGCCCACCTCCCCAGCTGCCTTTTCCAGGTGAAAGTCACCTGGGCTGATCAGGGCTAGGACCTGGGCATGGCTTTCTAGCTGCTCTGTGTTGGGCTTAGGTGGTCTTCATCTTTCCCCAGGTGGTCCCTCTCCTGGCCCCGAACTGGCTATGCGTATCTGTGCCGTGGTGTGTCGGACACAAGGTGACAGGCCTCTGCTGAGCAAGGTGAGTGTGGCCCAGGTCCAGGTCATGACCCTGCCCATGGCACATCAGCTCAGCACCACCCATATGAGGAGGATCCCTGAGCAGGCTCTGGGCAGAGAGGCCAAGTCTCAGAGGCAGCTCCAGGTTAGAGTATTCCTGGGCCTCACACTTCTCCCTTCTCTCCACCCTCCGGAAACCCTCCCACATCAGGAGCCCTTGCCCCTGCCCCTGTGCTCTGCCTCATACTGGAGAGCAGGGGGTTCAAACCCCTTCCCAGGGAACCCCACAAGAGGCTGATTCAGGGTCCTTGATAAATTTCCAGTGCCTGCAGCCTGTTAGGAAGAGCCCAGGAAGGCTTGGAGACCCTCCTGGGGACACAGCTCTGGGCCAAGCTTAGATAGAGATTCAATCCTTCCCTTAGGGAGGTCCAGTGGAGGAGAGAAACTTCCAGGGGAGATGCTAGGACTGGGCCACCCCTGGGTGGCACAGGCCCCCCAGAGTCTCAGGAACTAGGAGCTAGCATCCTTGGGGCCCTCTGGGCCTGGAAGCCTGGGTTGAATCCGTAGAGGGTACCAGGTCTGTGGTAGGGGAGGGTAGTTTGTGCAGTTTAAGTCGCATTGGAGTATGGAGCTGCTTGAATGCTCAGGAGGGGTCTGGCCAGGATGGTGGCACAAAGAGAGGTTTGTGGGAGTAGAGAGACGCGGGGGATCCTCCTGGGCCAGCCCCCTGAGCCACACCCTGCCCAGGTGGTGTGCGGTGTGGGTCGCAGAGACCGGCCTCTTCGGCACCAGAGCTCCCTGCCGAGGACGCTGGAGGTGGCGCTGGCCCAGTGTGGCTTGCGTGAGGCGGCGCAGGTGGGGGTCGTGCGGCAGCGCGTCAAGGCGGCGGCCGAGGCCCGGCTGGCCGCGGTACTGGCCCTGGAGGCCGGCCTGAGCGCCGAGCAGCGCGGCGGGCGCCAGGCCCGCATTGACTTCCTCGGTGAGTTCGGGAGAACAGGGCCGGGCGCCAGGGGTCGTGGGCTCAGGGCCGCCCACACTGAGTCCATATCCCGGGTCCGGCCCAGGTGTGGACTTCGCACTGTCGGTGGTGGACCGAGCGCTGACGCCGGTGGCTCTGGAGCTGAACAGTGGCCTGTGCTTGGAGGCGTGCGGCGCATTTGAAGGGCTGTGGGCCGCGCCGCGTCTGGGCGAGGAGGCGGCGGCCGCGCCGTTGGTGGAGACCATGCTCCGGCGCTCGGCGCGATGCCTCATGGAGGGCAAACAGATATTGCTGGTCGGCGCCGGCGGTGTCAGCAAAAAGTTCGTGTGGGAGGCGGCGCGCGACTACGGGCTCAAGGTAGGCGGGGCCCGGGGCGGGGTCGGGCCGCAAGTCCAGGCCTGAGTGGTGGAGGAGGGACCGCGGGGCGGGGCCTGGAGCGGGGTGGGGCTTCGAGGCGGGGCTAGAAGCGTAGTGGAGGGGGCCGTCGCTGCGCGTCCGCCAAAGCCCAGGTGTAAGGGCGTAGCCCGCCGCCCGTCTGGGTTAGAGAGCTAAGCTCTTCTGCCCTTGCTAGGTATGAGAGGCCCCACGGGAACGGCACGAGCCCCTCACGAAAAGACGATGAGCCCGAGGTTGATAAACTGGAGATGGAGGGGGACAAGGGTGGCACTCACAGCGCCAGAGCCGGACTTGCATACCAGATTAAGGAGCCTGGCTTAGTTCTGGGAAAAGGGTAGGGTTTTTGAGGTTGAATTTCTGACACTTGGCACTCAGAGCCCGCGGAAGGTGCTGGGGAGCGGCTTACAAATCAAGTTCACAAGTAGTGTACTCTCATTACAGAATGTGGAGTGAGCCTAGCAGGTAGACATTCTTCTTCTTCTTCTTTTTTTAAAGAATTATTTTAAAATTTAACTTTATTTATTTATTTTTAAATTCAATTTTAGTGGAGAGGGAGTGAGAGTGAGAGAGAAGGAAAGTAAGAAAGCAAACTGTTAGGTCCAGGACTTGAACCATGGTTGACCATGTGAGAGTCCAGTGCCTTTAACCACCATGCCACTTGTCGGGCCCCCCTCTTTTTTTTTTTTAAGAATCATTTAATTTAACTTTATTTATTTATTTTAATTTGACTAGAGAGGGACAGTGAGAAAGTGAGAGAAAAAAAAGTGAGAAAGCAAGCCTCCAGGTCCAGGACTCGAACCATGGTTGGTCATGTGGGAGTCTAGTGTCCTAAACCATCATGCCACCTGCTGGCCCCAGGTAGACATTCCCATTGAACAGATAAGAAAACAGAGGCTTTCTCAGGTTAGCCCTAATCTACCACGGTGACCTCCTTACGGCCTCTCCCACAGTGCAACATCCCCTGAAGAATGCCACCTAGAACATCCCCCTTCCTCTTTGCTCCCTGCCTTGCACAGTGTGTCCTGCAGCTGAATGTCACTCTGCTACTGATGCCAAATGTTATGGTGCAGCCATCTCTCCCTCATCAGTGGCTGCCTCTGCCCTGGGTATCAGCTGCTTGTGTCTGTCTTTCCCCAGAAGGCAGGAGCTTGGGGACAAGGGGCCCCACTGGATTCCTCCATGGGCACCTCTCAGTGTTAGAACACGTGGACTGAACAATGACCAAACCACCTGTCCCAACCCTGGTGGCTTCTTTACAAGCCTTGGCCAGTGAGGCTGCCTGTGGGAATGAGCCCACCAATCCCTCTCACCCTCCCCTCTGCATTCCAGTCTCTGCCCACCCAGATCATGCCCTTCCCCTCTTGCAGCTGTCTTTCCTAGCTTCCTCTTTCCTCTGGCCAACTCTTTAATTTTTTGGTCTATTGATCCATTTCTTCCAAGACTGAGTAGAACAATGAGACACAGAGACAGGGAGAGAGAGAGAGCAGCCTCCAGCAGGATCCTGGTGCCACAGTCCATCCCTGGCTTCAGCCAGGCCTAGATCATGGATACTCATGTGCCTGGCATACTCAGGGAGGTCTCTGGATGCAAACCCAAAACCTGCCATGCGGGTCAGCCTCACAGTGTTGCATTTTACACTGTGCCACCACCAAGCCCCTCCTCTGAAAGATTCTTATTCTTTGGCCCCAACTTAAGCCTTGCCTTCTCTAGGATGCCTTCCTTCCTGTCTATACTGCATTAGTTGCCCCCCCCCCTTCCATTTAGTCAATTACCAACAAATATCGAGAGTCTGGAGTTTGTGAATTGTTTTCTCTGAGGGCCAGGATCACATCCTGGGCCCCATCGTATCTCCCCAGAGCCCAGCACTGGCTGACCTGGGTATACTGCCTTCCTGTGGTTTCTACAGCTGCACTTGGTGGAGTCAGACCCCAACCACTTCGCATCCCAGTTGGTACAGACCTTCATCCACTTTGATGTGACGGAGCACCGGAGGGATGAGGAGAACGCACGGCTGCTGGCAGAGTTGGTACGAGCACGTGGCCTGCAGCTCGATGGCTGCTTCTCCTACTGGGATGACTGCCTGGTGCTCACAGCTCTGCTCTGCCAGGAGCTGGGTCTGCCTTGCAGCCCCCCGGCTGCTATGCGTCTGGCCAAGCAGAAGAGCCGCACCCAGCTACACTTGTTGCGCTGCCGCGGCCCACCCTGGCCTGCGCCCTCTCTTCATGCCGTGCCCTGCTGCCCACTGGAGAGCGAAGCTGACGTGGAGAGGGCTGTCCATCAGATACCCCTGCCAGGTGTCATGAAGCTGGAGTTCGGGGCAGGTGCAGTGGGTGTGCGACTGGTGGAGGATGCGTCACAGTGCCATGAACACTTTTCTCGAATTGCCCGTGACTTGCAGGGTGAGGCTGACCACCCGGGCATTGGACTGGGCTGGGGTAATGCCATGTTGTTGATGGAGTTTGTGGAGGGCACTGAGCACGACGTGGACTTGGTGTTGTTTGGTGGGCGGCTGCTAGCTGCCTTTGTCTCTGACAATGGTCCTACAAGGCTGCCTGGTTTCACTGAGACAGCAGCCTGCATGCCTACTGGGCTGGCGCCAGAGCAGGAGGCACAGATGGTGCAGGCAGCTTTCCGCTGCTGCTTGGGCTGTGGTCTGCTTGATGGGGTTTTCAATGTGGAGCTCAAGCTGACCGGTGCCGGGCCTCGGCTCATTGAAATCAACCCCCGCATGGGTGGCTTCTATCTGCGTGACTGGATTCTGGAGCTCTATGGCGTGGACCTGCTGTTGGCTGCTGCTATGGTGGCCTGTGGCCTGCGGCCTGCCCTGCCCACCCACCCACGTGCCCGTGGTCACCTGGTGGGCATCATGTGCCTGGTGTCTCAGCACCTGCAAGCACTAAGTTCCACTGCCAGTCATGAGACCCTGCAAGCCATGCATGACCAGGGCCTACTGCGCCTTAATCTGCTAGAGGAAGCCCTGGTGCCTGGCGAGTATGAGGAGCCCTATTGTAGTGTGGCCTGTGCTGGGCCCAGCCCCGCTGAGGCCCGCCACCGCCTGCTGGGCCTCTGCCAGGGCCTGGGCATTGATGGACCCAACTATCCTGTTGCTCACTTCCTGTCTCACTTCAAATAGCACTGGAGTTAGGGAGCAGGAACCATGTGCTGGGGGAGGGGCTTGGTACCCTCTGCTTCCTCATGCTCTTCCTGCCTTTCTCCCTATAGCCCTGCCCCGATAGCCTGGCCCACTCCAGTGCCTCAGGTCTGCTTCAGAATGGCAGGGCTGTTTTGACACCAAAGTTCTCTGGGCTCAAGGGCTACCAAAGCAACTATGTTGGCCCTCACAAAGGCCAACACCTGCCCCTGGATTCTAACCTTGGAGAAAGTACAATAGCTGTATACACAGACTGCCACTATTCTCCTCTCGCCCCCCGGGTGGGAGTGGGTTCCAACCCAGCCGTTGCCCCCACCCCACCAGGTCTGGATCTCTTCCTGCCACCTACACGAAGAGAGTACCTGGCTAGGCCCCTGGCCTTGGACAAATCCCAGAGAAACCTGAGACTAAAGCCCCTGTCTTCCTCTTACCTCAATTCCAGGATGGTTTTAAAGCCTGCTAAAAACTTTTGGCCTACTGGCCCTACTTGCCTCATTTGGCCTGAGCAAAAGAAGCAGGTGCCCTGTGGTCAGCAGTAATCATCTCCCCTCACACCTAGGCAGACACTACTGCTCCCATTCTATAGAAGAGGAAACAGACAGCCGGGAAAAATGAATGCCCCAAGAGCATACCAGTGGAAGGAGGGCTGTGGAACATGGTGCAAAATACAAGTTTCTGCTTTTAAGTCTTACACGCTCTCTCAGCTTCTAGGACCCCTCACCTCTCTGCCCTTATTCTTAAGTGGCCCCGAGACATGTGAATACCTTCCTTCCATGCATCACGCACCTTCTTCACCAAGCTTCTGGTACTCTGCTATCTGGCACTTCTAACTAGCATGGGCAGAGCAGAGTCTACCCTGTTTCATAATTTAGGGAAGGCTGCTTTAAGAACTCCTGCCTCTGCACAGCAAGGGAGCTCTGGACAGCTCCCCAAATATCCCTTCCAAATAAAGTTTTATGGACTAGTCAAGTGTCTGGAGTCTGGGACAGGTTTTCTAGACTGGACAACTCCTCGGGATCAGCTAGATGGGGGTGGGGCCCACAACAGGGCCCAAACCTAGGGTCTTCTCTGGTGGAATTGCAACTGGAGGGCCACATCCAACCATATAACCTGGACGATCCTAAGTTCTGTTCATCTGAATTCATACCCAGCATCCTCTGTGCAACTGGAATGCACATCCGGACAGCCTCCAACAATCAGAACTCACACCTGGTCTAGCCCAAATTCACCCCCACAGAGCTACAGCCAACAAAAATCCATGCCCGATCTAAAGTCACAGACCAAGTTTGGTGTGTTCATTTGTTCATTCTTTCAAAATAGTTTTATTTATTTGTTTTAAAGAATTATTTCATTTATTTTATGTATTATTATTGTTACTTTCACTTTGACCAGAGCGAGACACAGAGAGAAAGCCAGAAAGGAAGCTGCCAGCTCCAGGAATTGAACCATGGTCAACCATGTGGGAGTCTAGCGCCCCCAACCACCAGGCACCTGCAAGCCCCATCAACAAAGTTTTAAGTGCCTGTTCTGTACCTGGCAGCCAAATTACCAAATGTGCCTAAATAGATAATGGAGCAAACTCTAGTGAAAGAGCATATTTATAGGTGGATCATTAATCCTCAAATCCCTTAGGGAAGGAACGAAGCCCGGCAGAGTAAAAGCTCTACCTGCAGGATCCTTGAGCCAGAGGCACGTTAGGGAAACCTTGATGCAGCCTCTCCCTTTCCATGCGAACAGAGAGGCACACCACCTGCCTCTTGCCACCCAGCCAGCCTAGCAGCGCACGACTACAATAGGGCTGGGGATTGTACTTACACACAACACCTGCATGAATTTCCGTCTCTTCCTCGTCTACATTTAAACTCTCCCCAGGACAAAAACAGGCGCCTTCCACGCTGCTCCTGGCCGGTGCCCACCCCGCTGCCAGTGCTGGGAAGACTGGGTCT
Source organism: Tupaia belangeri chinensis (assembly GCF_000334495.1). Lineage (NCBI taxonomy): Eukaryota > Metazoa > Chordata > Mammalia > Scandentia > Tupaiidae > Tupaia > Tupaia belangeri. The sequence goes on along the minus strand of NW_006209345.1, from coordinate 2,918,975 downwards.
CTCAGAAGTGGACTCAGGCTGAAGGCGCCCGCCACTCTGGGACTACAACCCCCGAGAAGCCCCGCGGCGGAAGCCATCTTTCCCCCTGCCAGAGTCTAAGCTGTTGGCGAGAGGGACAGCGAAGCCACTTGCGTCATCGGAGCGCGCGGCCGCCGCAGCGGAATGATTACGGGCAAGCCCCGACGGGACTGTCAGTCAGAGCGCGGCCAAGTTCGGGCCGGGGGGCCCGTGGGGCCGACGCGGCCATGGCGGCCGTGTTTGATCTGGACTTAGAGACGGAGGAAGGCAGTGAAGGCGAGGGCGACCCGGAGTTCAGCCCCGCGGTGAGTGCTCCGCCCGGCGCGTCTGGATTCAGGAGCCGATCCTACCATCCAGCCCAAGCTGGGGATGCGGCTCCCATGACCCATTGGGCTCCGACCCTGCAGACCCCGATCCTTCTTAGATCCTACTCCCTATTACCCGCTGACCTTCACCCCGAACTCTCTTCGTGATGACCTCTAGCCCTTTTCTGCCCTCGGCTTCTCCCCAGATCTTGCCCATCCCCTGCTAGCTTCCATCTCTGACCCACTCCTCCAGACCAGCTTGGGAGGGAGAGGGAAGTATCCTGGCACCTCCCTTGGCTCTTATCCCTCGGTTTCTCACAGGACGTGTGTCCCCTTGCTGATTTGAGGGCGGCTGGCCTGGAGTGAGTGAGGGTCGTTTTGGGGGTGGGGTCGGGATGGAGAGGGAAGGGGACTTGTGGAGCACTGGGGCTTGGCCCCTACTAACTGAGTATGTCCATAGGCCTCTGGGACACTATGAGGAGGTGGAGCTGACGGAGACCAGCGTGAACCTCGGCCCTGAGCGCATTGGACCTCACTGCTTTGAGCTGCTGCGTGTGCTGGGCAAGGGAGGCTATGGCAAGGTACTGGCACTCACCATTCCACAGCCTCTTTTGAGACAGCAAAGGGTTCTCCAAACAACTTAGACTTGTAAGTCAGCAGAGTCTCTGATAGTGTTCAAAGCTACAAACAAAGGAGGGAAGGGCAGATCCTCACAAAATCACATTTTAAATCTTTACTGCCCCACCCATGGGTGGGCCTGGGCTTTTGGTTCCTATGTCAGCACTTCAGGGTGGGGCTTCTTAAAGATAGGATGTGGAGAGGGAAGTTGATCCTGTCTCCCCTGCCCTACAGGTGTTCCAGGTGCGAAAGGTGCAAGGCACCAACCTGGGCAAAATATATGCCATGAAAGTCCTGAGGAAGGTGAGTCATTTGTTTTAGCCAACAAATTCTGAGGGACCGGCATTCCCAGTGCACTATGCCAGGCCTGGGGAAGTCAGCAGTGAACACGTGAAGGAGACAGTCTCTGTCTTTGCCATTTACTAGTTTATTGTGATGTACGTTGTTTGGCAGTAATCCTCAGACAGCAGCAATTTTGCCTCCCGGGGGAATATTTGACAGTGTTTGGACACCATTTTGATTGTTAAGACTAGTGAGAGGAGTTTTATCAGCATGCAGTGGGTGAAGGCCAGGGATGCTGCTAAACATTCCATATGTACGAGACAATATCTCAACACAACCAACTTCTGGTCCAAAGCGTCAGTGATGCTGAGGTTGGGAACCCCTGTGTTAGAGGAGAAACCAGATCCTGAAAAGGCTGATTGCTGACAGTAGCTAGGTTCTGGAGAAATACAGTGGAGCGACCAAAGATAGCAGGAGGGTAACATTTGGAGGGTCCAAAGGAGCTCTGGGTGCCCCCCACTTCTAACTGATTCCTGCATCTCCAGGCCAAAATCGTGCGCAATGCCAAGGACACAGCACACACGCGGGCTGAGCGGAATATTCTAGAGTCAGTGAAACACCCCTTCATTGTGGAACTGGCCTATGCCTTCCAGACTGGTGGCAAACTCTACCTCATCCTCGAGTGCCTCAGTGGTATGAGTGTGGACCCAGCCAGGGCTGTGGGCAGGGGCAGGGAGGCAGCACAGGAAGCACTGGGAGGAGGCTTGAGAGATGCGGTTATGGAGAATGACTTGGGGGGTCCCCACACCCACACCACTATCTACCCACCCACCTACCCATCCATCCATCCATCCATCTGTCTGTCCAGGCCCACCTTCATTCATTCAGCAAACGTCTGTCCAGTGCCTGCTGTACTCTTCACCTGTGTTGAGGGTGGATGGGAAGAGGAGGAATCTGTATAGAAGTTCAGAGGTGGTTCTGTCTGTTTCTACTCCGTCTTCACACCCTGCTCCTCTCCTCATGTGCCCCCACATCTGGTCAGGTCCCAAATCCCTCAGTTCCCTCTCTGCAGTGTCCATCATCCTCTCTGCTGTCTTGGGGGAGGAGTCACCACTGTGTCTTACTTGGGCCCGAGGCCTCCAGCTCACCAGCACTCTAGTGTCTCCCCACTAAGTGCCAGAGCCAGGGTTGTTCCCAACATTTCTACCCAGAATTCCATAACACACTATAAAGGATAAAGCTCGCTATCCCCTTCACCATGAAGTGGTCCAGGCCTGCTTCTCCATCTACCTGATCAGCTCTGGATGAGCCCTGTAAGCCCTACATTCCCTCCCCTCCATCCCAGCATCCCCCTAAAGTACCACCCCCACCACACTTCTCTGTTATGTTGGGATGAATCTTGTCCTCCCTGTCTCCCCTGTGAGGTTTTTCTGGCTGAGCTGTCAGAGCTGTTGCCTCAGCCTGACAAAGTAGAGCAGTTGTGTGCATGTCTGTCTCCCCATTAGACTGAGCGTCCTGAGGGCAATGGCTGGGTCTCTTCATCTCTGTCCCCAGCTTCACCCAGCACAGGGCCAGGCACCGAGTAGGCGTCGGTAGATGTTTGCTGAATTGAATTGAATCCCCACGGCAGCTCTGTGAGGCAGGTAGGGCGGGAATTATAAGCCCCACTTTCCCTAAGAAGAAGATAAGACTCAGAGAGAACAGAGGGGCGTGGTCCCAGCATGCAGCTGCTGATGTGTTTGTGTCGCAGGTGGTGAGCTCTTCACACATCTGGAGCGAGAAGGCATCTTCCTGGAAGACACGGCCTGGTGGGTGTTACTTCTGTCCCTCTCTCGATGAGTGTCTGGCCCCATCTCCCACCCTGTCTTCACCCTGTTCTATCTCTGCAGCTTCTACCTAGCTGAGATCACACTGGCCCTGGGCCATCTCCACTCCCAAGGCATCATCTACCGAGACCTCAAACCTGAGAACATCATGCTCAACAGCCAGGGTACGTGCGTGTGCAAAGCATGTGGGAGCTGCTGCGTAATCCGGGTCTGCAGCCTCCAGGGAGGGCTAAGGAGTGCCATAGGGAGGGCTGAGCCCAATACAACCTTCCACCTTCTGCCCCAGGCCACATCAAACTGACAGACTTCGGGCTCTGCAAGGAGTCCATCCACGAGGGTGCTGTCACTCACACCTTCTGCGGCACCATTGAGTACATGTAAGTGGTGTCTGGCTGACCCTGGGGTCAGAGGACGGCCAGAAAGGCCTGGTCTGACTGACAGTTCCATCTGGCCCCCAGGGCTCCTGAGATTCTGGTGCGCAGTGGCCACAACCGGGCGGTGGACTGGTGGAGTTTGGGGGCCCTGATGTACGACATGCTCACTGGATCGGCAAGTCCAGCCTCTGGGGAGGCGGGGATGGAGTGGAGGAGGTTCCTCTCCTGGGCAGGGGAGGGGCCTGGTGAGAGGCCCACAGGCTCCTCTCACCTTCTGCCTCCTCCAGCCACCCTTTACTGCAGAGAACCGGAAGAAAACCATGGATAAGATTATCAAGGGAAAGCTGGTGCTGCCCCCCTACCTCACGCCAGATGCCCGGGATCTAGTCAAAAAGGTGGGGCTCCCTCTTTCCCATGGCCTCTCAGATCCCCTGAGTCTTCTCCTAGGCCCCGCCAGCCACTCTGTGTGAGTTCCCGACCACCCCTGCCTGTACACGCTTGCCTCTGGGAGCAAAAAGCACACTGGCTTTGGGGCCCAGGAGTCTGAGCCCAGGCCCGAGCCCTAGTCTAAGTGCTGATCAGCAAGATGTTCAATGAGCAGCCATACTTCCAGCAGAAGGCCAGCGGCAGAGGTGGCTGGGCTGGGCATGCGGTCCACATGTGTATTTGGATCCTCACCAAAGTAGCTTGGGCTGGTGTCAACTTTTGCCTGGACTTCGTGGAAAAGGTGCCATTGGACCAGACTTTTTTTTTTTCCCTTTTTTTTTCTTTCATTTATTTATTATCTTCAATTTTTTTTTTTTTTGAGAGGTTTTTTGCTATAGGGTGCGTGCACTTGCCAGAAAGACAGAGAGAAACAGAGAGACAGTAAGCAAGAACTCACCTCCCAGGGGTGATGGCCACACCACAATCCCTTCTCCTCCATTCTCCTCTCAGGATCTTGGGCACGCACGCACACGCACCCGGTGTGAGTTTAAGCCACCGGGTCTGGGACTCGAACCGTGGTTGACTACATGGGAGTCCAGCGGTGTAGCCCTTATGCTATCTGCTGGTCCCCAATTTTTTTTTAAGTGGAGCCAGCTGGTGGCATTGAGATGGCTGGCTCCCACATGGCTGACTACATCTGGACCAGACTTTGAAAGCCCTGAGGATCTCAGTAGGTGGAGGCCATGCTTTACCTCCACCATCCTTGGGACACGGGGAGCACAGTAACAGTACCTCTCCCAGGCCCTCACCTTCTGTCTTGGTCCCCCAGTTTCTGAAGCGGAATCCCAGCCAACGGATTGGGGGTGGCCCTGCAGATGCTGCTGATGTGCAGGTGGGCCAGGGAACACCACAAGGGGGCAGGGCTGAGCCTCTAAGAGTGATGGGGCACAAGGGGCAGGGCCCAGAGCAGGGCGAGCTCTTGGCATGTTTGGGGCATTCTATCCACAGAGGCACCCTTTCTTCCGGCATATCAATTGGGATGACCTCCTGGCCCGCCGCATAGACCCCCCTTTCAGGCCCTCTCTGGTGAGTAGGGAGGTCCCATTGGCCCAGGGGCAGGAGGAGGGTCTGCATGGTGCCCTCTGAACCCTGCCCTGTTTGGTTTTACCCACAGCAGTCCGAGGAGGACGTGAGCCAGTTTGACACACGCTTCACGCGGCAGACACCAGTGGACAGTCCAGATGACACATCCCTCAGCGAGAGTGCCAATCAGGCCTTCCTGGTGAGGGCTGGGGCCCAGGGGAGGGATGTGAATAGGGAATGGCAGACACGGCATTGCTTGACGCCGCTTCCCCCGCCCAGGGCTTCACATACGTGGCGCCCTCCGTCCTGGACAGCATAAAGGAGGGCTTCTCCTTCCAACCCAAGGTGCGCTCCCCCCGACGCCTCAACAGCAGTCCCCGGACCCCCATCAGGTACCAAGGGGCAGAGAGGAGAGGGTGTCTGGGGCTGGGGACTCTAGTGGGCAGAGGCCAGCTCTAGCTTTGGACTTCACCAAGTCTCTTAACTAATGTCACCCTGTTTGCTCGCCTTCCTGGGGACCTCAGCTCCTGCATTCTGTGTGACAGGGGCTGCATGGATGTGAGTCTGTAGGCCCTGTGGCAGAAAGGACAGTCTGCTCGCCTGACCAGTGTCAACAGGCCTGGCAGGCCTACCAGGCTCTGACTCTGCCTTGGTTTCCCCTGCAGCCCCCTCAAGTTCTCCCCCTTCGAGGGGTTCCGGCCCAGCCCTGGCCCACCAGAGCCCATGGAGCCACCTCTCCCTCCACTCCTGCCACCACCGACGCCGCCACCACCTTCAAGCACTGCCCCCCTCCCCATCCGTCCTCCCTCAGGGACCAAGAAGTCCAAGAGGGGCCGTGGGCGCCCTGGGCGCTAGGAGGATGGGTAGGGAGGAGGGTAACTGTTGAGGCCCTTTCGCCACAGGCTGTGAGGGCAGCAGGGCCTGGGCTGCAACTAGAGACTTGAGGTTACTTCTGGGGCTATAGGAGTGTCTTTTTGGGGTGTGGCTGTGCCCCTGGATCATGAGCATGGAGGGCTACTGGCCACAACTGCTGGTAGATGGGCCCCGCCACCCACCTGGACTCAGCATTTGGCTGCCCTCAGAATTAAACAATTGAATCATGATACCCACCTGGCTCTTCTGGACTCCTGGGGGTGGGAGTGAGCCAGGTCGTGCCTGGAGGACCTGGTCAGGGAAGGAGGGGTCACCATAGGACCACAGAACCACGGGCCTGGACGGGTTTTATTTAATGGCTGGCTGGTGCCTGTAGGGATGCACAGTCTTGGGAACTGGTGAGGGGCAACAGTCTGAGGTGCTCTATGTGGGGTTTAGGGGGACCCCAAGTCCAGAGCAGGCTGTGTCCAGAGAAGCAGAGGCACATGAGTGGCCGTGGCGGGAGCGGGCCATTGAGGTTTGCCCCTATAGTGCGGTGACATGGAGGCCCTGGCCCCCAGCTGCCTTGGAGCTATCGTCCCAGGCCGCACTGCCCGCAAAGGCATGCAGGCCACTCAGCAGGGCTTCAGCACTGCCCCCAGAGCCTGCTGGCCCCTGGGAGCCGAGGCCTAGGCCCCCTTCGATGTCACCGTCAGGGGCTTCTTCAGCCTGCTCCAGGACCTGCCCTGGGCCACACCCCTCTCTGCACAGCTGCTCGTCTTCCCGGGCTTCGGCCGCTTCCAGGCCTCCGCCTGTGCAGTAGTCGTCTTCCGCATCTTGCTCATCCTCCTGCTGTTCTGGGTCATCTGATGGCCCCAGCTCAGCCTGGGCCCGAAGCCAGCGGCCTGGAGGGCTGGCCCAGAACAGGCGACGAGTGCGACCCCACAGCACAGCCCCCAGGCGAACCGGGTGGTAGTAGCCCCCTGAGTCGCGGCTGAGGCGGTGCCAGGCCAGGGCCAAGCCAGCGCCCAGCAGCAGCAGCAGCAGCAACAGAAGGACCACAATGACTGAGCTGGAGCCCACGCTGTCCTCAGTACTCCCACCGGAGCCCAGGGCCCCTGGGAGGGCCAGCAGTGCACCAAGCCCTAGGGTGCAGGGCAGAGCCTGGGGGAAAACAGGTGGGTGCTCGTCACCAGGGCCAGAGCCAGGCTGGTGACCAAAACCAAGAGTGCTCTCCTTTCCTGAGAAAGTCCTCATTGCTTCATGGGCAGATTGGGGATGGTCAAGCAGAAAAGGCTGAGTCTGTGAGATGAGCCTTAACCTCACCACCACCTCACTCCCTCCTGCTGCACTAAGCCTGCTCTGCCCGGGGGCTTTGCACTGGCTGTTCCTCTGCCTGGGATGCTCCACCCTGAGAGCCTCATGGCTGCCACGCTGACTGGGCTCGTTACTAACCCACACCCTCGATGCCCCCTTCACCTGTGTTCTCTTCCCACAACTAACACAAGAGATTGTTTAACACATCTTTTTAAGTTTATAGTTGTCTTATCTCTCACGCCAGAATAAGCTGCAGGAAAACAGGGATTTTTGAGGGATCAAGCAACTTAAAAAAAAAAAAAAAAAAAAGCCAGGCACATAAAGGTCCTCAGAAAGTTTTGA
>NW_006209345.1:2897320-2910785 GCF_000334495.1 Tupaia belangeri chinensis | reverse complement strand
AAAAAAAAAAAAAAAAAAAAAGCCAGGCAAGTATAGGTGCTCAGTAAGTATTGACTGTGTCTATACTGCCCGCCTCAGGGGCTGGAGGGGAGGCCGTGGGGGGAGACAGAAGGGATGGGAGAAGCTGCAAGGTGGGTGTCAGGGTTGGCTCTAGTGGAGGCTGGTGACAGAGGGACCTGGACTAGCCCTGAGGCAACTGTTCATCTTCTGCTTGGCCAGGTCCAGATGGGGGTCCTTGAGGCCCCTCTTCCTCCCTCCTAGCCACGGGACTGCCCCAGCTGCAGGGTTTCCGTTCAGTTCTGTCCCTGAGGGCCTCAGGCGTGCAGTACCTAGGGCTGGGGACTGGGCAGGCGCAGCTGCTAAAGGAAGCCTGCGGTTGGAACAAGGCGGGTGGGGGGTGTCTTGGGGGAGGGGTGCTAAGGTGCAATCAAGAGCCTTTTTTCACCTCCCAGGCTGTCTACCCAGGCTCCAGGCATGAGTAGGAGCTATACCCAGGTTCCAGCTCCTGAGAGGCGCAGGTGAGGGTCTACGAAGGGAGTCAGGCCTGGAGTGCGTGCTGGGGGTCACACCCCAAGGCCCAGAGAGCCCAGCTCTGAGGTGAAGAGAGAAAGGCTGCTACCCTACACTTTTCCTGGTCTCACCTCTGCCCAGGGGCAGTGTCGGGGGGTCCTTCCTCATCTTGGTGTCCTTGGTGCCATCATCCCATCCCTCCTGTGACCCCTACCCCAAGAACCCAGCAAGCTCCCACTCTTACCATTGGTCCACTGGCCTTTCTGCGCTGGGCGCCCACCTCCAGCTCCGGCTTAGTGTAGGGCAAGGAGTGAGTTCTTGTGCTTTCAACTGCAGCTGGGGGTTACCCGACACGCTTCCGCTTCCTGCCCACAAAACCCCACCCACTTGTCCCTACCATGGGACCCTGAGAGGGGCCTTGGCCTCGCAGGAACATCCTGACCATGCCAAATCCTCACAGATCTCTTTCTGGATGAGGCTGGGACTGTGGGGCCTGTATCCACACCTCCACGGGGAAGACCTGGGCACCCAGCTCAAAGCAGGTCATGGCTGTGGAGGTGTCCACAAGTCTGCCTCAGTTCCCGTCTGAAGAATTCAGTAGCGCAAAGACAAGGCTGTTCATGGCCCCCAGACTCATATCTGTGACCTCTGCAGCCTTATCTGTGCCCCGGCTTCCAGACTTCCTTTCCCAGCCCCTTGGGTAGCAGCAGGTCAAACCTGGCTTTAGAAAGAGAATTTTATTTGGAATGAAAATATAGAGCCCATTCCTCCTGCCTCCCCTGGGGCTGGAGCGGAGGGCTGGTGGGGGGAGTGGGGGTGGTCCTTCAGAGTACAAGTGAGCTTGCCTTGGTATAAAATCCTCCACAGTAACAAATGACGAAAGCCAGGTGGGGCTCCAGCATTGGTCCCAGGACGGGTCAGGGGTGAAGTAGCCCTTGACCTTTCCCAGAGGCGCAGCCCGCCAAAAGAAGCTGAGTAAGAGGGGAAGGAGGTGGCGGCAGTGGTGGTGAGGGACCCTGGGAAGGGCTCCTATGCATCCCCGTTCTCCATGCGGCCCAGCTGCTCCTCCAAGCGGCCAATGCGCTCCCCCTGCTCCTTGACCAGTGCCCTCAGTGCTCGCAGCTCCTGCATCACCTCCTCCAGCTTCCCAGCCTCCTGCAAAGTCATCGGGGGTCAGGGGTTGCCCAGCCACAGCCCTCCCCAAACCAACCGCTGAGGCCTGAGGCACAGAGAGGGGCACTAAATGTCCCAGGCACACACAGCAGCCAGGGCCATTCCCAGGCTTCTCAGCACCATCCCTGATTCGGAGGTACATACCCTGGCTCCGGGGAGGCTGCTGCTAGGGGTGGTGTCAGCAACAGGGGCCGTGGGTGTAGAGGCCCCTGGGCGGGCAGAGCTTGGGGCCACAGCAGGCCGGCTGTCAGATAATACGTTGCGCCGGCTGACCTTCAGATCCCGCTGTTTGCTGGGCACATAGGCCTCCCGCAGTGAGATGAGGATGGGGTCAGCGTCCCGTCCGCTCACCCACTCCTCTGCTTCTAGGGCCGCCTCAGGCCCAGCTGTGTCAGGGTACAGGTCATCCTGGAAGAGGTCCGACTGCACAGGGAGTTGGGGAGGTCAGGATCAATCAGCCCCATTTCCCCATCAGGATCCTTTCCCGTGGATCCTGGATGGCTACCTTCTCATCTCCTGCCTGGCATTCGGGCTTGCGATCTGTCAGCCCATTCTCTAGTGGCCTGGTCCCCAGTGACCTTAAAGCTCAAATCTGTCCTTTCACTTCCCTCTGGACACTGCCATCAACTTCCTCTGAAGCCTTCCCCTATGTTCCCTGTATCACCCTCCCCTGCAAGGCACAAGGGTAAGCCATGTGGCTTTGTGGGACTTTGTGGCCATATTTGTGTCCCCTGAACTGAGCTCTTAGGACAGGTTCTATCAACCTCATTCTCAGCTTTACCCACTAGGATGTGCCTGGCACTCGAATGGAGGGTTCGGTAAACACTCCCTGGAGAGCAGTACAGGTGTCAGGGCTCTTGGCTGGGCATCTGCAGCCAAGCCACAAGTGGCCCGGTCCTCCCCCATGGGACCCTCCATGCAGCCACTCCTCTCATTCTCACCTCTATGCCCTGTGCTTGGCCTTCCTCCCACTGGATGGCACCACCCTAGCCATACTATTGGGTCTGCCTCCTACAGGAAGAACTTGACTGCCACTGTCTGACCCTGGCCTGTCTCTTGTGGCTCATCCAGGGGAGTTCCTCCACTCACCCCATCTTATCCCTGCTTGCCCTCCACCCAGCATGGCCTGACCTCTGGTTAGGTACAAGGGGGTGCTGGCATCTGTCCAGCCCACTGATCACACCCCACACTTGGTCACATCCTCTCCACTGACCTTACCCAGGTTACTCTTGTGTAGCCTCTCTGCTAGAAAAGGGAACAGGGGAGGGACCAGCAGTTAGTGTAATAGCTATGTCACTGGACTCCCATTTGGTTGACCATGGTTCGAGTCCTAGACCTGGTGGCTTAAACTCATGCTGGGCGCATGTGCGTGTGTGCCCAGGATCCCAAGAGAAGAGGAGAATGGAGAAGGGATCGCAGTGTGGCCATCCCCCCCTGTGGGGTGATTTCTCGCTTTCTGTCTCTGCCTCTCTCTGTTTTTCTGGCAAGTGCATGTGCCCTATAGCAAAAACCTCTCCAAATAAAAAAAAGAAAAGGGAACAGGGAAACTGGGTGGCCTCACCTTTCTTGGCACAGTCATGACAATGGGTTCGCACTTGCGCTCATGCAGTTTATAGAACCTGGGAAAGGGACGAAAGGGCTATGAGTGGACCCACCCTCAGCTCTCCTGGCTCTCTCCACCTTCCACTTCCACCCCACCCCAGGCTCTCCTCCAGGCCAACCCCAAGGCCCCTAGGACTTTCACACTTGTGACTTGCTCTCACGGCCTCCTGACTTGGGTTCCTACAGGCTGAACCCCCATCCCTGAGTTCCCTGTGGCACACTTTCCTGAGGAGCCTCTGTGACCTGACCTCTCACCTTGGACGTCCATGGCCTCAGGCCATCCCACCCCTAGCCTAGTCTTGTCCCTGAGCTGAGCTCCACTTACAGACAGCCTCCTTGGTGCCCCTCTTACCGGGCAATCTCACACTTGCTGACCTCCAAGCCTCTCTTGGGCATGCTGCCCATGCCCCTCTGGGGCTCCTTGCTGGTGAACGTGTTCAGGAAATGGATGTAGGGGGGCTCATCTGTGATTTCAAAGTACCGGATGCTGGAGTCGCCCTGTGGAGGGAGGGAGCTCAGCACTCAGGCATCCCTCCTTCCTGCCCCGGCCAGTCCTGCCCACACCTACCTTGCCACAGATGTAGACCATGCTGGTGTCGGCATCGTAGAAAGGCAGCAGGGCCCCGTTGCTTGAGTCCAGCTCCTGCAGGGCCATGGGCTCTTCAAAGTTCTCCTGACACATGGAGGGGGCCATCAGGCCAAGCAGGAATCCTTCCCTGTCCCAACATCCATCACGCCTGGTCTGACCTGACTTCACATGCAAGCTAGCGCTGCCCCCTAATATGCTGTGAACTTCTCCACCTCTGTACTCTGCCCATGTGGTGTGTCCCACCAGGCCTCCTAGCTCTTCTGTACCCCAAGGGTACCACTTTCCCAACCTCCTCTAGGCCTCAAGACTCCCAGCACACAGAGCAAGTGCTAAGAAATCTCTACTGCAGGGAGCCTGAGGTACCAGGCAGCACCCATTCCTGCCTCAGAGGGGCTCTGGGGAGAAGGGCTGCAGGTCAGACAGCTACAGGTCAAAGGCTGGAAGGCTTACGAGGGGAGGAGCCTCTGCACCGGGCCTTGAACTGTGGCTGGCAGTACAGGCGAAGCAAGGAGGGAAGGGCCTTACAGTTGGCAGGAACAATGTGGGTGAAGACATGGAGGTAGTGGGAGGCAACGAGGGAGTGTCAGAGAGGACGGGTACAGGGAGAGAGAAGGCTGGCCAGGCCCCAGGTTTTAAGAGCAAGTGTTGGGCTAAGAACCTGGGAGCCACAGGCCTAGCCAGGGTGACCCCAGCCTGCCTAGGTCAGGAGTCTCGAGCCTGTTCGCTCAGGATGGCCACCACCACTCACTGGGTCCCAGAGCGCCAGTTGCCGCTCGCTCATGCGGCTGAAGCCTGTGGTGAACACCTTGCCATCTGCCAGGAAGATGGCCCGCATGGGCCGGGCACCCTCGTGAGCCTTCTCGCGCTCCTGCAGAGAGACAGACTGGTCAGTGCAGTGCCCAATCAGGCCTCTGGACCTGTCCACTGCCATCCATGCCCACCAGGGCCACGTACTGCCACCAGAGTGCCCCGGCGGGGGTCGATGATGCGCACGCTCTTGTCCTTGCAAGCTGAGCAAAAGAGGCTCCCGTTGCGGTTCCAGCTGACATTGTAGATGAGGTCAGGGTGCAGGCTGTCCAGACGGTACAGCTCCTCGGCTGTGCCCACATTCCAAATGAGCACCACGTTGTCGCAGCCTGGTGGATGGGGGTCATTGGTTTAGGCCCAGGTAGGCCATAGCAGGTTGTCAGCCCACCAGGCCCACTTTGCCCCTCTGGGACTAGGCTGGGCCTCTTGACTCTGCAGGCCTCAGTTCTCCCATCTGTCAGATGGGCCTAGGAGAGGCTGCTGGGATGTTTGAGCCATGTATGGAGAGAGGCATGGGGGGCAGGGTGGGGAGAATGAGGGGGGCCGTGCAGACCTGCACTGAGCAGCACGTTTCGGGCTGTCGGGTGCCAGGTGACGATGCCCACTCGCTTGGTGTGCCCCTCTAGCACCACCACTGGCTCTGTCAGCGGGGAGGCCAGCCCGTTCTCCGGGATCTGCCACACCTGTGATAGGCAGGGGTAGGGACGCCGGGCTGAGGCCTCTGCTTGCCCCCGGTGCCAACAGCCTTGAGCCATACCCAGGAGTGCGGCCCAACCAATCCTCACCATGACTGTGCAGTCCTCGGAGCCACTGGCGATGACTTCGTCATTGTGGGGACACCAGTCAATGTCCAGCACAGGTCCTGTGTGCCCACACACTGTTGGGTAGGCCTTGTCAATGCGGCCTGTCTGTGAGCATGAGGGGGCAGTCAGAAGGGACCGAAGAGCCCTACGCTCCATCCCTCCCAGAGCCTCAGTCTTCCCTCCACTGAGTGGCAATGATGTGCTTGGCCCCGGCCAGCAAGGGCCCAGATGTGATCGCCCCACCCACCGGGTGAGCAGGAAATGTTCATGGCCTCTGACCCTGACTCGGTGGCAATAAAACGCTTTCTCCTTCTGTGCTAACACCTCGTGGGCAGTAAATCTGCACTGTGACACCTGCCCAGCAGTATAGGGGTGGACACGATAAGGGATGTGAGGTGTGCAGGAAGGCTCAGCAGGTGTGGCCCAGGCACTTCTAGTGCTTCTCCCAGCCCTGACGGGGCCTACCTTGCCTAGCGGAAGCACCAGAAAGGCACCCCCGCCACTGGCCTCCACAATCACTGCCAGGAACTTGGGGTTGGCTGCGCAGAAGGTGCTGTCCCAGGTGACACGGGACACTCGAATGTCTTCATAGCACTGGTCATTCTTGACCGGCTGCCCGAACACATGCCGGAATTTGCTCTGCCGGACCACTTTACGGAAGGACATGTCTGCAGTGCAGAAGGGCCTGGATTAACTCAGCCCATCCCAACAACCCCTGGCCCTCCCAGGGTGCAGGAAAGGAAAGGGGCAAGATGCAACTGAAGACCGGGTAATTATAACCCACCTGGGTCTCAGTTTCCCGGGTTACAGAATGGGATCACAGGGGCAGACCCTGGCTGTCTCCCAGGCAGTGATCTGAGGGTAAATACACTACTCCCAGCCCCATGGCTGCTGAGGTCTGAGGGGCTTGCAGGTCTCAACCCTGGCCCCTTGCTGGCTCCAGTATGGGGGCGGGCAGGAAGTGGGAAGTGCCCAAGCCAGAGCAAGCTTAGCTCTTCTATAGGTCCCAGCCAGTTGAAAGCAGCCTCTTTCCTGGCCAGGGATTTGGAGGCTGGGTGATGGATGGGGAGAAAAGACAAAAGGAGGCAGGAAAGGTCTCCCCACTGATGAGTCGCACTAGGCCCCAGTTCTGAGTCCCGGGAAAGCCTAGGGAGCTGCAGGAAGACCCAGGCCGGCCCAAGGGGGCTGGCAGGACTGGACGGAGGTCGGGACGCCATTGCCAGGCCTGCAGTATCCCAAAGCGACCTAGGAGTGCAGTTCAAGGTGAACGAGGAACCCAACTTCCAGGGACCCCGACCCAGAGGGGAAAGGCTGGGCAGCCAAGTGGAGTTGGGACTGACGGTGAGTACGGTGGGAAAAAAAGCTCCTCGGATTCGCAACCCCCACCCTGGTTCCCTGAAGCTTCGCCCGCGCAATCCCGCCCAGCCCCTGCCCGCGCCCCCAAGTCCCGGCCTCGCCGCGCCCCCCGGGGGCGCCAGGGGCTGCAGCACCAGCCTCGGGCGGCTCCGGATCCCGGCCTCTGGGAAGCAGGAAGCGGGAATCAGGAAGTGACAGAGGAGGGGCGGGGCGGGAGGCTGGGCGCTGCGCTTGGAGCCGCGAGCGAGGGGCACCAGGAGTGGGGTCTGGGCAGGGCCAAGGGGAGTGTAGTCCCGCAAGGACCCGGGGTTAGGAAGCTTCACCTAAAGTGATGAGAAGTCCCTCGGAGGGAAAGGGACTGGGTGGGGTCTAGGCCGCAGGCACCGGTGCAGCCTGACCTCGAATCCCCGGCCCCTTTTCCGTCCTGCTTCCCATTCAGCATCCATAGGTGTGCCCCGCCCTCCGGATCCCCCACCTGATTGCAAATCTCCAAGGAACACTCCCTCGGCCCACCCCCACCCCCGCCCAAGCTGCGCCATTCCAAAATGTAGTTTGTACATGGACAGTTCATATATTTACATGCCTCTTTTTAAGTTATAAAAGTTCATGCTCTTGGTTAACAATGTAAACGAAATAGTGTTTTAAGGAGTGCCCAAGGCCCAGACATCCATTCTCTCTGATAAGTGCTCTAGGGTCCTGCTGGACACTGAGGCCGCCACTCAGGTCCCTCATGGCTTCTTTTCTTTCCTCCATCATCTCCTGCAGAGCCCTGGAGGTCAGTCCACAGGCCTCCTTCTCCTCCTGTAGCCACCCCTATGCTAAGGCACACAGAAGGGCCTCCCCAGATTCATTGCATCCCATCCCACCCTGGGGGGACTCGGGTGTCCCTGTGGGTCCTGCTTGGCCTTGGCTGCCTCTCTTGTTCTTTCCTTGAGCACCTCCCACCCGCGGCCCCTTTCCCAGAGAGAGGAGTTGAGGAGGAAGAAGGGGGAAGAGCAGAAGTCAAAAGGAGCCTTGTCTTAGGCTATATGGGGCCCCTACTATGTGCCACGGGTCGACTAGGGCTTGAACCCCATCTCATTCCCATCACTCTGTTGTGGATACAGTCTCAAAGAGGTGAGGTCCTTGCCTGAAGTGACCCAGCAGTTCGAATCCCCATCTGTTTGGCTCCAAAGTTCTTACTTTTCCTACTACTCTGTAAACCCTAGGGCTGGCCTGTCCTTCCAGGTAGGGTTCTTCCGGTGGGCCTAGGAAGTGGGATGCATCCCCTAAGCCTTCCCTCCACTGATGCAGCAGCAGCTGCCAGAGGGCCTTCTGAAGCTCAAACCTGACCCTGTTCCTTCCCTATGCCCAACCCTCCTTTTGATGCCTCACCATCCCTCTTGAAATAAAATTCATAGCCACCACATCCTCCCTGCCTGCCCGACCCCTGCCCACCAGCCCTCATCACCTACTTCCTTCCTCTCCCTGCATGTGGTCCAGTGACACTGACGTGCCTGTTCCAAAAACATACCACCTCCATTTCCACCGCAGGGCCTGGGCACATCCTGTTCCCTCCATCTGGAAGTTCTTTCCCCAGATCTTGAAAGGGCTCCAGGTTTCTGCTCAAATGTCACCTCCTACTAGAGCCCCAGGGTCAGTCGGTCACCCCCTGGCCCTAACTTGTTGCCCCTGCATTGTTCTTAATCACTCCCTGATGTTACAGTTGATACTTGTTTGTGTATTTGCTCGTGTTATGGCCCGCTATGATGTCAGTGAACTGAGGACAGGGACTTTGTCACAATTTCTACCTTATTCTCAGCGTCTAGAAGAGCTGGTGCACTTTATGTGATCCTTTAACGTGTGCTGAACGAATGAGTGAACAACAGCTGGAGGGGAAAATGGAGCAATGTTCATATTCGCAGCTCTCGGAAGTCCCCGTGAGGGAAAGGGAGGGATAGCTCTCATCTGCAGGGGTGAGTCTGCCAGAGGGCAGTGGAGTCTAACCCCAGAAGGTGTGTTTGGGGCGAGGTGGGGCTAGGCAATGTCTCGGGGTGAGCCCTCCCTCATGCCCCTGTTTCTTCCAACACAACACCCTCCTTGATGGACCCCTAGAATTCCTTCCGGGGCCAGATGGTGGTGCAGTGATGCACCTTGACCACATGGGAACGGTCCTGGGTTCACATCCGAGGACCACGCCCTGCTCGCCAGGCTCACGCGCATGTGTGCCTGCAGTCCGGGTCAGCTGAGGGTGGGTCTCAGAGTGAAGACCTCGTTAGGAGTGGTATTCTCTCACTTTCTCTCACTTTGTGAAAAGTGGGGCTAGGCCCTGGTGTAGTGGTAAATTGTGATGCTCTGCGAGGCTGACCTACATGGGAAGGTTCTGGATTCACATCTGGATTCACCTCCCTGAGTACTCCAGGCATGTGCATGGCCATGATCCAGGGCTGGCTGAGCCTGGGGATGGATCATGGTGTCAAGGCCCTATTGGAGGTGACTGTGTCTCTGTTTCTCTGTTACTCATGGAAGAAATAAAAAAGCAAAACAAAACAAAGCAAGTGGGGGACCAGCAGTTAGCGTAATGGCTATGTCGCTGGACTCCCACGTAGTCGACCGCGGTTCGAGTCCCGGACCCGGTGGCTTAAACTCACGCCGGGCGCGTGTGCGTGCGTGCCCAAGATCCCGAGAGGAGAATGGAGGAGAAGGGATTGCGGCGTGGCCAAAAAAGCAAGGGGCTGGCAGGTGGCATGGGGGATAAAGGCGCTGGATTCCCACATGGCCGACTATGGTTTGAGTTCTGAACCTGGCAACTTGCTTTCTCACTTTCCCTTTCTCTCTTTCTCTGGTCAAATTAAAAAAAAAAAAGGAATAATAATAATGGAGTTAATTAATTAATTAATTAAAACAAAACAGAAACTCCTCTTTATTCTACAAAACCCTTCAGGACACTGTTATTTCTCCTGGATAGCAATTACTTTTTTTATGGGTGGGCTTTTCCTTGGAGAACTTGGAAGTGGGGCTGACTCATTCCCCAGGAGGAGGGGTTTGGAGTGTCGACAAGAGTTGAAGACTAGTGACTGTTACTGAGATTTTATTCCTGGATCTGCCTGCCATGTTGAAAGGCTTTGAGACCCCTGCCCGGAAGAGGGCGAGGGGCACTTCAGAGAGCCCCAAGGGGAACAGAAGAACAGGCCCTGCCCTCGGGGTACGAAGATGAAAACTTATTTTGTTTTATGGAGGAGGAAGGGATGTGGCGATGGGGACAAAACCTGGTTGGCAGGCTTTCTGCCATGTGGGCTCTGGCCTGTGGCTCAGTCTTGGTCCCAGGCCTGGGTGATGCCTGGAGGTGTTCACTGGTGTCATCGTTTTAGTGATGAGCAATTATGAGCACTTATTCTGTGTTAGCCAAATGTCCAAGCACTTCATGGGCATTAACATTACTAGGACATGAGAAAACGGAGTCCCAAAAGAGGCCAAGAGCCACATTGAAGGTCACATACCTGAGAGTGGTGAAGTCAGGATTCAAACAACTGTGGAGAGACACCGGGGACCCCACTCAAGTCTCCAGAATGTAAGGCTGGACTCGGGCATCTAGCAAATGCTCAATAGATAGTTTAGGTGAATGAATTCGACAAATTCACGCCTGTCCAGAAAGCTCTCTCCCTTCCGGGCACGTGTGCGTGCGTGCCCAAGATGCCGAGAGGAGAATGGAGGAGAAGGGATTGTGGTGTGGCCATCCTGGACCTCAGCCTGGGGGTGATTTCACGCTTTCTGTTTCTCTGTTTCTCTCCATCTTTCTGGTGATCACATGCGCCCTATAGCCAAAACCTCTACAAACAAACAAAAAACACCACCACTACCAACACCAAAACAACCAGAAAGCTCTCTTCCATCTGCCTCAGTGCCCACAATTCCATCATTAAGAAACAGTGTAGGGCCAGCTGGTGGTGTGCTGGTTAAGGCAGCGAAATCCCACATGGCTGACTGAGTGGCCTGAGTCCTGGACCCGGCAGCTTGAAAAACACTGAGCATGTGCGTGTGCATGTCCAGAATCGCAAGAGGAGAGTAGAGGAGAAGGGATTGTAGTGTGGCCATCCCCCTGAGGAGCGATTTCTCATCCCTCCACCACCAGCTCTCTCAGGTGACAGCACATGTGCCCTATAGCAAAAACTGAAACAAACAAACAAAACAAACAAAAAACCCACGACAGTTATACTTCCAGTGTCTTCACCTCTTCACCAACACTACCCAGCACACTTCCGATCCTTCAAGGGAAATATCTTCAGCCCATTTTACTGAGTAGAAGGCTGAGGCTAAGAGCAAAGCAGGAACCAAAACCCAGATCTGATCGCCCTGGTCTGGGCTGCCTGCATAGCCTGCTGCCTTTTTAAGATGCAAGCACCGAGCCTGGCCTCGGTGGTGTAGGCGGTGGTGTGCTGAACTACAGTGCTGGAAGCCACGTGGCTGACCTCAGGTTCAGATCCCCAGTCAACCTGAAAACCCACCAGGTGCTTGCATGCCCAAGATCCTGACAAGCTAGAGGGCTGGGGGAAGAGGATCACAGTATGACCCTGTCAAGGGTGCCCTACCCCTCTTTCTTGTGTGCACACTCGTGAAATAAAAATAAGCTTAAAAAAAAAAATGAGAACCCCTAGGAAGAGTAGCACATCAGTCATCATTGTCATTTACATCAGCTGGCCGCTCTCAGCTGCTGGTGGTCACAGTTCTGAGCTAATGGGAATTGGCGGGGGTGGTGAACAGGGGCGAGAGGACAGGACGTGGGGGTTGGGAGAAGGCTGGGTGGGGGGGTGCCAGGAGCCCCCCTCCCCCGCCCCCGTGTGAAAAAGGAAGTGGGTGGAGCTTGGAAGACAGACTTTTAACACTTCCTTGTTTTTCCTGCAGCCTCTGCAGCTTGAAGGGGAAGAGCCAGCTCTGCCCTGGAAATGCCACACACCCTTGGGTGTCTTCTTTCTGGAGCTTCTGGTGCCCACAGTGCTGTGTGCTTGGTCAGCCTCCTGATGTTGTACTCCGGGCACTCTACCTGCAGCCCCCTCCCCTACACTGAGTCTTTGTGCAGCCCTCCATGAGGAGCAGGTGGAGTCAGACTTCGATGACGTTCTCTGGACCTTCCCCGCAAGACACAGAGGTGGCCCAAGTGCAATCTCAGGCCATCTGTGTGTCCACAACCCTGGTTGGGTCAGGACCCCAGATGCTCAGGTCAGATGGAGGCTCTCCCTCCTGCCTCCTCCCCTCCATCTCCAGCTGCCTGCAGGGACCTCCTTGTATTCTAAGGAAGAAAGAGAACATCTGTGCACGGAGCCCCTGCTGTGTCCCGGGGCCCCACACACTCTCATTCAGTCCTCACTCCCGCAGGTGAGCTTGTCCAGGGTCACCCAGCAAGGACATGGAGGAGCCGCACTTGAACCCAGGCTCAGCAGCTCCCACCTCTCCTGCCAGCTTGCTGAGGGACGGCCTGCCCCAGCCTCACTGCCTACAGAGGGTTGGAGACTGGTGGAGGTGCTTGGCCAGTCCGGAGGCCTCTCCGACCTCAGCTCCTGCTTGGGGCTCTTGGAAGCCTCCCTTCTCTGCGGGGACTTTTAGTTTGGTGTACTCACGTCCAGCTGGAGGACAAGAGAGGGAGGTCAGATTAAGCCCAGGGAAGCCCTCCCTGCTCTCTCTCCAGCAGAACAAAGGCACAGGGGACACTGTCAGCGGGACCCGAGGAGGACAGAACCCAGCAGGACATTATCAGCTGTGGCTTGAGTTGGGAGGGACTGGGGCAAGGGACGCTCACAGCAAACTGTCTGGGACTTTTGACTCCTTCCTTCCACTTCCCCCAAGGCCTCCTTCCAGGCCCCAGAGACGCTGGGGTTTTCAACAACGACCTCCTCCATGGCTGCCCACCTCTCTGACTGGCTGGCTCCTCCGTGTCCCTCCAGCTCCTCTGCTGCCCAGGCAGAACTGGGATTTCCTGGTCCCTCACGTGGGGCCTGTGCTGGGGGCTTCCTCTGGTGGGGCAGGGCCAGGGGTTTCTCCTTCAGAGGTGGCAGGCCTGGCTATGTTCTCAGGGGCCCTTGGGGTGGGATCTGAGGAGGGGGCAGGGGAGACTTCATCACAGGGGCTGGGAGCAGGTCTGGGGGTCTGAGCCTCAATGTCTGACTGTGATTGGACCACAGCATCCGATGGTGCCTGGGCCAGGGGGTTCCCCTGAGGCTGGGCCATGGCATCTGACAGTGGTGGACCTGTGGGGTTCCCCTGAGGCTGGGCCATGGAATCTGATGGTGGCTGGGCCTCCGCCATTGGCCCCGGCAGAGTCAGACCCTCAGAGTCCACTTGGGTCCGTGGCTGAGCCAGAGCGAAGCTGCTGGGCCGTTCCTCACAGAGGGCTGCGGCAAAGGAGGCGAGCACCGAGTGCAGCAGGGCCCGGATGTCTGCGCTGGCCATGAGGCAGAGGAAGGGGCTGAGGCAGCTGTTGAGCAGGATCAGGTAGTCCGAGTAGACCAGGGCCTCCCAGAGCAGGTAGCCAGGGTAGATGTCCCACAGGAAGGCCAGGTAGAGCAGCTGCGCCAGCTGATAGGGCAGCCGCAGGACCACATAGGCTGACAGGATGGTCTTGGCCACACGGGCGAAGCCGTGGCAGGCTGTG
>NW_006209345.1:2855678-2896970 GCF_000334495.1 Tupaia belangeri chinensis | reverse complement strand
GGCGAAGCCGTGGCAGGCTGTGCTGTGAGGCAGGCGGCGGCGGCAGCAGGTCCGGCAAGTGGCGGCCTGGGTGAGCACGTGGCAGACAAGCAGCAGAAGAAAAGGCAGGAAGCCCCCCAGGATTTCCAGCATCCGCAGCGGCAGCTCCTCACTATCCCAGAAGTCCAAGCAGATGACCAGGTCATACCACCAGACGGTGGCCTCGGGGAACACCAGCCAGGGCACACTGAAGAGGGTGGCCAACACCCAGACCCCCGCACAGACCCAGAGGGGCAGGCGAGTTGGGCGGCGCCCTGGATACCAACGTGGGCACAGCGCCAGCAGGCAGCAGTCCAGGCTGAGGGCTGCCAGCAGGAAGAGGCCAGAGGAGTAGGACACACCCCACAGGAAGTAGTAGAAGCGGCAGGCAGTGGTCCCCAATGGCCAGTGCCCCCCATGTTGGATTTCCAGGATCTGGAAGGCTGCTGCTGCCAGGAACAAAAAGTCAGAGAGGGCCAGGCTGAGCAGGAGCAAGGCCAGTCGTGTGCCTGCTCCGTGCCGGGCCTGGGAGCCAGCTAGCCACGCCATCAGCCCATTGGCTGGCAGCCCCAGGAGCAGCAGGGCTACCAGGAAGACCATGTCCCAGCCACCCTGAGGATAGTAGTCCTCGTCATCGAGCTCGGTTCGGGGCCCTCGGCCAGCAGCATCCATGTTGGTTTCCATAGCAGTGTCCATGTGGGGTCCCCAGCGTGCCACTGGACACAGAGTGGGCACCTGGTAAGTCAATGAATGCAAGAATAACTGAGTATGAGAGAGAGGGTGCCGTGCATCTCCAAGCAAGTCACTGTCCCTCTCTGGCTATCATCACCATCTTTTGGGTAATTAGCCTGTGCCAAGGACTTGGAGTTGATGACCTCACGGAATTCTCATAGAGTCCATTTATAGGTGAGAGGTGGTTCAGAGAATCAGTGACTTGCCCAAGGTCATAGGTAAGAGGGGAGGTACCTGGACTTAACCCCAGACTTAACCATTCTACCACACTGAATCCCAGTGTGTTCCAAGTAGCCTAAACAAAGGCTCTAGGGCATATTGGTAAAGCTGTTAAGTCTTGTCTTTCTTCCATTTAAATATATATATATATATATATATATACACACATATACATATACATATATATACACACAGAGTTTCATTATCACAATATTCCTGGCTCAGCCACCTAGCTGGGACTCCAGGTGTATACCACCACGCCAGTTTTTTTCTTAGACAGGGTCTTTCCATATGGCCAAGCCAGCCTCCTGCTCACAATCACCCTGCCTCAGACACCTGAGTCTCTGGATGACAGGTGATATGGCGCTGCACCCAGCTTTCAGGGTGAACCAGGAATCAAATCCAGGTCTCCCATGTGGTCCCAGCCATGAAGCTCAGTGCCTTAGTAGTGTGTGCAACCACAGCTGAGCCAAATCTTGTTTTTTGATAAAGTATTATAGTGAAACTCCTAATGAACGAAAAGGAGGTACTCAGATTAAAGGAGAGGAGAGTACCCCTAGGATTCTAGGGAATACAGTTTGAAAACCGCTTGATCAGATCACCATAAGCCATCTGGTGTCCTGGGATTCAAGTGTTTAAGATTCCAAGCGGGGAGGGAACCAGCAGTTAGCATAATGGCTATGTCGCTGGACTCCCACGTAGTCGACCGCGGTTCGTGTCCTGGACCCGGTGGCTTAAAACTCACGCCGGGCGCATGTGCGTACGTGCCCAAGATCCCGAGAGGAGAATGGAGGAGAAGGGATTGCGGCGTGACCATCCCCCCTGAGGGGTGATTTCTCGCTTTCTGTCTCTATGTCTCTCTCTGTCTGTCTGGCGAGCGCACGCGCCCTACAGTGAAAATCTCTCCAAAAAAAAAAAAAAAGATTCCAAGCGGGGAGGGCTCTGGCTCCCGTGGGGTGGGCTGGGAGTCTGGGGCAGCAGGAGGGCCCTCTCCCCAGTGAGCATCTTGAGAACTCAGGGTAAGGACTGAGCCCCGGGGCCCTGGCAGCGAGGGGGCCAGGAGGGCTGTCCTAGGAGCAGCCTGAGTCTCTGCAGCATTCTCTGCCTTCCACTGCTTTCCACAGTTCCAGCCTCCATGTGTCTCCTGGAACTGCTACCTAGGGGCACCGAGGCTGGGGACCGAAGAGGCCTTCTGCTGCCATCGCACTTTCTCCAGCTGATGGAGAGGCTGGAGCTCCCTCTGAGGCTGGCGAAAGACCTGACGGCAGCACAGTTAGTGGGGAACCAGATGCCCAGAAGGGCTGGATCCTGCCTGTGGTCCCTGGCTCTGGCCACTTGACCCTTAGCTTACTGTCCTCCCCATCCCCAGGATTCTTCCTCAGAGGAAACCCTGTCTGTAAGCTCTAGTCTCCATTGGATCAGAGCCCTGCCCACCCCAGGGCCTTGCTGGTGAGGCCTGGCTTACCTGGGAGGCACAGGCCGATGCCAGGAAGAGCAAGGCGTGCCTGGCTGCCCGGTGGTCCAGCCGTCCACACGGCCCACGCTGGGGCCTGCTGCATGGCGCCCGGCGGCGCTAAGGCGGGTAGGCAGGAAACTCAAGCTGAGAGGACATCAATCATTCATGGGGCCGCTTGCTGGGAAACCCTAACCCTGGTCCTGAGGGCCAAGTGACCAGCCAGGCTCCCCGTCCCCAACAGGATGGACAGCTGAGCCCCTTTCACCCAGGCCCCTCCAGCTCAGGGCAGGCCCTAGGACGCTGAGTCCACCTCCTCGATTTTTACCCCCCAGGCCACTGAATCCAGCTTTCAAGGCCTCTGATCGTCCTCTCTTCCTCGATGGCATACTCTCTGCTCCAGCAGGATGTCACCCCACGAGGGTCCCAGTAGGCCCCAGTAGGCCACGCGTCCTTCCTGTCCTCCCTCCCAGCCTTTGCCAGTGCTCTCCCTGCTGCCTGAGGAGATTTCCCTGGTCCTCTCTGCTTAGCTAGGTCCTGCCCAGGTCACACAGCCGGCTGAGTCCTCTCTTCTCCAGCAATATTCCCCCACTTTATAGATGAGGAAACTGAGACTTAGAGGAGGGGATTTGCTGGGTCTCCCAGCTAATAAGTGACAGAGCTGGAGTCTGAAGCTCATGGCCACCTCCATGTCCTGGCACTCCTTGCCATTGACTGAGGACAGTCCTCTTGGCCCATCTGGCTCTACTCGGGCCACCCTTGGGGCAGAAGGCTGGGATTAGGGCCTGTGCTGCCTGCCTCACTTACCCTAATCCCCCTCAGGACCGGAGTCCAGGCTATCGGCTCTAAGGGGGGGGGGGGGCATAAGCAGCTTTATGGGTCCTGAGAGCCAGGGGTGCTCAGGGGAGCTGCATCCTTGAGCCCTGTTGTCCTTCCCCACATGGCCACAGAGCAGGCAAGTGGGCAGCAGGGCCCAGACCAGGCCTCAGGCCCCCAGGATCCTCCTGCAGATGTTGTGACCCCTGGGAGTGGTGCCGAGAGGCCCCCCTTGACCAAGAAGAAAAGCAAGAAGGGGAAGGGGCCCCGAGGATCCCAGAAGAGCACTGGCAGCTCTGGGGATCAGACCTCTGTCCAGGGCCCAGAAACCCTAGGGAGCAGCAAGAATCCTTCTAAAACTGGAGAGGGGCAGGGGGGTGCCCCGGGAGCAACTGCTGGACCCACACCCCGCCGTCAGTCTCACCGGCACCGTCCTGACCCCCAGCACGAAGCTGCTCAGCGAACATATGGGCCCCTGCTCAACCGGATCTTCGGGAAGGTCAGGTGGAGCCTGGCGGGTGGGAGCAGGGACTCGGGTCTCCTGCCTCTTCTGGCCCAGACTCAGGGATCCTGGGCTGTAGGGCAGGTTTCTGCATTTGGGGAAGGATGGATAGATCTCAGGCCAGCCTGGGCAGTGGGCAACACTAGGACTCACACCAGGGCGCTGTGGGGGCTCCAGGCCTTGGGAGCACAAAGGGGGGCTCTCTCCTCTGGGGCTCACAGGACTTCAGCTGCCTTCTCCTGTCTCGGTGGGGCTGGCCCTGCCCAGGCCAGTGTGGACAGGGGCTGGAGGAGGAAGGGTGGACAGAGCCATGATTGGCCCTGCGGACATGCTGGACTATCCCTGCAGGATCGTGAGCTGGGCCCCGAGGAGCTGGATGGTGAGTACCCTTGTGGCTGGCAGGGGGCTGGAGTATCCCTGAGCCTGGCTACCCAACTGGGCCTGACTTCCCTCCCCCACAGAGCTTCATGCTGCTTTCGAGGAGTTCGACACCGACCATGATGGCTACATTGGCTACCGGGAGCTGGGCGACTGCATGCGGACCCTCGGCTACATGCCCACCGAGATGGAGCTCCTTGAAGTCTCGCAGCACGTCAAGATGCGCAGTCAGTGGCTGAGCACCGTGGCCGGGGTGGGCGGGACAGCCCTGGTGTTCTCTGAGCCTACGGTTCAGGGTGTTAATAAGGGGACTGTGGGAAGTGACTTCTGGGCCTGTGATGGGTGACGACAGGAAGTGAGGGAAGGTGACAGTTTCCAGGGGAGAATGGGCAGGACCACATTGGCCTTGTCAGGTGCGAGGACAGTGGGTCCAAATTCTGCCTCCTGGAGTGGAGGGGCGGGCAAGGAAGGCAGGCAGTGAGCCAAAAGAGGCCCTGGGGCTGGGGTTGAGAAACTTGGACTCGCCATGTCTGTCTGGTCGCTGCACGGCTCCGCCCCTCCCACCCAAGCCCTTCCTGCCTGCGCTGACTAGGTGACAACGTGCTCTCTGCTGGCGCTAGCGGCCTGGTGCACCCTGCCCAGCCCCACCCCTATGCCCTGGTGGCAGCTGTCTAGATCGGAGTTGCCTTGGGAGGAGGAATACAGCTTCTGGGAGGCTCAATGGGGCCCGGTGTGGGGGAACCCTGGCCGTTCCTCGCGACTAAGTAATGGGTGGGCACCTGTGTGGTTACCCTCTGTTTGCCCTCAGGCAAATATCATATTCCCTTCAGGACACCTACGTTGTTTTCTTTTCCTTTTTAAAGAGTTTTTTGTTTGTTTGCCATAGGGCATGTGCACTCACTGGAAGGAGAGAGAAAGTGAGAAATCGCCCCCCAGGGGAATGGCCAGTCGCAATCCCTTCTCACCCACTTTCCTCTCGGGGTTTTGGACATGCATGCACACATACTTGGCATGATTTTCAAGCCACTGGGTCAAGGACTTGAATCGCAGTCAGCCATGTGGGAATCCAGTGCCTTCACCCCTCTGCCTAGCTGGCCCTCGGCATTGTTTTCTTACAGTTTCCAGAATGAGGATGTGCTTTATTGGGTTGTCGGAAAAGTCATGATTTATTTTTCTAGTTTTCTATGCAAAAATGCATCATGACTTTTTTGACCACACAATGATATTGCTGTGAACACTTAGCATCACACCTCTCTTCCTTCCTCCAGAGCTGTTACTGGACCATTGATGCTTTATGTGACTGCTGGCATCTTAGCTCCACGGGCTGCCTACGTGGCCACGCTTCCTAAGTGGCAATATGCCACCTACCGGGCTCCAGCACTTCGTGGCCCTGAGCTCTACCCCAACTGGCAACCTCACCCCGTGGGTTAGCTTGGTCCCATCCTAGGAGGGCCGGGGAGGGTTGATAAATTATCCAGGGCCACGCTCGCACACCAGTGGCAGAGACAGCACTGAAACCTGGGCTGACTGGCTCCAGAGCCTGGTCCCTTTCTCCCACACTCCAGTGTTTCTCCAAGAGCAGAAGCAACTCCCATGCCCTAGTACCCAGGGAACGGGGCTCCAACCTCTCACCCCCTTGTTGGTTTGGATGTGGTATTCTTTACTGGATTTGGGTTGGAGGGGAAATGGGAGTTCCTGGGGCTGTGACATCCCTCCTTGGACCCCAGCCCTCACCACTGTGACACTGCTTGGATCTGCAGTGGGTGGCCGCGTGGACTTCGAGGAGTTTGTGGAACTGATAGGCCCAAAACTGAGGGAGGAGACGGCTCATATGTTGGGAGTCCGAGAGCTGCGCATCGCCTTCCAAGAGGTGTGGAGCCGGCGAGGTGGGCTGGGGCGGCAGGGAACACGGCCTCTCACGGTCGAGGGGGATGGGGAACTCAGCTTTCTGGAGGCCTAGCGCCCTGCAGGCTGTGTGACTGGGGCCTAGGCCTGGGTCAGAGAGGGTGGAAGAGGCTGAGCTTGCCCCTGACCCTAGTTTGACAGGGACAAGGATGGACGAATCACCGTGGCGGAGATGCGGCAGGCAGCCCCAGCTCTGCTGGGTGAGCCGCTGGCAGGGCCTGAGCTGGATGAAATGCTCCGAGAAGTGGACCTCAATGGGGACGGCACCGTAGACTTTGACGGTGAGCTTCCCTGACGACCCTCCTCCCAGCACTGCCTGCCCACCCTCCTCTGGACCAGCCCAAGTTCTGCCTTCTCTCCCCCTCAGAGTTCGTGATGATGCTCTCCACGCATTGAGGTTCCGGGAGGGTCAATCTGCTGCCTCTGGGGCCCAGATACCAGCGGATCCAGGCTGCACACCGTCCCCAAAGGCTCCAGGGTGGAAGAGACCCAGCAGCATCCAGATTTCCACCCTGATAACATCTGATTCAACAGTTTGCCTGTCATCCTCACCTCTAGCCTATGCAAGTTGCCTGGAGAAAATCTGCTCTCAACACTCTCCAGTGTGAATGAGGTTTGGATCTCTCCAGACTCTACAGAGGTAGGGAAAACACACCAGGAAGGTTTCAAAAATAACCTAGTGCGGGACCAGCAGTTAGCGTAATGGCTATGTCGCGTGCCAGGTGCATGTGCATGCATGCCCAAGATCCCAAGAGGAGAATGGAGGAGAAGGGATTGCGGTGTGGCCAACCCCCCAGGGGGGGATGATTTCTCGCTTTCTGTCTTTCTGTCTCTCTCTGTCTTTCTGGTAAGCACATGCACCCTATAGCAAAAAAAAAAAAAAAAAAAAAAAAACTCAAAAATAAATAAATAAATAAAATAACCCAGTGGAACTGACAGCATTCAAAGACATCACAGGGCCAGCAGGTGACATGGAAGTTAAGGTACTGGATCTCACATGACCAACTGCATAGTTTGAATCATGGACCCAGTGGCTTGAAAATCACCAGGTGCTGGGGACCAGCAGGTGGCACAGTGGTTAAGGCGCTGGACACTCCCACAGGGCTGGCCACGGTTTGAGTCCTGAACCTGGTGGCTTGCTTTCTCACTTTCCCTTACTCACTCTCTCTCATCCTGTTCTTCTCTGGTCAAGTTAAAATGAATAAACAAATTTAAAAAATAAAATAAAATAAACTTTAAAAAGAAAACCACCAGGTGCATGTGTGTGCATACCCAAAATCCTGAGAGGAGAATGAACGAGAAGGGACTGCTACCTGGTCATCCTCCCAGGGGCTGATTTCTTACTTCCCCCTCTCTCTGGCCAGTGCACACCTCCTGTAGCAAAACAAGCAAGCAAGCAGTGCAGTACTGGGGGAATCCCTAGTAACAAGATGAACTGAGAGGGTAGCCAGACCCCTCCCGCTGTGTACAGAAAATGTTTTAGAAAGAAAGTGATCTCGAAAGTGTCGACAGAAATAACCAACTCTACAGAAATAATAATTAATGAGATTTATTGCTAAACAGGAATATGTGTGACCTGCCTGGATAAAAGTAAATACGCCTTTTTTGGGGGGATCAGATACAGGGATTCCTTTTACTTGATTTTGAGAATGAGAAACAAGGTTTGGAATTTAGCGAAAAGAGTTGTTTCATTGGTCTGACCCAAAAAGGTGGGACATCTTAAAGTGGAAGCTTGTAGGCCATAGGTGGGTTTTATAATTCTTAGGCTGTTGACTGGAAAGGAAGGTGTGTGCTTCTGGAAGGGATCAGCAAAGAGTATACTTTAACAGAGATAAAGGGGCTTGTTTATGTGGCAAAAACCATCCCAAGGACAAGATGTAGGAAGAGTCTTGTTATCAAGGAGTCAAAATGGTCTGTTAAAGTTTGTGGATGTGACTCACCTGTCACAAAGATACCATGCCTGGGACAGGATATAGGAAGAGTCCTGTTATCAAATGGGTCAAAATGGTCAGTCAATGTTTGTAGGTGTGACTCATTCCAGGCCCTCTTGAAGGGATTTTAGAAATAGGATAAAGCAGCCAAGACTTCTGTCCTCAAAAGAAAGAGATGACTCCAGGTACCGAATACGAGAAATTAAAGCTAGGTGGGAGAATGAAGCCAACCCTGTGGAGGTTTGAGATTCAGAGAGAGGCCTAGGAGCCTGGGCCCCAACACTCAGAAAAGCCAGAAGGCCTGTATAAGTCTGGGGAGCAAGAAATTAACTTTCTGGATAAAGTTCAGGGTCTCAAAAGGCTACCCTGTTCTGTTCCTGAAAAGGGGACTAAAATATATCTCCACTGATTATTGTGAGATGCAGATGTTCAGGGCCTCGAGTGGAAGCAAGTTGCCCTAGAGAACCTGAAACTCTAGGGCCTGCACTTCAAGGAGGAGAGTGTGTGTGTGTGTGTGTGTGTGTGTGTGTGTTTATTCCCCAGGGTGCGAAAACTGAAACAGTGGGAACCAAAAACTGCTGAAAAGGGATATTCCTTTAACTCGGGGCACATGGAACTTTTCAAAACAAAAAGAAAACCATAAAAAACACTGCTGCTCCTGAAGATGAACTAATGACAAAACTGACAGATTATACAAAAAAATAAACCACCATAGAGAGACTAGGCAGATGCAAAATCAGGTGAATTGGCATCTCAGAGTGTAAGTAATAGAACTGTCTAAAAGAGACCATAAAATAAATGCAGAGAGAGAGACAGGAAACGGAAGGAAGAGAGATCAGTATGAGCCAGCCACGTGGGAACCCAGGACTCTAACCACCAGGCCACCGCTGGCCCCCAAAGGCAGAACTATCAGGTGGTTGGGAAAGTCATGATGTATTTTTGAATAGAAAAACAGAAAAATACATTACGACTTTCCCGATGACCTAATATTATCGAATGTGTACAACATAATGTAATGTTCAATGTCAAGATAAATACGTCTATATCTCTTATTTGATTCTTGCACACTGTAGGCATGTTCTGAAAACCCATACAGTAAACCACAAAGATGTGCACCAATTATATGTAAACCAGTAGTCACAAACAAAAGAGAAGAAAAATAAATTGCTGGATATTTTCCACCCCAAAAAGTCAGAGAATTCCAATCCCCAAAAAGAAAGTGTCAATATCAGACTGGATTCCCTGTGAATCACAGAGACCAAAATAACAATGCCTTAACCTGGGTAGAAATGCATTTCCCCTCAGAGTCGGCAGATGGCGTAGTGGTTAAAGGCACTGGATTCCCACATGGCCAACTATGGTTTGAGTCCTGAGCCTGGTGGCTTGCTTTCTCACTTTCTCTCTCTCTCTCCCTGGTCAAATTGAAATTTAAAAATGGATAATGTTAAATAAAATAATTCTTTTAAAAAAAGAAAGAAAAGAAATGCATTTCTCCTGAAAGAAAAATCTGTAGGTGGAGTCTAGCTGCACACTGTCTTCAAAGACCCAGGCTGCTGGCTGGCTGCTCTGAAATCCCTAGGGTGTGCCTACATTTATTTTCCTGGCCAGGATGGAGGCAAGGACAAAGCGGAGGAGTATAAAGAATATGAACCATTTATATCCCATTAGGCAGAGCTTTTCACATGGTACACCTAGCGGC
The DNA here is from genome assembly GCF_000334495.1 of Tupaia belangeri chinensis. Lineage (NCBI taxonomy): Eukaryota > Metazoa > Chordata > Mammalia > Scandentia > Tupaiidae > Tupaia > Tupaia belangeri. Next base: position 2,887,317 of record NW_006209345.1, on the reverse strand, counting down.
AAAGAATGTTGGGAAATGTTTTTATTTGGGTGGTGATGCACCTAGCTAAAAACCAGGGGTTTCTCTACTACAGGGATAGAGAGCAGACATTGAAGGGCAGATGTCAGATTCTTCCCCACAGCTGAGTGCAAGATATAGGGACACACTCATGATGACCATTGGAGAGTGACTCATAATCACTTTCCCTCTCACTGTCTCTCTGTTTCTCTCCAGTGAGCACTCACACCCTCTGGTAAAACCCAAAAAAACCCCACAAAAACCTTTTCAAAAAAAGTTGTAAGTGCAGTAATGACTATGTTAATTGCCTATTTACTGTTAATACATTTTTTTGTAATTGTTTTTCCTGTTTGTTCTGATTATATTGAAACAAATCGTATGTGATTGCCTTGATTATACAAATTCTATGTGTGATTAGCCTGATAATACAAATTGTGAGCTTGTAATCTGTGTTTGTGCTTTGTGTGTGTTTAGACAGGGACTCTGTAGCGAGCCTTTCTGCCTCAGCCTCCCAAGTTGTTGGGGTTACAGGCATACAACTTGCTCTTATAGTGGGCCAGGAAGCAAACCCTGGCCCCCCAGTTGGCTTCAGCTTGCCGAGCAGCAGCGTCCAGTACGCACTACTGCAGTTGGACCTATGTATGTCTATTCTTAATTTCATTTTCCTAGATTTTATTTTATCTTATAAAAGCATTGGCCCCTGACAGATTACAAATGGAAACTGCCCTTTACCAAGGCTAGTTGGGAAACCACTGCATTCAGCAGGTGCCCCCAAATGTGCCTTGGCCTTGCCTAGAGGCTGAAGGTGAGAGGTGAGGGTGGGCCAGGTGAGCAGCAACAAGAGCAGGGGTCTGAGTGTTAATTTAATAAGTTACAGAATTCTAAAGGTACCCACTGGAGGAGTCGGCAGGTGGCATAATGGTTGGGATGCTGGACTCCCACATGACCAACCTTGGTTTGAGTCCCAGACCTGCTGGCTTGCTTTCTCACTCTACCTCTCCATGGTCAAACTGAATAATAATAAATAAAATATTATTAAATTAGAAAGTTTAAAGGCACCAACTGGAGGCAAGAAGGTGGCACAGAGTAAAAGCACTCCCTGTCCTGAAATTGTAGACACTGTAGCAAGTCCCTGCTTAATGGTATTTATATCTCAGTGGGGGATGGGCTGTAACCACGTGTGTGAAAAGGGGTCTCACACAGCCCTGGGGCCATGGATTATGTTCTCAACTCTGCCTGCAAGCTGCTGGCTGTCCTTAGGCAAGGCAGCCTTCATTTTGTAAAAAAGGGGCCCATCTCTTAAGCCTTAGGTTTCCATCTGCAAAATGAGGCCAGGGTTGTGAGGATTTCAAAACACAACCTGTGTTGGGTACAGTGCTTAGCACAAGGCCTGGTGGCTTGTAAGAGCTTGATAAATAATAGCTACTATGATCTCAGATTTCAGGGTTCTACATTCTTAAGGTTCTGACATTCTCTGATTTTCCAAAATTTCAAGATGGTCTGTTTTTAATGTTCTGTGGTTCTGAGTCTTTGATCACTGAGGTTGTCATGTGAGTCCTGTTCCCCATGAACTCTGGTTCTTCCAACCCCTGGGCCTGCAAAGTAGGGCAGTGGGTGGAGGCGGATGGGCCACTGCCTTTTCATATCCCACATTCATGGCAGCCCAGGGCCCCAGAGCCAGGCTGGAACCAGGATATCAGCCTCCAGGTCCCAGGCCTGCGTCATCTCTGAGTGTCCTCGCCCAGGTGACCAGACAGACAGGGACAGAAGACCAAGTCCACCAGGGCTGAGGGTGGAGGAGGCTGTCCAGGCTCCCAGAGCAGTAGAGTCCCAGGCATGCCATGTGACCTTGGGCAAGTCTCAGAACATCAGGGCCTTTTTGGGTGGTGGGTTTCTGAAACACTTCAGCTACTGGGCTGGCCCTTCTCAGTCTTTACGGGGAGGGAGCAGGGGTCAGTGATGCTCTGGGCCAGAGGCAGAGGCACAGGAAAGAGCAACTGCCTCTGTTGGAATTAATCACCCTTTTATTAGCACAAAATAACACCGACCCTGGGCTGGAGAATAAGTTAAGGCACAAAACAGAAGGGCGACTTTCCCAGGACCAAGCCTGCGTGCCCTAAACTTTCTAAGCAAACTCCTGAGAGGGCACGGTCTTTCTCCTTGAGATGAGGGTAACGAGACGGGGCGCAGGTCCAAAGAGGGTCCTCAGAGGACGCTGGATGGCAGACGCCTGGACTCTCACTTCTCGAAGTAGGGCAGGTAGAAGAACTGGAAGCCCGGGTAGCCCTTGACCGCGCAGTAGATGAAGATCACGTGGTAGACTGTGGGGCGGGGCCCGTTAGCGCCAAGGCCCCGCCCCGGCGTCCGCCCCGCCCCAGTCCCGCCCACGCCCCCGCCAGCTCGCACCTCCCGGGATCAACAACAGGAAGCCTGGCACAAAGAAGATGGCGCTGGAGACACCTGCAGGACGGAGAGGAGGGGCCAGGTCAGGACTAGGGGCTACAGGCTGCAAGTTCCTTCAGTCCTGACACTGACTTCCTGGGCAAGCGCCACTCAGCTGAAAAGGGGGCCATTTTCTGCTGGGAGGTGAAAGGGCTAGCCGAGGGCTGGTGCAGAGGTAACCACTGCCTGTGGAGGGAGGAAGGGGCGCTCACCTGGAGAGGGGGTCACCTCCAGTCCCACGCCGACCAAGATCAGCACTGCACACAGATGGAGCCACGAGGGTGAGGGCAGGGACTTCCACCATCCACCCCCCACATGACTCAGGTCTGAGGAATTGTGTCCCCCACCTGAACTGAAGGTCCCAGGGCAAAGACCCTCCCCAGGAAAGGCACCGAGCTCTGTTTCAGAGCAGGGCACGTGGAAGGCCCTGGGAAATGTCTGTGAAAGGAGAAATTCTTGCTCCAGGGTGTGGCCTTTCGGCCAGTCAACATCTATGGGGCACCTACTGTGTTCTGGTACTGAGAATTCTGCCCTGAAAAGTCAGTCAAGTCCTGCTCTCCTCACCCTTCCTTAGTGGAGGGACAAGTGAGAACCTGAAAGCTATAACCCAGATGATGACGCGTGGTGAGAGGACAGGGCAGTATAGGAGCCTGTGGACTGGACAGGGGCCTCTTGGAGCCAGTGACATGTAAGCTAGTCAGCCGGTAACAGTAACAGTTAATATTTAATGAGCTTTGGGGCTGGCAGGTAGCGTGGTGAAGGATGCTGGACTCCCACGTGACTGACTGGTTTGAGGTTGGACCTGGTGGCTTGGTTTTTACATTCCCTCTCTCTTGCCTTCTCCTGTGTCTCTCTCTGGTCAAATTTAAATAAATAAATAAAAGTTAAGTAAAATAATTCTTTAAAAAAAGGTTTGAAAAATATATATTTATTGAGCACTTACCAGGTGCTACCAGGCACTGTTCAAGTTCCGGATTCAGTGACTTGAAAATGACACCGGGCGCATGTGCTTGTGTGCCCAAAATCCCAAGAGGAAAATGGAGGAGAAGGGATTGCGTCATGGCCATCCCCTCTAGAGGATGCTTTCTCTCTCTCTCTGTCTCTTCCTGGCAAGAGAACAAGCCCGATGGCACGTGTTATATGCATTGCCTTATTTGTCACCTTGACCAAATGAGACAAGTTTGATGATACAACAAGTATTGTCACTGAAGATGAAGCTGAGGCAAAGAAAGGGGACCTTGTCCAAAGCTACAGTTTGAAGCTGGGGGCTGATTCTAGAGGTTTTGCTATGGGTATCTTCTAGGCAGAGAGGAAGAAAGGAACATTCTGGAGACAGGGAAGAGCATGGCCACGGCCCAAAGTCTCAAAGGAACTTGGGGTGAAGAGCTCCCAGTATTTGACAAGAGGGAGGGGCAAGAGGCCACTGTGGAGGAGTTTGGTAGCCTCTGTGAGCCCCAGGAGGAAATGCTGGCAGAAGACAGAGGGCATCAAGGAACGTAGAAAGGTCATAGCTGGATTTACTTTCCAAACTCAGAGTCCTGGTACCCCAGTTAGAGAAGAGAGGGGAGAGGTAGGATGCTGGACTTTGGGCCCTGTGATAAGGGGGCTGGTACAGCTGGGGGCTCCAGGGGCCTCTATGGACTGTTGGGTTTTGGGTACTACACAGAGCATCTTTTTTTTTTTTTTTTTTGAGAAGTTTTTGCTATCGGGCGTGTGCACGCGCCAGACAGACAGACAGACAGAGAGACAGAAAGCGAGAAATTACCCCCCCAGGGGGGATGGCCAAACTGCAATCCCTTCTCCTCCATTCTCCTCTTGGAATCTTGGGCACGCACGCACACACGCCTGGCGTGAATTTTAAGCCACCAGGTCTGGGACGCGAACCACGGTTGACTACCTACATGGGAGTCCAACGACATAGCCATTATGCTAACTGCTGGTCCCTACACAGAGCATATTGAAAAGGCTGTGATGGGTCAAAATCTACCTTCTACACCCTAGCTTCAGGCTGCAGACACTGCCCTTTTGTTTGTTTGTTTGTTTTAATAATTATTTTATTTAACTTTATTTATTTATTTTAATTTGACCAGAGAGAGACAGAGTGAGAGAAAGAGAGAGGGAAAGTGAGGAAGTAAGCCACCAGGTCCAAGACTCGAACTGTGGTCAGACATGTGGAAGTCCAGTGCCCTTAACTACCATGCCACCTGCTTGCCCCATTTTTTTTTGGAGAGGTTTTTGCTATAGGATACGTGTGCTTGCCAGAAAGACAGAGAGAGAGGCAGAAAGTGAGAAATCACCCCCCAGGAGGTGATGGTTATGCTGCAATCACTTCTCCTCTGACACATATACGCACGCCCAGTGTGAGTTTAAGCCACCGGGTCCAAGACTTGAACTGCAGTCGACTACATGGGAGTCCAACGACACAGCCACTATGCCAACTGCTGGTCCCGACTCTGCCCTCTTTAGAGGCATCTTTTCCTAATTCCTGAAAAGACCTGGCAGTGTCACAGATATGGGTTTAAATCCCAGTTCATCTACCTCCTTACTGAGACCTGAGCAAGTTCCTTCACCTGTCGGACCCTGTCCAAAGTGAGAAAGCAAGCTGCCAAGTCCAGGACTCGAACTGTGGTTGGCCATGTAGAAGTCCAGCACCCTTAACCACCACGCCACCTGCTGGCCCCCATGTCCTTATTTCTTCTTTTTCTTTTTGGAGAGGTTTTTGCTATAGGGTGCGTGCGCTCACCAGACAGATAGAGACAGAGAGACAGAAAGCAAGAAATCACCCCCCTAGGGGGGATGGCCACGCCGCAATCCCTTCTCCTCCATTCTCCTCTCGGGATCTTGGGCACGCACGCACACGCGCCTGGCCCATGTCCTTATTTCTGTAATGAGGATGATAACCACACTTGCCTTGTTGGGTTGTTGAGAGGATAAAATGAGGAGCTCACAGCCAGGCCATGAGAGCCCAGCATGCAGTGGTGCTGGAAGCAGTAGCTCCTTTGTCCGCACACAGACACCTAGAATTGAGGCCAGGCTTTCTGAGCAGGGGGCTGCCTGACTTGGGGACTGTGACCTTCCTGGAGGAGGGATGGAGGGGAAGCCAGGGCAGCAACTGCAGGTGGTCCCTCATTATGGCCCTTGGATCCTTTCTGAGGACCCTGTTTCCTTAGCTGCACAGAATGAGGCGCCCGGGAGTCAGAAAACTGCGTTCTCTGGGCCTCAATTTCCCCATCTGAGCAAAGGGGGTAGAGAAGTCCTTTTCTGCTCTCACATCCACATAAGGGGAAGTGACGGATGCCCTGTGCGGGCTGAGAGAGTGCTAGTACCTCTAGCTACAGGAATGGGCGTATCCTTCAACACTCATCCCTACCTGTGGTGGCTGCTCCCCTTTGTCCCCTAGTGGATTAAACAGGTTGTGTTTAAAACAATAATACTCTTTGGGGAACAATACCAGGTTCTACTTCCAGCTATGTATGATTTCCTGGCTGTGTGACCAGGAATCTGGGCCTGCCCCCTCAAGGTCTCAGTCTCTCACCTGTAAAATGGGTAAGTGAGGGCAGCCAGCTGCCTCTTCAGGCTGCTGGGAAGTTCCGTGTGTAAGAGGGGGACAGAGCCCACACAGAAGACAGGCAGAACCTCTCAAGGGGGCAGGCAGGGCCTTGGGGGACTCACCGAGCCCCAGCAGCAGGAGCAGGAAGGAGGCCAGCACTACCCGGCGGTTCTTCTGGATCAAAGGGTGTTGTGTCCAGCTGAGTAGCAGGAGAACAGGATGGTGCGTAAGAGGTGAAAGGAGAGGTGGGAAGGCTGTGGGGTAGAGCCAGGGCCACCCAGGCTGGGGGCTCAGGGTAGGGCTCACCTGCAGCAGGCATTGTAGGAGCGCTGGGTGCTGCTGCTGATGGTGCTAAAGGACCACTGAGAGCTGCGGACAGATGTACGGCCAGAATCCCTACAGGACAGGTGACTCGGTGAGTGGCAGGAGGGGGCGCAAGGAAGGGGTCCCCTTGAAGCTAGAATTATGAAGGGTTGGGTGGTGGAAGAACCAGGGCTAGCCTCGGCAGGACAGAGAGGTATTGGGGACATGGATGAATACAAGCAGGGGGAAGGCTGGACATGAGAGCTGGGGGTTCCTGCGGGAAGATGACCCGTGAGAAGGTGGAGACCGGATCAGGCTGGAGGTTCCTGCAGGTCACGGCCTGGTGGGGGGTAGGTGGATGGGGCTGGGCACTAGGGTAGGATGACAGGGGACACCATGAAGGTAGTAGGGGTCAGGCTAGGACAGTAAAGTTGAGTAAAAGGAGTGGGGGGACTGGGCTGGGTCTCTGGGGACAGGAGCCAGAGGCACGGGGCTGGAAGTATAAGGGTGGGTCCCCACCTGGTCCTGACCTGGTGCTGACTCCCCCATCGGGCTCTGGAAAGGCCTGGGCTCCATCCTCATCATTCTCCAGGTTCTGTTCCAGACACAGGGCTCAGAGGGGTTGCTGGGCTCCGGCCCTTCAGCACCCCCTCTCAAGGAGAGGAGAAAAGCAGGTTCACATAGCTGGCTGCCTGGCCACCGCTCACCTGGCCCTCTGCCCTCTTGGCAGAACAGGTTTGGTGATTCACAGAAACTGAAACCCAGGTAGGAGATGGGTGGATGCTAGGGGCTTTGGAGAGCAGGAGCCAGCAGGGGTTGGTGGAGGGCTTCCAGCATGGGTTTCAGAGCCAGGAGAGCTCCCAAATTTGAGAGTGAGGATGGAGCCCTCACTGTTTCAAGGGCCCAGCATGAGGACTCCAGATGTGGGACACCAGGAAAGAACAGGCTCAGAGTTCCCAGGTTTGGGACACAGGAATCTGTCCCAGGTCTCCAAAAAAAGGATCCTGGGGTTGGTGGAAATTCTCTGGGAAAATGAGGATTTCTGGTTTCATGGGAGTCAAGCGGTGGGCAAGGACTGGTCATGTGACTATGGGACTCCAGCTCTGGGGGGAGATTAGGGTGGGAGCTCAGAGAAGGGGAGCAGTTTCCTGTTAAATGATCAGGCCGGGATTTGGATGCTCCTACATAAGGGCCAGGTCTGGTTAGGATACAGAAGAGCTCCCCTAACCCAGCAGGGGGGAGGACTCTACTCAGGATAGGTGGGGACTCCGGGTGGGCTCTCCAGCTGGAACTGAGAAATGCGTTCCCGGTTCTGGGATCTGGACTTTCACTGGCTGGGGATCAAAATCAGAGCTACGAGAGTTTAGGAAGGACTCCTGATTAGGGGTCACATTGGGGGGATTCGGTTTTCCGCTTCCGCTGGGGCCTCTAGGCAGAGTCTCCTCACAGTTGGAATTTGGGGTCCTCCTTGGACTGGGGCGGGGTGCCGAGGTGGGCCGGGCCGTTCACCTGGTAGCGCAGCCGGGACTGCTTGTCCTCGTCAGCCACCTCGAACCGGGCCCGGCGCTCAAAATGCAGCGGTCCGAAGCGGGCGACGCCGCTGGATTCCGGCCCAGGGCCCGCGTCCTCCAGGGACAGCTCGAAGGCGTCATCGATGCTGAACTGGGGCCGGGTGGCACTCATGGCCCCGGCCCACTCAGGTTCCCTTCACCGCCGCCATCTGCCCCGAGATTGTGGTCGCCACGGCCCCGCCTCCGTGCGCAGTCCCCGCCCCGCGCCGGCGTAACAGGAGCTCGACCAGCCCGCGTCCGGGTGAGGCCCCGCCCCACACGCTGGCCCCGCCCCCTCTCGTCCTTAGCAGGCCCGAGCTGCAGAGCGCCGAGCGCGTTGGTGGGCGGGGCCTCCTTGCTTTGAACGGGCCAGGCCGGCGGCGCCGCCAAGCGGCCGCTTCTGCAAGCGACAATTTGAGTCGCTTCTCGTACGCGATTGCTAGGTGGAAACCTGGAGGGCTTTCCCCACGCTAGCTTCCCAGATCCGGTATGAGGCCTTTTGCACCCCAATTTGCTCCTCAAGGGCCAAGGAGACTCTGGGAACTGTTTCCCCGCCTTACTACGGCTCTGCATGGGACTTATTTTTCTCACCTTTTTGCATATGTAGAAACTGAGACGCTCAGAGTTTATGTAGCCACCACTCTTCTAATCCAGTCTCCACGTAGCAGCCACAGTGATTTATTTTTTAATTATTTTTTTTGGAGACGTTTTTGCTATATGGCGCGTGCGCTCTCCAGAAAGACAGAGAGGCAGAAAGCGAGAAATCTCCCCCTGGGGAGTGGGGGGATGGCCACACCACAATCCCTTCTCCTCCATTCTTCTCTTGGGGTCTTGAGCAGGCATGCACCTTGTGTGAGTTTAAGCCACCGGGTCCGAGACTCAAACTGCAGTCGACTACATGGGAGTCCAGCGTTGTAGCCATTATGCCATCTGCTGGTCCCCAGCCACAGTAATCTTGTAATGCATATTGTTTTTCTATGTTTTATTATTTTTTAAAACTAATTATTTAATTTACTTATTTTCATTACTGTTATTTTAATTAGAGAGAGAGGGAAAGTGACAAAGCAAGCTGCCAGGTCTAGGATTCGAACCATCAACCATATGGTAATCCAGAGGCCCAGCCACCGTACCACCTGCTGGCCCCACCTCTGTTAGTCTTAAATAAAACAGTTTTTAAAAAGCTAGCTCTTTTCATCATCTGCACCCCTGCTCAAATATCTCCTTTCAGAGAGGCCATTCCTGACTCTGCAATCTAAAGTTAGTTTGGGGGCTGGGCCCATAGTCTAGTGTTTAAGGGAGCTGAATTCCACATGGACAGCCATGTCTGGTTCTAATGCCAGTGGCTTGAAAAAGACACCAGGCACATTTGCAGGCGTGCCAAAGATCCCAATAGGGTGGAGAATGGAGAAGAAATTGCAGAGCAACCATGCCCCATTGGGGAAGGGAGTGCTTTCTTTCTCATTCTCTCTGTCTGGCAATTTAAAAAATTATACACACACATACACACACACACACACACATATATATATATACACATATATATAAAATTTGTTTTTCCATAGAGTGCATGTGTTCTCCAGAGAGAAAGAGACAGAGACAGAGTGAGGGGAGGTGAGAAATCATCCCCAAGGGGGTTGGCCATGCTGCAATCCTTTCTCCATTGTCCCCTACAGATTTGGGGCACACATGCACATGCACCCAGTGTGAATTTCTTTCTTTTTTAAAGAATTATTTTATTTATCTTTATTTATTTATTTATTTTAATTTGACCAGAGAGAGACAGAGAGATAGAAAGCGAGAAATCACCCCCAGGGGGGATGGTCACACCACAATCCTTTCTCCTCCATTCTCCTCTTGGGATCTTGGGCCCGCACGCACATGGGCCCAGCGTGAGTTTTAAGCCACTGGGGCCGGGATGCGAACCGCGGTCGACTACGTGGGAGTCCAGCGACATAGCCATTACGCTAACTGCTGGATCCCCCAAAACTCCTTTTGTTTACACATTTATATCTTTCCCCTCGGCACTAGTGTTTTCCACATACATATATTGACTGTTCCCTTTTAATGTAAGAGAGATTTTTATTATAGGGCGTGTGTGCTCACTGGAGAGACAGAAACAGAAAGAGACAGAGAGACAGAAAGTAAGAAATCACCCCCCAGGGAGGATGGCCACACCACAATCCCTTCTTCTCCATTCTCATCTTGGGACTTGGGCAGCCACCGGGTCTGGGACTGGAACAGTGGTTGACTATGTGGGAGTCCAGTGACATAACCATTATGCCATCTGCTGGTCTCCTCCTGTCTGTTGGTTCTACTAGCTACATGCACGTCACACCAGGTTAAGCTCTCAGGACTTTTAAAATTATTTATTTGTTTATTATTATTGTTGAGAGATTTTTGCTATGGGATATGTGAGCTTGCTAGACAGAGCGAGACAGAGAGAAAATGAGAAATCACCCTCCGGGAGGATGTCCATGCTGTAACCCCTTCTCTTCAATTCTTCTCTTGGGATTCTGGGCATGCACACCCACAGGCCGGCATGATTTTCAAGCTGACTGGTCTGGGACTCAAACTGCAGTCAGCCATGTGGGGGTTCAGCACTTTAACCACCACCCACCTGCAGGCCCCAGCACTTTTTAAAAAAGAATTATTTATTTCATTGTAATGTATCATTATTCTTATTTTTAACTTCAACATTATTATTTTTAAAATTTGCTACCAGAGGGGCCAGCAGGTGGTGTGGTGGTTAAGGTGCTAGACTCCCACAGCTTGCTTTCTCACTTTCCCTTTCTCTCTCTCTGGTCAAATAAAAAATAAATAAATAATAATGACAAATAAAATTAATTAAATAGATAATTTTTTGGGGGGAAAATAACTTGCTATAGGACACATTCGCTCACCAGAGAGAGAAAATAAGAAAGCAAGCCTCCAGGTCTGGGACTTGAACCGCAGTCAGGCACATGAGAGTCCAGCACCTTAACCACTATACCACCTGCTGGCCCCTATTATTTATTTTTAATTTGCTACAGGACATGTACGCTCACCAGGGAGAGACAGAGAGAGAGAGAGAAAGTAAGAAAGCAAGCTGCCAGGTCTGGGACTCAAACCAATGTTGACCATGTAGGTGTGCAGTGCCCTAACCACCACACCACCTCTGTTTCAACTTCCAGCACTTTTATTATCTGCTTCACCCCCACAGTACTGCACACTCAGGTTGGCCTCAATGCCCTATCACATACATCACTGCCACAAACATCTTTCTACTATCCCTTAGGGACTGTGGGAGAATTCCTCTTGGGGCAGGACTGCCAGGCCTCAGGACACAAGCGCCGTTACTCCTCCTGAGTGGCTGTATGAGCTGACATGTCTGCTTTCTAATGGCTTGCCAATTTTATGACTTGAAAGTGGTGTCCCATTTTGTTTGTTTGTTTTAGTATTTGTTATAGAGCATGTGTGCTTACCAGAGGAAAAAGTGTGTATGCGTGTGTGTGTGTGTACGAGTATGAGAGAGAGGGAGATGGAGAAAGAGAAATCACTCTCCAGGGGATAGCCATGCCACGATCCCTTCTCCTTCAGTCTCCTCTTGGAATTTTGGGTACGCACACATGCCTGGCATGATTGCCAGGCTGCAGGATCTGGGACCCGAACTGTGCAGCTGGCAATGTGGGATTCAGTGCCTTCAGAGAGACAGAGGGAGAAAACAACTTTCAGCTGGGTTGTGGTCAGTCATGTGGGATCCAGCTCCCTTAACTACCAGGTATGGAACTGGTCCGGTGCATATGGGTTCTCTGATGACTGGAGAGTTTGAGCAGTTCTTCATGCACTTGTCAGCTATTGGGGACTCTTCTTCTGTGAACTGCCTCTTTATATATTATGGTTTTTTTTTTCTATTGGGTTTCTAGGCTTTTTACTACTTATTTGTATGTCCCTACATGTGTAATTATTTATTTCTCTTGGTTTTAAAAAAAGAATTATTAATTTTATTTATTATTATTTTTAATTTGACCAGAGATAGGAAATGGTGAGAAAACAAGCTGCCAGGTCTTGGACTCGAACCATGGTTGACCGTGGGACTCTAGCTCTTTAATCACCATGCTACCTGACAGTCTCAACTTTGTTGATTTTTAATCTTGTACATATTTCCTCCCTGTCTGTCTTGTTCTCTTTACTTTATCTAACATCTCCTTAGTTAAAGAACAATAAGTCTTTTTTATAGAGCCAAATACTTTAGATTTGTGCTGAGTCTTGTTTGAAGCGGTTATTCACCCCCAAGATCACAAAGATATCTTGCAGCATTTTATTCAATTGACCTTATAGTTTTATTGTCTAAGAAAGTGTTCCAACCACGTATTAATAGTTAAGAATCTGGCTGGGGGGGACCAGCAGGTGGTGTGGTGGTTAAGGCACTGGACTCCCACATGGTGAAGTGCAGTTCAAGTCCTGGACCTGGCAGTTTTCTTTCTCATTTTCCCTTCCTCTCTCTCTGGTGAGGGCATGTGCCCTATAGCATATTAAAATAAAAATAATAAGTGGGAGTCCAGCGATGTAACCATTATGCCATCTGCTGGTCCCACCCTATACCAAATTTAACAAATAATAATAATAAATAAAATAAAGTAAAATAAAATAAATGATTCTTAAAAAAAAAATAATAATAATTTGGCTGGCTCTAGGGTTAGGTGCTACACAGAATCCCACATGGCCGACCAGAGTTTGAGTCCTGGCCCTGTCAGATTGACAAATAAGCTTGAAGTGTACGTGTACCCTGGATCTTTTTTTTTTTTCAGAGACTTTTGCTATAGGGCGCATTCGCTTGCCAGAAAGACAGAGAGAGACATAAAGACAGAAAGCAAGAAGTCACCCCCCAGGGAGGATGGCCACGCCACAATCCCTTCTCCTCCATTATCCTCTAGGGATCTTGGGCACGCACACACACACGCCCAGTGTGAGTTTCGCGGTCGACTACGTGGGAGTCCAACGACATAGCCATTATGCTAACTGCTGGTCCCTCTTTTTCTTCTTTTTTGAGAGGTTTTCGTTATAGGGCGCGTGCGCTTGCCAGAGAGACAGACAGAGACAGAGAGACAGAAAGCAAGAAGTCACCCCACAGGGTGCAATCCCTTCTCCTTTCTCCTTTGGGGATCTTGGGCACACACGCACACGCGCCAGGCGTAAGTTTAAGCCACCGGGTCCGGTACTCAAACCACGGTTGACTACATGGGAGTCCAGCGACATAGTCATTAAGCCAATTGCTGGTCTCCTGACCACTTTAATTTCTATATTAGTCTTAGCTTCCTGATCAGGAGGAAGCCCAACCGCCCAGCCTTGGGAATAGAGACTATCTTAGAGGGCAATGTCCCAGCGGGGAGGCAGCAGTAGGCTTTGTGTCCCTGGACGCTGTTCCTGTGCTCAGCAGGAGCTGGCAGTGCCTGGAGCAATGAGTGGGGTGGCTTTCTCAGACCAGGGGCTGTGCATCTGGTCACGCCTGCACTTCAACTTGCCGCTCAGGGCCAACTAGAGCCCAGCGACGCCCAGAATCCCTCCACAGATAACCCGGCCAGCTGTGGGCTCTCCCAGTCATAGTAGAAGGGGCTGTCTTTATCAAACAGGTCATTGGCTTCTAGGGCAGTTAGGCTTGTCAGCAGAAGGGCCCTGGTCACTCTTTCAATGGCGCAGTTCACAACTCTTTCCATGGCGCAGTTCACAGGGTGGCACAGCGATGTGACCTTGTGGTCCCTTTACAGTGCATGTGTTTCTGTTCCCTGAGCCTGGTGCAGACAACAAGTCTGAGAAAGTTGTGGGGCTGAGACATCAACGACTTTAAATAGAGGGCACGTACAGGAAAGCCCGTCTCAATCAATTCAATGACATCATTGGTGTGGACGCTCCGGCCCCGCCCTTCTGGCAGATTCGGACTCCGCCTTTCTAGCAGGCTCGAGTCCCGCCCCCCTGACATTCTCAGGTCCCGCCCTTGGGCAGGTCTGCGCGCTCAGCCGCAGCACAGAGAACCAATCACCATTCACTTCCACATTCAATCCCTTTTTGGCTACTGCCCTCAGCCAAAATGGCTCTGGCTCGAAAGCTGCCGATGCGCTAGGAGTTGCCGAAGCAGATCCGGAAGCTACCGAGCGAATCCGGAAGTTGCCGAAAGAGAACAGCGGGTAAGGAGGATGGCGGATATCATCGCAAGACTCCGGGAGGATGGGATCCAAAAGCGTGTGATACAGGAGGGCCGAGGAGAGCTTCCTGATTTTCAGGATGGAACCAAGGTTCGTGTCTATCCTCTCCACTTTTTCCCTCTGCGGCGCGGTGCGCATGCGAGGCGGGAGGAGGCCTTAGGCGAGAGGTTGCGCATGCCCAGACAGCAGCGGCCGGTGACCCAACCGCTCACGTGCGGAGCTCGACGCTGATTCGGGGGTGAATTCAGATGAGTCTGCCCCGCCTCCCGACTTGGCCTGTGACTTCATTGGTCGGAGAAGCCGTCAGTCATCACAAGGAGGTGGGGGGGTTGGAGTGTTGGATCTCAGTGCGTGTGCAGACCCTGTGCTGGAGGAAACTGGGGCCCTAGGAGTGGTCCCTACGCCCCTGGGTTTTAAGGTTCAGGATCTTTTATACATGAAATGTAACTCTGAAAACATTAGGCCAATTCCCATTATCTGGATGGGAAAACTGAGACCCTGAACGTGCACACCCATAGAATAGATCCAGGGTCAAGTCTGCCAGACTCAGAACCCTTTAGCAGCTTTCTTTTTCGTTATTTTTTTTAAAGTTATTTTATTTAACTTTATTTATTTACTTTAAATTTGACCAAAGAGGAACCAGAGGGGGAGAGAAAGAGACAGAGAGGGAAAGTGAGAAGGCAAGCCACCAGGTCCAGGACTTGAACCACGGTCAGCCATGTCGGGGTCCAGCGTCCCTAACCACCATGCCATTTGCAGGTCCCCCTTTTAGTAGCTTTCTGACCTGACTGCCCTGGGGGCATTGCTCAGGACAGATGAGGCCTGGGAAGTAAACACCCTCTCTCACTCTTCCTTTTTTATGTCTAGGCCAGGTTCGGCCCCTCTGGCCCCTCCCCCAGACACCCTCCATCTCTAGACTTTCCTGATTCTGCTTCTACAGTTCCTTCTTCTGGAGTGCCTTTCCCAGTTGCCACTTGTCTGTAGAGTAGGAAGTTTCCCAAGGTCAGCCCCTGTGCCTAGCAGAGTAGTCGTGTGGGACATGCATATTGAGCGAATGAGTAAAGATCCTGGCTGGTAAGAACACCAAAAGTAAGAGTGGTGTGTGAGTCCATACTCCCTGGCCAGCTCTGTACCAAGTCCGGCAGGTGAAATCCTAGCCTGGCAGTGAGTGTTCTGAGAATACAGGTGAGCTGCGTCGCTCTATTGATCAACTGTATCACAAGGTTTCTTCCCCAAGAAGAGAGGTGTGTGGTGTGAGTGCATGTCCCCGGGGATTGGGGAGTGGGTGGCCTTGAAAGGAGGGCCTGGTCCGAGGATTCTGAATGGAACAGACACCAGAAGGAGAATGGAACAGACACCAGAAGGAGAGTGTATCATAAAGGTAGTTAAGATCTGTGAACAATGGCATTCAGAGAACAGGAACAAAGCATGAAATAACCAATTGCTAATGTTGACTGAGTTCTTGCTATGTGAGCATTGTGCTACTCAGGCTTACTTCCTGCCGTGTAGCTAGGTACTATTGTGGATTCTATTTTGCTGAAGCGGAAACCGAGTTCAGAGGAGCAGCATGGTGCAGCCGTTGAGAGCGTGGGCTGCTCTAACCATATCCTGTGGAAGGTTCATTCTTTAGACCTCTTCTCTCTGCATTCACCCCCTAGTCTCATCTCTAAAAACTCTCCATGCCTGGGTTACTCCCACATACACGTCTCTAGACTTTGCTGCTCCCTTAAGTTTGGAATACAGCTCCCTACTCACCATCTCCTCCTGGATATCTCATTGGCGACTCAGGTCTTCATCTCAATTCAGGGCACCTCTATCCTTCTGGTTGTTCAGGCCAAAACACATGGTGTCTTCATGGTCCTCTCATTCTACAGCAAACCCTCAAAATGCACCCTGGACCTATGTCTGTCATTACCACTGTGGTCCCGGCCGCCACCATCACTCCACTAGATTACTGCAGTCGCCTCCTAACTCCATCCCGTCAGCAAAACCCTCATTGGATCACATCCTTCTACTTGGGGACACTCATGGGTTCCGGTCTCAGAGTAAAAAAGGTCCTTAGCACAGCCCGCAGGCCCTGTGGAGCCCAGCCTTGCTGACCCCTGTATCCCATGACGAATGCCCCCACCCGTCCCACGACTCTGCCACACTGGCCTAGCTGCTGCTTGAAGACACCATATGCTGTCCCACTGCAAGACTTTTGTATCTGCTGTTCTTTTGGCCTAGGAAGTTCCTACAGTATCTGCCTGGCTTGCTTTTTCACTTATTTCCTTTCTTCCTTCAGATATCTGCTTTAAATGCTGCTTCCTTAGGGAGGCCTCCACCCCAGAACTCTGTGGAAACTAGCCCTGCCTTCCCCTGTTGTATTTTGTTTTCCGATCCAGAGTACTTAGCTTCACCTGACATTGCATTTTTTAAGATCCATCTCCTTCCTCTGGAAGGCCCACGTGAACCCCATGGGGACAGGGACTTTTGTCTGTTTTGTATCCTGGTGTCTGCCGCAGAGCTCAAGCATATAGTAGGTGCTCAATTAATACTCCTTGTATACTTGGTTGGAGCCAGATTGCTTGGAGTCTTGTCTCTGCCTAGCCACCTACCAACCATGAGACTTGATCCCCTGATTTCCCTGTGTATGACTTAGTAACTCTGTTACTGAGATGGTGAGGTACAGCCAGGTATAAAATGAGGACCCCCCTTGGGACCAGCAGTTAGCGTAATGGCTATGTCGCTGGACTCCCACGTAGTCAACCGCGGTTCAAGTCCCAGACACGGTGGCTTACACTCCCGCCGGGCGCGTGTGTGTGCGTGCCCAAGATCCCGAGAGGAGAATGGAGGAGAAGGGATTGTGGCGTGGCCATCCCCCCAGGGGGTGATTTCTCGGTTTCTGTCTCTATGTCTCTCTCTGTCTGTCTGGCGAGCGCACGTGCCCTATAGCAAAAACCTCTCAAAAAAAAAAAAATGAGGACCCCTGAGTGAGCCTTGCCCTTGTGCAGGCTGGGAGCTGAACCTGTCCTTGGGGGTCAGGTGTCAGCTGTGCCCTTGCCTGATTACGCATGTGGCCCACAGGCCACCTTCCACTACCGGACACTGCACAGTGACGATGAGGGTGCCGTGCTGGATGACAGCCGGGTGCGGGGCAAGCCCATGGAGCTCATCATTGGCAAGAAGTTCAAGCTGCCTGTGTGGGAGACCATCGTGTGCACCATGCGCGAGGGAGAGATCGCCCAGTTCCTTTGTGACATCAAGGTACCCGTCTCGCATCTGCCTGCAGTGTCTGTCCAGCCGTGCTCTGTTCCCCATCCCCAGGTCCCAGCTAGGCCATGAGACCACTATACCAATCTCATGATTGGTATCCTGGCCTCTGTCCCACCTTCTCCTGCCCACTAGCCAACCTTAGCCAGTAGACTCATTCTCAGAAGTAAATGACCAGGGCCAGCAGGTGGTGTGGTGGTTAAGACGCTGGACTCCCACATGGCCAGCCATGGCTCACGTCCTGGACCTGGAGGCTTGCTTTCTCCCCCTCCCTCTCTGTGTCTCTTTCTGGTGAGTGCGTGTACCCAAGAGCAAATTTTTTTTAATAATAATAAATAAATTTTTAAAATTTTTATTATAAAAAAGCAAATGACCAGGTGCCAGCGGGTGGCATAGTGGTTACGTTCTTGGACTCCCACATGGCTGACTGCAGTTCAAGTCCTGGACCCAGTGGCTTAAAACTCACGTCTGGCGCATGTGCGTGCATGCCTAAGATCCCAGGAGGAGAAGGGAATGCAGCTTGGCCGTCCCCCTGGGGGATGATTTCTCACTTTACCTCTCACTGTCTCTGTCACACTCTCTCTGGAGGAGCACATGCACCCTAAGGCAAAAAAAAACCTCTCTCTCTCTCTTTTTTTTTTTTTTTTTTAAAATAAAAAGGCAGATCACTGCACATGCCATTGCTTCTTGGTCATCGTGAGGACAGAGTATAAGAGTATAAGCGGCAGCTGCTCACATGGCCCCTCAGGGTCTGGCTCCTGTCAGTCTTCCCTTCCTGTTCAAGCTCTCTGCCTTTCCTTTTTATTGCCCTTCTTAGTCAGGATGCTCCCTCATATTTCTTTTTTTGGAGAGGTTTTTGCTATCGGGCATGTGTGCTCACCAGAAAGACAAAGAGAGACAGAAAGCGAGAAATCACCCCCCAGGGGAGATGGCCAAGTTGCAATCCCTTCTTCTCTCAGGATCTCAGGTGCGCAAGCATACCGGGTCCCGGACTTGAACTGCGGACGACTACATGGGAGTCACACGACATAGCCATTATGCCCATTCCTGGCCCCTCTCCCTCATATTTCAAAGCTAATTCCTGAGTTTCTACCTCTAGGAAGTCCTCCCTGACTGCCGGTGACTGACCTGAACTTCTCCTCTGAGTCCTCCGGTCCTTATGCCTGGGCCATGTCTGGTCTTCTTCCTGATCCTAAGCTACTGTAGGGCAGGGATCTGACCTGTTTGCTTCTAGCTTTGAAATGCCTAGCAGGGGCCAGCTCAGAGCAAAGACTCCGGAAATGTCTTCTGGATAAATGTTATCTCAGCATTCAGCTCTTAGGCAGGGGGCAGGGAGAGGTGCAGGTTGGACTGGACTGGGAAGAGTCTGATTCCCACCATCCCTGCAGCTTTTCCAAGTAAACAGTCAGAGGCCAGATGCCCTATGGCTATCTTCCCTGGTGTTTTGTTTGTTTATTTTTGGTATATATGTATATGTTTTGTGCTATAGGGCATGTGTGCTCCTGGAGACAGACAGAGACAAAGAGAGAGAAAGTGGGAAAGTACACGCTTCCCCTCCCCGGGGGCGGAGGGATGGCTATGCTGCAATCCCTCTTCCTCTGTTCTCCAGGAGTTCGGACAGGAACGCACATGTACCAGGTGTGATTTTCAAGCCCCCAGGTTCAGGACTTGAACCACACAATTGGCCATGTGGGATCCAAATGACCGTACATGCCTTAATCTCCAGGTCATCTGCTGGTCCCTCCCTGAGGTTTTGAAGATGCTGTTATGGACCTGATTCTGAGATAGGCCCTGAATGAAGTGGGGGGACAGGAGGAGAAGGGAGAGATACCAAGAATAGAACATGGGAGGAGCCTCAGGAATGCAAGGAGTCCAGCTTGTGGGCTGCATTCCTGGGGGGGAGGTGAGGGAAGAATCTCCCTGGACCTGTAAGGATGCATGGGGAGACAGATGTTGATGGTAGGGGTGCTTGTGAGGGGGTGGGGGGTGGAGTTGGTACTTGGTTTGGTGGCCAGAGAGCATGGCAGAAGCTGGGGGCCTTACGGGAAGAGAGGGCTGAGAGGCTGGCGAGTGCTGAGGCCCCTGGACTTCAATGGGGCGGGGACCCTTGGGCTTTGGTGTCCTTTCTCAGATGGTGATGGGAAGGGAACCAGGCCTCTTGGACCCAGTGAGCAGCCAGCTCGTACTGAGAGAGTCCCTGGCACCCACTCGCTCTCCTGCAGCATGTGGTCTTGTATCCCCTGGTGGCCAAGAGTCTCCGCAACATCGCTGCGGGCAAGGACCCCCTGGAGGGTCAGCGGCACTGCTGCGGCATTGCCCAGATGCACGAGCACAGCTCCCTCGGCCATGCCGACCTGGATGCCCTGCAGCAGAACCCCCAGCCGCTCATCTTCCACATCGAGATGCTCAAGGTGAGGAGCCACAGAGCCCCGGCACCTCGCCGGACTTCACTGCTCAGCCTCAGGATGGGCCATGCCCTGCCTCCTGCCTGGGGTGGTGGGTCAGTGGATGGACTGCTGGGGGAGGGAAAAGGTCCAGAACACCTGTGGGAGCCCTTGGCAGTCCCTTGCAGGGCTCTTTCTCCTTCAATTCTCAAGTGCCACATCCTCCAAGAGGCATCTGCCTCCTTTATTCTGGCTCCTGTATAGCCCCTGCCGTCCTTTGATGTCCCTAGGTGTTGTCTCCTGACTGTTTAGGGGTCTTCCTGGAATACATGAGCTGTGTGAGGGCAGGGTTTTTCACCGTCTCGCTCGCTGCTCTGTTCTCAGTGCTGGGCACATAAGACATGCTACACAAATGTTTGTTGAGCTCTCGATGAGCAAGAGACTGCTTCTGGTATGTGGTGTCTGGAGGCCCGGGCAGCCTTGCTGCTGGTCGGCTGTGCTGCTGGAGGAGCTGTGGCAGCTTTTGGGCCCCGCTGTGATTTGGCCATGCCCTGGCAGGTGGAGAATCCTGGCACGTACCAGCAGGACCCATGGGCAATGACAGATGAGGAGAAGGCAAAGGCGGTGCCGCTCATCCACCAGGAGGGCAACCGGTTGTACCGCGAGGGGCAGGTGAAGGAGGCCGCTGCCAAGTACTACGATGCCATCGCCTGCCTCAAGAACCTGCAGATGAAGGTGCTGGTTGGAGGCTGAAGGGAGGTGGAGGAGGGGGAGGCAGTGCAAGGAGCCCAGGTCTCAACACCTCTGCCCTTCTCCCTGCCCTCAGGAGCAGCCTGGGTCCCCCGACTGGATCCAGCTGGACCAGCAGATCACGCCACTGCTGCTCAACTACTGTCAGTGCAAGCTGGTGAGCGAAGAGTACTATGAAGTGCTGGACCACTGTTCCTCCATCCTCAACAAGTATGACGGTGAGCACCGTGCTGGGGCTGCCGGGGGCTGGGGCCGTCGGGAGAGTGGCCTCTGTCACCGCTGGTCACCAGAGCTCAAGATAGAGCCTTGAACATCTCCCATTCTTAGCTTCCACATGGGCCCAACTAGATGTCCCCACTCAGGCAGGGCCATGGTCCTGTCGTGCCGCTGAACTAGGAATGAGATAGTGGGGGTGGGGCTGGCATCCTGAGGTCAGGGAGAGCTCTCTCCCCTGATGGGCCCCTGGTGCCAGGCCACTGGCTGCACCCCGGTGCCCTTGTGAGCCATGCCTGCTGTCCTCTGGTATCCCCTGCAGACAACGT
Source organism: Tupaia belangeri chinensis (assembly GCF_000334495.1). Taxonomy (NCBI): domain Eukaryota; kingdom Metazoa; phylum Chordata; class Mammalia; order Scandentia; family Tupaiidae; genus Tupaia; species Tupaia belangeri. Next base: position 2,866,368 of record NW_006209345.1, on the reverse strand, counting down.
CAAAGCCTACTTCAAGCGGGGCAAGGCCCACGCAGCCGTATGGAATGCCCAGGAGGCCCAGGCTGACTTTGCCAAGGTGCTGGAGCTGGACCCAGCCCTGGCACCCATTGTGAGCCGTGAGCTGCGGGCCTTGGAGACACGGATCCGGCAGAAGGACGAGGAGGACAAGGCCCGCTTCCGGGGCATCTTCTCCCACTGACAGGGCCACTCCCACTGCCCTACTCTGCCAAGCCCACTGCTGCCACCGCCAGCCCACCTGGCCCCGCTACATCACGCTTTTCTGTATATAAAGGCCTTATTTATCTCTGTCTGGGTCTGCTGAGCTGTCATCACCTGGCATTTCCTGGCACTTGGTGGCCCTTAGGAGGCACAGGATCAGGTCTTAACCCTAGCAGTCCACTTACTAGCTCCGAGACCTCTTTGGGAATCAGTGTCCCTGACAGAAATGAGGATGATGAGCTCAGTCACAAAGGAAGTGTTCCTTGGTGGCCAGGGCTGGGGTGCCCCAGGAGCTTCCAGTCTTCAGGAGCAATCAAGTAGGCACAAGCCAGGCAGCTGGGCTCCCAGGTGGGGTGGGCTCCCAGTGTCGCCCGCATGCCCCTCCCATAGTCCCGCGGCCTCAGCTTCTGCAGGTGGAGGTTTCAGTGCAAGGTCTCCTGGGCTGAGGGGAGAATGGAGTAGGGTGGGCTGACTGTTGAGGAAGTGGAAAGGACAGCCCTGAGACCTTTGGAGGCCCAGGCCCCCCGTCCCAGCCCTGCCTCTGACCTGGCCCCTCTCTGTGCTTCAGTGTCCCCATGCAGCTGGAAACGGCTCAGCTGCCCTATGATGCCAGTCAGGTGGGCAGTTGGGTGGGATGCAGGTGGTGTTTATTTTCATGGATTTACACACATTGGAAAAGCCTTTGGCCCTCACCCACCCCTTCCTCCCTCCCCCTGGAGCTGGGTCCCCCACATGAAAGGAAAGTAACACTGAGGGGCAGACCGAGATGCAGGGTGGAGGGCTAGGAGGCCAGGGCTGGTGCCAGAGGTCTGGGCCCCCAGCCTCCCATGTGTAGCCACCTGGGCCCCTTGAGTGTGTCAATAAATAACTCAGGTCCAGCCACAGCTTGGGCCTCACTCTTCGCTGTCCAACTTGAGGCTGATACTTCGGGCCTTGCCCCGTGCCAGGGTGGTAGGTGGGGTCCCTGGGCCCTCACGTTCCACCTGGCTGGGGCCCCTCGATCGAAGGAGCTGACTCTGTTTGCGGAGGAAATCCACCGGGGCTGCCACACCATAGCTGCTTTTAGCCAAGGCGGCCCTTGGAGGTCCTGAGGGGGCATGAGGGTGGGAGCCCGCCTCCAGCTGGCCCAGGTGGGCCACGTAGCCATCTGACAAGAACTGTGGGCAGAGGAGAGCAGGGATGAGGGGACAGCGGGCCTGTGGCCTACATTCTGCCCAGCCCCCCTCTCCATAGGTTCCTAAGGCAGGGTGGGGCACTGGGCAGTGCTGGCAGGATGACAGGCCTGGCACAGCCTTCTCTTGATGGCAGGAACCCCAGGCTTAGAACCAAGGTACCATGACTTCTACCTCTGGGCCTCAGTCTCCTCAGCTGTCAAGTGGGATCTTAGAGGCAAACAGCAGCTAACATTTAGCAAACACTTGCTTTGTGGCAGCTGATCATCAGTGCCATTAACTGTCTCCACTTTGCGGAGAGGAGACAGGCTCAGGTCAAGGCCTGTGTCCAGGGCCTTGGTGTAATGAACCATGGGATTGCCCTCCCAGTCTGACGGGTAGTCTGCCACTTCCAAGCTTCTCATGAGCCCTGTCCTAGGAGAAGCCCAGGTTGCCTGAGGCCAGTGGAACCTTGTCTCAGCTGTCCCCCTCCCCATTGGGTACATCTTAACATGGTGGTCTTAGGGCCTCAGATCCAGACTCCTGTTCCCTGCAGGGTCCTGTTCCGGGCCTTCAACTCTTACCTGGCACTGTGCTTGCAGCTTCCTCACGGCTCGCCCCACAATGTAGGTCTGGCTTGGAGACAGGCCCAGTGCTGTGTATACAGCGACATCTTTGGGGGAACCATAGCCTGCCACAATGTTGAGCTCTACCTGCAGTGGGACAGATCAGTCAGCCAGAAGGGCCCTGTAGCTGAGGACAGAGGCAGGGACAGATGGTCTCCATCACCCACTTTGGGGCACTAGCTACTCCCTAGTTGGCCCCAAGAACAAAGGGCCCCTTGGGCCAGTAAGGCAGCACTATGGGGGCCTCTGTGGTCAACCAGGAGCAGGGCAGTTGGGGTGGGCGGATGAGCCACTGCCTTCCTATGCTGGGGTGGGGGCAGGGGGTCAGGGCCCTGCAGCGGCACCTCTTGCACCAGGCTCTGCAGAAACATCGCTTTCTGGCGCAGTGGGTCGTGGGTAAGGCCGTCGCAGAAGGAGACGACACCGTGGGGGAAGTTATGCTGTGACAGCCAGGCCACCACGCGGTGCTTCTGCATGTCCGGTCTGCCCGTCACATACACGATCAGGTAGCCTGCATCCTGCCAGTGCCTACGGGTGGGGTCTGTGATCAGTGCCACGGCTGGCTGTGGGGGCTGCTCGCCACAGAGAGCTGGGCGATGGCGGTGGCTCCTACCTGACCACGTCCACAGCTCCGGCGCGCACCTTGGGATCGCTGCCCATGATGGAGACACTGGCAGTGAAAGAGCCGTCGATGCTAAAGACCACAGCCTCTGTGCCTCGGGCCACCACTGTCAGACAGCACTCGGCATACGTGTGGTCACCCCTGTGGCCCACAGAGTGTGTGAGCGATGGGGGCCAGGCCTGGCGGGGCACCCGCAACGCCGGCCCATACCTTGCTCACCTGACCATCATGCGTACAGGGTAGACGCCGATGCCCAGAGAGCGCTCAGAGGGCACTGGGAAGGTGAGGCGGCCCGAGCTGTTGGTGACCTCGGTGCCGAAGTGGATCCACTTTCCCGACAGCGGCTGCGTCATGATGTAGATGTCCACCTGGAGGAAGGGGGAGAAGGTGGAAAGTCAGAGCCTCTGGGCATACCCCTACCCTGAGTAAAGGAGGGCAGAGGTGGGCCGGTCATGGTTGGGGAGGGGCTGGGCTTAACCCAGGTGGACCAGGAGCTGTCCAGAGACAGGAGGAAGGGCAAGGGCGGGAACACAGAGGGGGAAAGAAGGGAGGCAAGGACTCTGGGTCCTGACCTTCTCTCCGGTGAGCGTAACCACGTCCAAGGGTCCATACATGAAGCGTCCATTCAGCACCTGGGGGCGGCCCTCGCACACCACCGTGTCGCTTGCCCGGTGGTTGGAAGTGACATTCTGTGAGAGGGACACACCATGAGCCCGTGACCAGGTAAGGATGGGGATGCTAGGGGAGCAGCTGAGGAGCTACCTGTGCCCACACTGAGGTGGGGTTTGGAGGAGGCAGGATTGCTACAGGATAGGGGCACGGCACTAGGGGTATGTGCCTCTGAGGGCCCCTGACCTGAGGTTGTGAGTGTTGTGTGTGGATTGCGGCTCCACGGGGCCGAGCAGTGACAGGTCTAGACATAGGTTTAGGTGGGACACGGGTGAGTGGCAGTCTAGACTTGACCAGCGGAAGTGGCAGAGGCAGCAGGGAGGAGACCAGGGGTCCTGGGGGTCAGGGGGAGGGCAAGGCAGAGCAGCCCAGGTCCTAGCAGGTGGGGCAGGGCTGGGAGAAAAGTCCATCTGGGTTGTGAAGGGTGGGGCTTGGCTCAGAAAGAGCGGGAACACTGGGGAAGGGACAGGGCAGGGCGAGGAGGGTCGGGGTCAGCGCACATACCCGGATTTTGACCTGCGTGCGTTTGCGCTGCCACTTCTCCCTGGGGAAGGCAGGGCTGTAGATGGACGGCTCTTCATACTCTGCCAGCTGTGGCCGCTCCTTCTCGATCACCTGCGCAGGACACGGCCGGTGAACCGGGCAGGGAAAGGGCTCCCGCCCTCAGCTGGTTCCCACCTCCCACCCCACATCCCTGGGCCCACCTGACGCAGGATGAAGGCCACCACGTCAGCTGACTCCCAGTAACTGGCGTGGAAGAGGTGAGGCAGCGTGACGGTGGGAAAGGCGGTGAGTGCCTCCGGGCAGTACAGCGAGTAGTCGATGCGTTTGGTCCCCCACCAGCGCTCCAGGACTGCACACCACAGCCGGCAGTGAGCCGGGATGGCCTCCTGGCCCACGCCTGCCTGCCCAGCTCATCCCTTCCCCCAATCCTGCTCTATGCTAGCCTGGGCTGGGCGCTTAGAGGATAGGGACAGCATGTGGAGGTGGACTAGCACCCCCCACCCCCAGGCTGACTGTCCAGGCCAGTGGCTGGCCGACTTACTCTTAACCACCTCGCTGGTGGTGCTGGGGGCGGCCGGCTGGGCTGGAGGCTCAGTGCCTGATTCGCTGTTCTTCCAGAAGGCACCGCTGGCCGAGGTGGGTGTGGAGGGTACCAACATCTCCAGCTCTTCCAGAAAGAGGCCTGAATGAGTCTGCAGAGTGTCGGCTGGGGGCGGAGGGGAAAAGCCAGCAGGCTGGGTGAGGCTGCCCTCCTGTCTGTGACCCAGAGGTCCCAGGACAGCTCACCCCGCCTCTCCATCTTCCCTCTGACCTTCCCTGGGCAGGTCTTGGCTAAAGCTGCCCTGCTCCATATCTAGGTGGTGGTAGAGTGTGTGTGGCAGGGGCATTCTCTCCTCTGGGCGCACTCCAGTACCCAGCTGTAGTCCTGCCAGAAGGCTTGTCCATCACCACCCCAAATACATGCGCACCCGTGCCCAACACAGGCCCGCTTTTCTCGCAGGGCCAGCGGGGACTCAGCTGCCTCTGGTGCGTGCTCATGAGCACACGTGGAACGACACTGCACCCAGCACACAGCCACATGCTGCTCCAGCCCTGGGACAGCAGCAGCACTCTGTTCTCCCGCTAGCGTCATCGCCACCACTGTCCCCCCTTCTAGACACAGGTCAGGGAGTCCTGGGGATCCATACCCCCCAAGGGGCCAGAGTGGAATCCTCTAGTCCTGGGAGTGGTGACAGGAAACGTTTCTCCTGATGTGGGAACCAGCTCCCCTCATGTCTCCTTCCTTTTCCTTCCCTGTCGGTGCCCTCCTCCTTCTCCCTTTTATCTTGGCTGGGGGCATACCCAGGAGCAGGGAGGAGCCATCTCCCAGGGGGAACTTCTGGTAGCGAGGTACAGCCAGGGGGGCGATGGCCTGGAACTTGGGGGCCAGCAGGGGCTCGAGGCGGGAGGCACAGGGGTCGGCCGCATGGAAAAGGTTGTAGATCTGCTCACAGGCTGGGCGCATCTGGGCCACTGGGTACCAGAAAGATCGAGAAAGGAAGGGAGGGGCTCAGCATGGCACTGAGGAGGGAGGTGCATGAGAGCACCTCTTCATCCTCTGCCAGCTGTGGCCGCTCCTTCTCGATCACCTGCGCAGGACACGGCCGGTGAACCGGGCAGGGAAAGGGCTCCCGCCCTCAGCTGGTTCCCACCTCCCACCCCACATCCCTGGGCCCACCTGACGCAGGATGAAGGCCACCACGTCAGCTGACTCCCAGTAACTGGCGTGGAAGAGGTGAGGCAGCGTGACGGGGGGAAAGGCGGGGAGTGCCTCCGGGCAGGAAAAGGCGGGGAGTGCCTCCGGGCAGTACAGCGAGTAGTCGATGCGTTTGGTCCCCCACCAGCGCTCCAGGACTGCACACCACAGCCGGCAGTGAGCCGGGATGGCCTCCTGGCCCACGCCTGCCTGCCCAGCTCATCCCTTCCCCCAATCCTGCTCTATGCTAGCCTGGGCTGGGCGCTTAGAGGATAGGGACAGCATGTGGAGGTGGACTAGCACCCCCCACCCCCAGGCTGACTGTCCAGGGCTGGGCTGGAGGCTCAGTGCCTGATTCGCTGTTCTTCCAGAAGGCACCGCTGGCCGAGGTGGGTGTGGAGGGTACCAACATCTCCAGCTCTTCCAGAAAGAGGCCTGAATGAGTCTGCAGAGTGTCGGCTGGGGGCGGAGGGGAAAAGCCAGCAGGCTGGGTGAGGCTGCCCTCCTGTCTGTGACCCAGAGGTCCCAGGACAGCTCACCCCGCCTCTCCATCTTCCCTCTGACCTTCCCTGGGCAGGTCTTGGCTAAAGCTGCCCTGCTCCATATCTAGGTGGTGGTAGAGTGTGTGTGGCAGGGGCATTCTCTCCTCTGGGCGCACTCCAGTACCCAGCTGTAGTCCTGCCAGAAGGCTTGTCCATCACCACCCCAAATACATGCGCACCCGTGCCCAACACAGGCCCGCTTTTCTCGCAGGGCCAGCGGGGACTCAGCTGCCTCTGGTGCGTGCTCATGAGCACACGTGGAACGACACTGCACCCAGCACACAGCCACATGCTGCTCCAGCCCTGGGACAGCAGCAGCACTCTGTTCTCCCGCTAGCGTCATCGCCACCACTGTCCCCCCTTCTAGACACAGGTCAGGGAGTCCTGGGGATCCATACCCCCCAAGGGGCCAGAGTGGAATCCTCTAGTCCTGGGAGTGGTGACAGGAAACGTTTCTCCTGATGTGGGAACCAGCTCCCCTCATGTCTCCTTCCTTTTCCTTCCCTGTCGGTGCCCTCCTCCTTCTCCCTTTTATCTTGGCTGGGGGCATACCCAGGAGCAGGGAGGAGCCATCTCCCAGGGGGAACTTCTGGTAGCGAGGTACAGCCAGGGGGGCGATGGCCTGGAACTTGGGGGCCAGCAGGGGCTCGAGGCGGGAGGCACAGGGGTCGGCCGCATGGAAAAGGTTGTAGATCTGCTCACAGGCTGGGCGCATCTGGGCCACTGGGTACCAGAAAGATCGAGAAAGGAAGGGAGGGGCTCAGCATGGCACTGAGGAGGGAGGTGCATGAGAGCAGCACTCTGGGAAAGTTCCAGAAAGCCACAGGTCTCTTGGCCGAGAAGAGATCGGCACCTTCCATCTCATGGCTCAGGATGAAGCATGTCCCATGCCTGTTGGATCCCTTCTCAGGCAGAGCATCCTGTGGGTGTGAGGTTCCTCCCAGTGTACTTTGGGGAGCAGCTTTGGCAAGCCCCTTCTTTCTGGGCCTCAGGTTCCCCTTCTCTAGCTGGGTCATTTAATGTCTGCAGTGGGGAGTGGCAGTAAGACTGCCAGCATCTCAGGTGAGAGGAAAGGCCAGAGGGGACGGGAAGGGGCAGACCAAAGGTGAGGAGCGGCCCCACCCCCACTCTGAAGTCTCACCCTCCAAGGCGGGCATCACAGTTTTGCGCAGAGCCAGTACCAGGCCCAGCGGGGACCCGAAGAGGAAGAAGCCAGAAACCTTGAAGTCGAGGCGGGCAGCGTTGGGGCCGTCGGGAGGTTCGGAACTGGGAGCAGGTGGGCAGGAGGCTGTGCTTGCCCGCCGGGGCTCCCCAGAGGCAGAGGGTGTGGGGGCTGCCTGAAGGCTGTGGGAGAGAAGGAGTTCAGAGCAGCAGCCTCCACAGCCCCTGGGCAGCAGCCTCCACTGCCCCTGGGCGGGATATCACCTGTTCTGACAGCCCTCAGGCTCAGCAGTGGCCATGTCGTTGGGAGTACGCTGGGCAGGCAGGGAGGAGGGTTCTGGACTGGCCCTACCCAGCACCTCCACCCCATCTGCCAGTGGGTCCCTCGCCGGGCCGACCTCTGGGGAGAGCAGCTCATTGTTCTAGATGGAACAGAGGACAGAAACCATTAGGTTCAGAGACCATTGGAGTTCTACTTATTTGGAAGAGAGGAGAGAGGCTTGGGAGTTAGTGGGCAGTTCCAAAGGAGATGCAAACAAGGAGACCACAGGGGACCTGCCCACATGCAGAGAGGTCATTTCCCAGGGACAGAGACCTAGAGACGGAGAGAGAAAACCCCCTTCCTGAGGAGGCGGGGTCTGGCCACACTGACCATGCTCCCACGGCGGCTGCTACCCCGACTCCCCGTGCCCGCGTTGGCACTGTGGCAGAGTGCATCAAAGCCCAGGATGCCACCAACGCCATCTCCAATCAGCACCACCTGGGTGAGAAGGTGGGCACTGTTAAGGGAGACCTTGTCACCAGCCAGGCCAGGCCACGGCCAAGGCTGCAGTGGGGGGCAGTGGATAGACTGCATTCCGGGAACACCCCTAACCCTAACCTGCCCACAGAAGCCAGTGCCCTCGGATGAGCGCAGGAAGGCTGAATAGGCCTGGTTGGTGCGGGCAATGACGGTGGCCACAGCACCCTGGTAGCGAGAGGATGAGGTGGCCAGCAGTGGCAGGGCAGCCAGCGGAATGTGGTCCTGGGAGCGGGACAGACTGTCGCCATCGTGGCTGTAGGGACTCAGGCTGTAGAAGGAGGGGTGTGGCAGGGGAGTGGGGCCTCCAGCCCCTGCACTGCTGCTTAAGTCCTCTAGGCCTACTGCAAGCCCTGGCACCTGGCACGTGGGCCCTTTGTGGAGTGTCAGCATCTGAGAGGCTTTTGAGACGGAGCCATCGACCAGAAGGGGTCCAGCCATGTCAGTGACTGCCCCAGGTGTCTGGTTTCCCAGTCCCTCCCTCTCTGCCCACGGGGACCTCCCTGATCCTGTGTCCCCCACCCTTCCACCCCTGGCCAGTACTTGGAGACAAGGGCATAGGCGGCAGCACAGATGGGTGGGCAGGGCACCAGTCGCAGTGCCACGTGGCCCAGGGCTTCAGGGAAGTGGACGCGAGTGACAGCCTCAAAGGCCGAGCTCAGAGTCTGCACGTCTGCCTGCTTGGAGTTGGCATCTCCAGGGCCCGAGTCCAGGATGTTGCCACTGTGCAGGATAAGGAAGAGGGCGTGGACTGCGCATGCCTCAGCTCCCAGCTCCCCGGCTCCTTCTGGGCCCTGTGGGGTGCAGCGGGGTGCCAGAGATGTCAGCAGTGGCCAGGCCAGCAGGTGAAAAGAACTTCCACGGGGCAGGGGGGATGGTGGTTGGTCAGCCACACTTGCCTCTGAGTCCCTGGGTGCTCGGGCCCCATCCTCAATACCTTTAGTGGCCTCGGTTCCAGGGTCTGTAGGGCAAAGAAAAGTCAGTGAAGGGAACCAGGGTACCCCTGGGATCCCTTCACCTGTTCTTCCAGAGACGCCAGTTCAGGCCTCCGCCTGAGTCTGACCTTCTCCCCCACCAACTCTCAGGTCATCTCACATTTCCAGGCCTTGGCCCACGCTGGTCCTGCTGCAGTCAGGGCTGCCTCTGCACATGCCACCCGTTTGCCTGGCAGACATCTAATCCCTCGAATCCTATCCAATATGGTTGATTCTAACTACCATGTGGCTACTTAAATGTAAATTAATTAAAATATAACATGATAAAAAAAATTCAGTTCTTCAGTCACACTAGTTCCATTTCAAGTGCCTGCCGGCCCCACATGGCTAGTGGCCACCACGTTGGGCAGCTCAGATCTAGACCATTTCCACTATCACAGAAAGTTCTGTTGGACAAGCACTGGTCCAGTCCTTCAAAACCAAGTGCAGATGGCACCACCCACATGAAGCCTTCCTAGACTCCAAATTAACTCCTCCATTCTTGGTGCTATGTCTGAACCTCGACCACATTCTAATCGTCCGTCTTCCATCCGTTTCCCATTCATTATTCACTAGGTATTTAATGAGTATCCTCTCTAGCATGACAGTCATCCTAGGACCCCACGATACTGAGGACTGAGTTCTCTGCGTCCCTGCTGCACGAGGGCTGGTGGCTGACGTCCTGTAGTGGGGAGTATACCTGGTGCCCCTTCAGCCTCTGTTGGGGAGGCAAAGGCATCGATGAAGTCATTTGAGTTCCACTTGGTAATCTCCTTGGGGAAGACCTCGTCACTGTCCGAGAAGCCTTCTGAGGGGACAGGGGGCTGTGTTATGGGGTGGGAGGAGCTGCTCTGGGTTACCCCCTCCTTCACAAACGACCTCGGTGCTGACCGTGAGCGTCAAAAAATTCTTCCTCTGAACTGTTCTCAGAGTCTCTGGCGATGTTCTGCATGCGCCACTCCGACAAGCTCTGTGGAGACACGCCCCCTGCAGGGCCGGCTCAGCTTTAGCCCCAAGCCCAGCTTAGGGAGGGTCATTCCCGCCCATCCCTGTGTCCCAACCTCACCTCCGTGTTGGGATGAGTAGGAGGAACGGGAGGATGAGGACCACTGCTTCCCAAAGCTAGCATCAGGTGAGGCGTCAGGGCCAGTGGGGACCTCAGGCCCATCAGGGGTGCCAGCATTGCTGACCCCAGACCGCACCTCAGTGCTTAGTTTCCCAGGGGGCTGAGCCTCGGGCCCCTCACTTCCTGTATTACATTTGGCCATGCGCTGGGCCAGCATGCGAGCAGTCTCCTCCTCTAGTGCTCGGATGTCAGCCATGCTCAGTTCTGTCCACTCGTCCTGCCAGCACCAGGCCTGGCGGTGGGCCCGCAGCATCACCCTACGTAGACCTGAAGGTGCCCAGGCATCAACATTATTGTTCCCAACTCCCCTCCCCCTTGGTCACTGCCCTTGAGGTTGGACAATGGCTCCCTTGGCTCACCCACCCAGAGCCCCAAAGTAGGGCAGGGCCAGAGCTATCCAGGGATGACAGTGGAAACTGGGGCACTCATCTTCTGCACCACCTCCCTCCCTGCCCACTGTCACTTCTATTTCTCTGGAGACCCTAACTCTGAGCATTGATCCCACTCCATCACTCCAGAAGCTGGGACCAACCAATGCTTATTTTTGCTTTCTTTTAGCTGG
>NW_006209345.1:2847350-2854828 GCF_000334495.1 Tupaia belangeri chinensis | reverse complement strand
TCCTGCTGACTTCTGAGGAGTTAACAGTTAATTAAGGTGTTAACAGTTAATGGAAGCATTGGCACTCAATGATGGCTGTAGTGAAAGATGATACCCATTCTGGAATATTTTCATCTTAAGCAGAGGAATAGTTAGAAATTTAAGTATCTGGGAAATAAAGTAATAATGACTGAATTACAACAATCTGGAAGGAAATATATCAGAATCTTTGTAATGGTTATATGTAGATGATTTAAATTTTCTTATTTATGCTTTGTGATATTTTCTCAAATACAAGACAAGGAGTCTGCATTCATCTCTAAGCTAAATTTCCTCATCTGTAAAATGGGAATAGTCCTTATCGGGTTATTTTGGGTAATCAAGGAGATCTTGCACAAAAAGGGGTTAGCAAAAGACCTGGCATGTTGTGATCATTCAGTCAATATTAGGTCTTAATATCTGGCCTCACTTCCTCAGTTACAGAAGAGGAAGTTAAGGTGCAAGAGATGGCCGTTGGCTCGTGAGAGGTACCATGGAGGGTCAGTAGTGGAGCAGAACCCAGGCTGCTGAATTCCGTCTCTCAGGGACCATCCTTCTGCATGAAGGAGGTCCACACTCAGACCAGGAGGGAGGCAGGGCTGAGCTACAGAAACTGGAGTTAGGTTTAGGGGAGGCATGAAACAAAAGCTCCTGGACTACAGGGCCAGAGGCTGGGACTCTGAGAGCGGGATGACCTCAGAGTCATAGCCTCTCAGCCTGTACTCCTGAGCAAATTGCCTGTTTGGTCATCCTCCTGGGAGTCTCTGAGTCTTGCTTAATTCACACATGAAGGAGAATCTTAGCATCTTTATGGAAGCAGCATCTCTGAAAGTCAGAGCTGGCACAGACCTCAGAGGACACATTGTCAGCTCCTTACCCTCCTGACTGTCACCTATATCTCAAGGCAAGTCTCCCCGACCTCTGGCTAGGCTGTCCTGCCCCTCCATGCCAGTCCCAGTATGCCCCACCTCAAATGGAAATGACTGCTGTAGGCTTCTGTGTCCTCAGTAGACAAGGAGCATCCCTGGCTGCAAACATGGGGCCTGGTGCATGCTGGGTAAGCAGAACCTCCTGCGGCTGAGTGCTCACCGACATCATGGATGAACTGCTCAATCTTGGCCTGCATGCCCCAGTAGCGGAACTCAACCTTGCACAGCTTATAGGCACACATGAGAGGCCCATTCTGGGCTGCCGTCCGTGCCCAGTCATCAGCCAGTGGCCCTCGGCCCGTCTTGACTGAGCGGTATAGCCGGGGGTCCTCTTCTGCTTTATACTCGCCTGGAGCCACTGCATCCCGTACGATGTCGATGGTATCTGAGGGGGTTTCAGCAAGCATTGAACAATGCCAACCCCTTCAAGCCCCCCTCCCTGTCCCCTAGGGGTTGGGAGGGCAGTCTTTCATGGACAGGAAATTGAGGCCCGAGGGAAGCTGGGACTTGTCCAAGGTTGCCTACTGAGGCAGCAGGGGGCCTGAGTGGGGCTCCAGGGTGCTGAGCTGCTCCCCCAGCAGCTCCTGGGCCTCACCCAGGATTCGTTGTCTCTTCTCAGCCCCACTCAAATTGAAGACGTTCGGCTGCTGCCCTCCATCAGGCAGGTAATAGGTCTCTATTTCAATGGAGAATTTCTCCACAAAGGGGCAGGTGTACCTGGGCAGAGGGCAGGGGTGAGGGTCACTACTGGGTCCACCAGTGCTGTACCCCTCATGGCCCCAGGCCCACCCCACCCACTCACCGGGTTCGGGTGTAGGGATAAGCGTTCCAGGATTCTTCCTCTACCTGTAGGGCAGCCTTGGGCAGCAGTGCCCGGAACCAGCCTGGGATGTGGGAGCCCACGTGGTACACCTTGTGTGTGTACTGCCCGCTGCCTCCGGGCCCATCCGTGTATGGCCGGTTGGCCAGGATCTCCACACCGCTGCCCTCACCACTAGACTCTTCCCGGCTCTTTTTCTGCAGCCCAAAGCAGAACAGAATGGGGAGCTCAGCCCCAGCTTGGCTGCTGGGATCCCCAGCTTGGCCTGGACCCCTAGATAGCTAGAGGACCTTTTCAACTCCCTGCAACCTGACCCTGACCCCCAAAACGCCCTGAGATCAGGATCATAGGCGCTGCCCATCTGACATGGGGTTCTGCACCCCAGCACTCAGTTCAGTCATCCCAGCATTGAGTAAGTGGTGGCTCCATCCTCCAGGCACTGCTCGGGCTTATAGTAATTGGGACATATGGATGAACAGAACAAAGACCCTTGCTCTTGTGGAACTTAGGTTCTAGTGGAGGAGGACAGACAACAGAGAAAAAGCAAATGATACAGTAAGTTAGGAGGTGGTACGTGCTATGGGAACAAGGAAGCATAAGTAAGATCAAAAGCTGGGGACTGCAATTTTAACATGGTGGTCAGGGAAGGCATCCTTAGGAAAACAACACGACCGTGGCCCAAACATGACTTGAAGGAGGGGAAAGAAGGAGCGCAGTCACATTCAAGGCAGAGGGGAAGCCGGTTCAAGCCCACAGGGGGAAGCATGCTGGATATGCCCAATGAACAGCAAGGAGGTCAGGGGACCTGAACTGATGAGAGGAAGAGGGGTCTCCTTCTCACAGAGAACCTAACCCTTTCCCCTCTCTCTCGAAACCAGATCTCAGCTCCTATCATATCCCTTGTAGCTTGAGAGTACGCAGGTCCTACCCTTTCATAGTTCTGGAGCCCAGACTTGGCCTGTTCAATGCCTGAGGCTGGATCCAGGTCCCCTTGCCTCCTCGGACTCTAATCCTACAGTTCTGGGCAAGAGAAACCACAGAACCCCCACCTTCTCACCCTCCCAGGTCCTGCACCATCTTCTCACTTGTCTGACAGCCTACCCTGGCCCACCCTATTCATAGCCCAAGCCTAGATCCCTCCTCCTTGGGTCCCTGCCTGTCCCATCTCTGTCACACAGACTTGGGGCCTGGTCCTCATCCCATTTTCCTAACCTCCTAGGGTGGTCAGGAACCTGCACCCTCTCCAGACACCTTGCCCCTCAACCTTGCCTCCCCCCTTTTCACTCTTGCCTCCTCCTAGACTCTGTTCCCTCCTTTCCCTTCCCCCAGGAGATTACAGATTCTGAGAAGGATTAGAGGAAATCATGCATGGGCCGAGTGTTCAACACTGACCGGGCACTTAGGGGAGTGAGAGGCACCCCTTGGCCCTTCTGCCCCTTTTCCAGTCTTTATATCCCCTCCCTACCCTTCTCCACCCCGTATTTTCCGGGAGTGGCCTCTCTCTCCTCCAGTGGCCCCCAGCTCTTCCAAGCCTGGAGCAGGACTGGTAGGGGTGAGCTGGGCTCAACCCCTTGTCCAGATGAGGCCTGCGCGCTCCCGCCATCACCCCACCATGAAGTAAGGTCCTTACCGCCCTTACCTGGATCATATAGAGCTGGGCTACCTGGTACTCTTCCAGGCTCATGGGCAGCAGGATGTGGTACTCCTTGATGAGCATCCTGAAGGCGCTCGGCGGGCCGTGCACGGCCTCCACTCCGCCTGGCGCAGGGCACGGCGCGGCCGCCACTGGGAAGGCAGAGGCGAACCCAGCGTTGCCGCCAGCGCCGCCGGGGGCCTGGAGCCGCAGCTAGGCTGAGCACTGACCTCTTTTCCACGCAGCCCCCGCCCCCCCGTCGCCAAGGCAACCGCGCGCTGACGCGGGGCCCCCTGGAGTGGCGGGCGCGCGCCCTCCGGCTGAAGGGCCAGCCTAGTCTCCATCCGTGGATCTGGCTGCGTCCTAATCCCTCTCGAAACAGCTCCATCCCAGGGTGAGCCCCCATAAGCTCTGGGGCCCATCCTTTCATGCCCGACTTCTACGACAGGCCCTTTGGGTGGCCGCCCGCTTTACCGCCCGAGTCGGGGGTCCGGGGTTCTCCTCTTGGACATCCACCTAGAACCTGGTCTCCCAGGATCTCTCTCTGCAGAACGGCCCCGTGCGCCCCGGCTGCTCTGCCACTGTCCCCCCACCTCCCCATCCCCCGCATCAGAACCTACCTCCCAGGACCACAGCTCCTCCGCGCCCCCAGACCTGCCTTCCCCACCCTGACTGGCTACTTGTGCTCGACGTCTACCCCAGCGTTCCTCTCGGATCCCCTCTACTCGTTTATACAGCCACCCTGTCATCCTTCCCGGGGACTGACCGACCACCTCCTCCGGCTGAGCCAACAGGGGCTACTCGGTATCCCATAGGCCCCCGCCGGGAGGACCCGCTCCGCCCACCTGCACCCCGGCAGGGCGCTGCGGTTCCCCTGAAAGCACCCTACCACCGCCCTCCACCTTGCAACCAATGAGCAGGCGGGAGAGGCCCCGCTGTCCCCACTTCCCTCTGCCTCTCGGCGTCCCCGTCTCCCTCCGTGCTCTTGACCGGCCCGCCGACGTCCCGGCTCACCTCTAGCTTAGGGGAGGCACCCCTCACCCGGCGCGAGAGGGGGTGGCCGGCCCATGGGTCGGAGCCCAGAGCGTCCCTAGCTCCGACCTCGGGTTCCAGCAGTGGCCAGACCCTTTGGAGGCGCCTCGCGGGCCCATGGCCACGACCTTCCTCCTGGTCCGCCAGCCGGCGCCCCTGCTGTCCCTCCCCGCCGCCAGCCGCGTCACTGCGACCGCCCCGCCCCTTTCCTGGGCCCGGCGGGCCTGTCCCCACCCCTGCGGGGTCGGGACAGCCCCGCCCGCTGTGGAGGAAGGCAGGCCCCTGCCTTCCTTCCCCATAGAAGCAGAGGAAGAGGCCTTTCCCCAAATGCCGGCGGAGTTTACTCCGTGTTCGGGGTCCCCAAAGACTCTTGGTTCCTCTCTCCACTCTGGCCCAGCCCTCCAATGTGCAATGAAGGGGTGGAGCTTGACATGGCCGGGTCCCAGGCCTGTCCTCCTGAGGCTTTATCCTCAGCAGCCCCTGGAACCTGGGACCTGGGGTAGCAGGCCCTCTCTGCCAAGTCTAGACCAAAGTTTGTGGTTCTGACTTGTCTCCACCTCCAGCTGGGGTTCCAGGGCCCCAGGCCTCTAGGCTCAGTCAGCCACATACCCAGAGGCCTGTTGCCACTCCCAATCCTTGGGCTAGCCCCTGAATGGTGCCCCAAGGCATTCCCTACAGATGCCTTCCGGGTCCACAAGTCTGGTCATCCAGCCACCCAGACCCTGGGCAAAGGCCGAGATAGCAAGGGCTGAGCTTGTGGGACCACACCCAGACCACTAGAAAGTGCTGGGACAGTGGATGGCAGCATAGCACTGGACTTCTCCTCTGGAGTCTGCTGCCCAGGTGTTGGGGGAGTGAAGCAGCCATGCCCCTTATCTCTGAGAATCAGACAGGGTGTGTTCAGAGCCTTCCAAGGCCGATTCAGAGTTTAGGGTGCTGTTAGGGCATGAAGGCATGTGAGGGAGTGGCTTAATGAACTGGCATTTCCACCCTGCCAGGCATCACATCACTTTCAATCCAGAGGAAGAGCCCTGGAGGCCAGGTTGGCTGACAGTGCCTCCAGCTGTGGAGGCAGCCAAGGCCCTGCGCTGCCCCCTGGTGGCACAACAAGAAGGGATATGAGCTTTCATCTATTGGGGCAGAGCGGAGCCCTTTCCACTTGTCACAGCTGGAAAAGCTGAGGGCAAGGTCTCATCCAAGGTCAAAGGGCAACAGAGGTGAGGCAAAGCCAGATTCAGACGGCCTCCCCACTCCCTGCACCGTACTTCCCACTCCCTGAGTTTCCTCTTCCCCTCTTTCTGCCTGGTCCACCCAGGGTTAACAGAAGAACCAGACCCAGAAAGGCTCAGAGCTGAGAGAACAACTCCAAATCATCTTTTATTTATTTATATAAAAAGGGCACATTTAGCAAAAGACATACTGAGAAAAGAGTCGCTATGGCCCAGGAGACAAGGCAGGGAGGTGACAGGCCTTCTGAGCCCCTGTTGGAGAAGAAGGTGGCCTGGGGCAAAGTGGTGAGAAGTTCTGGGTAAGTGCTTGGTTGGTGGGGGCCGCAGAAAGGTGAATGCTCCAGCTGGATCAACACTGTTGGCAGGTCATGGGTGGGACTCACAGTGACCTCGCTGCTAACTCGCATGGGGGGGGGGCAGGGCAGCTAGTGCTGCCAACTGGAGTTGAGAGCTGCCCCCTAGTTCCTGGAGGGCACCCACCAAGGGGGGCAGGATAGGAAGCCCAGGATGGGAAGTGCAACTGGGGTTGAAGGCCAGGGAGAAGCAGGTGCTCTGCAGTGGCCGAGAAAGGTCCAGACGCTGAGGCCGAAGTGCTTCCTGTTATGTGCGGGCATTCCGCTCTGTCTCTGCCAGGCACTCTCTGACTAGGGCCCGGGCATGGATGATGCCTGGGGTGGGGGTGGAGTGAGGATGGGGAAGTAACATACAGGGTCTCAGCGACCCTCCACAGCTCCACCCCCCACCACCACCCTCAAGCTGACTCCTCCCTCCCCTCTTTCATAAAGAGAAACTCAAACTCTACAAAGGGCTGGAAAAGATTAGAGGTTTGGCTAATTCTCAAATTCCCAGGCTCTTCCCTAGAAATTGACTCAATTTCAATTCAAAACACCTCTCTGGGTAGTAATACTGGCTCTAGTCTAGGCTTGGCTCAGGTGGCCTCCAGATGTCCTTCCTTCCCTAATGAAAGAGGACTGTCCAGTGTCAGTGTTCTGGGCAGAGCAGAGTGGGCTTGGCCTCACTTACCTCTCTTCAGACGCTCCATGGCACTTTTGCTGCCGGCATAGGTAGGACGGATCTCTTTGCCCATTTCCTCTATGACTGACAGCAGGTCTGTGTAGGTGCTCTGGGAGCCCTGAGCCCCAGGTGGCTTCATCGCCTATATGAAAGGAGAACAGAACGATGAGCTCAAGCCCCTAGGGGCCTCCATTCCCTATCCATAAGCAAGTCCCTGGCCCCACTCACCTGCACATAGCCCATAGAGGGCGGTCCAAAGTCGTTAAACAGTGGCCTGAAAGGGGCAGCGGCTCCTGGCACCGAGCCCGAGGGCGATGGGACACTTCCGGCTGCAACAGGCGCGGGTAAGAGGTCAGCGCGGGGCAGGGACAGCTCCTCCCAGTTTTCCAAGCCCACGACCGTGTTTGCCTGATGCCTTCCAAAGGGATGTTTCTTTCCTTCCATGCTGACAGACTTCAGGGCCAAACCCCTCCCCCTGCGCCCCACCTACAAGCCCTTACGTGACCACGCCCACTTCACAGGCCAGCAAACTGAGGCTCAGCGAGGGTAGGCGGCAGGCCTATTGCAGAACTCAGGCCGTCTTCTCTTCGAGACCTCGACCGCCCGGGCAGGCGAGCAGGGGTGGTGCTGGATCCTCACCTGTAGGGACTGGGGTGCCCGGCCCAGGGGTGCTGGAGCCGGGGGTGCTGCTGGGGGCGGGAGCGATGGGTTTGTAGGACATCCCCAACTCCTGGGTGCGGCGGACGCCAACCAGCCGCTCCTCTGGGGGTGGCTGCCCGGGCACTCCGCCGCGCTCTGATTTG
>NW_006209345.1:2836739-2846928 GCF_000334495.1 Tupaia belangeri chinensis | reverse complement strand
GGCCCCCACCCAGCCGCTCCTCTGGGGTTGGCTGCCGGGCCACTCAGCCGCGCTCTGATTGGCAAACTGGCTGCACGCCCCTGGTAAATAGAGCTCCGGCCGGAAGGGTGGGCGGGCACGAACGCCCTCTCACTCCCGATTGGTGCGCAAAGATGTCACTCGAGCTTCCTTATTGGTCGAGACTTGCCCCAACAGGTCGCAACCGCTGTCGATTGGCCTCTGTCTTCCGGACCTCGCACCTGTCTGCTCCGGATTGGGCGGTGGCCGCAGCCTTCAGCAATTGGCGAGTTCGCGGCCCAGGCCCGCGCGCTCTCAATCCGATTAGTTCCAAGGCCTGAGAGGCGGGGCCTAGGAAACCCGGACCTGGGTCTGGGCCGCCCGGGGGTTCTTCCCAGGCGCCGACGTCGCTTTCACGCCTCACTCGCTCAGCTTCGCACACGTCAGTCCGCTTCCCAGTCTCAGTCAAGCTGGGGATACCGTGAGCGCTGCGGCGGAGCGCACGTTTCTTCCGCTCCGGGTGTGAAGGACGCAAGGCTTTGACGTTCCGAGCCCTGAGCCCCACCCCGTGCGCTTTTACGTCGCCTTTCACCGGTTCAACACCCTTTCCTCGATCTGCGCATGCGCCCGCCTAAGGTCTTCGTTAGTTTCCACGGCAACGGCTCCCTCGTCGACGCTGCCACCCGCGGCTTTTTGAGTTTGGCTAGTCTTCAGGTCTACGGTGGTGTTTGGTCCAAAGGCGATCTCGAAAATCCCTAAACTCTTACCCCCAAGGCCCCGAGTGTCTGTTTCAAAGAATGATAATGTCATAACTATTGTCATCGTGCGTCGTGGACCAAAGGGAACATAGACAGGAGCACCGACTGGAGTCAGCCTACCGCGTTCGCATCTCAGACCCAACCTCTCTAGCGATTTCCTCCTGGGCAAGTTGTTCACGTCAGTAGTCCTCAGATTCCCCATCGTAAAGTGAGAAAATAATAGCCATCCCATAGTTTTGGTGTGGACTAAAGGAATATTCACAAAGTGCTTATAGTTTCGTTCCTCTTCAGTGCTCCAAAAACTTTCCATTCCACCAACCCAGACCTCTTCCGTCAAATCTTATTCCTTGCAAATTTAGGTCTCAGACCCTCCTCCATCCACTAACCCTTTCTCCCAGACTCCTCCCCTGAACCTCTCTGGCTGTGTGTACCCTTCCTGCCCACAGCTCTGTAAATTTTCTTCATCCCCAGGACATTTCGCGTGTTCATTCGTTTGCTGACTCCCTTCTCCACCCCTGGGCTTGTTTTGGTGGGAAAATATGGAAATGAACAGGCGCTGGCTTCTGTCCTCAAGGAGCTGGTACTGGGAGACAGACAGGGAAGCAAAGGCACACATTGCAGTGGAACCGAGGAGAAGGGGAACTGCGTGGTGACATCACAGAAATCTTCCTAATGGCATTGTGAGTAGGTAGGGGTGGGGGCACAGATGAGGGTCGAACTGCAGGTTGTGGGATTGGCATGTGCAAATGCTAGAAAGTGTGAGAGCACATGTGTTTGGAGAACAAGTCACTTTTTTGCGGTAGTGTTAATTGGGAAACAGGGGCGGGAAGGAACCTCAGATGCCTCATCTGTAAGGCAGGTGAGTTTTTCACTGTATCTGGTGTTTCCCTGATTTCAGCCATTTGTGAAATTCCTTCATCAGTCTGCCATCTATTTGATATTTCCTTTAAATCAACTCACTTTTAAAAAATCCTCAAAAGGGAAAAGCAGTAATGTCTTACTCTTAAACATACTCTTTGTAGTTTTATAATATGTATTCAAACTATACTACTGCTAAAAAATGGGGCAAGCCCAGTAGCCTGGTGGTTAAGGGAGCCAGATTTCAGGGTGGCAGGTGGCATGGTGGTCAAGGCACCAGACTTCCATGAGGCCAACCATGGTTCAAGTTCCAGACCTGGCGGCTTGCTTTCTCACTTTCCCTCTTTCTTGATCTGTCTCTTTCTGGTCAAATGAAAAACTAATGATAATGGATTGAATTAAATAAATAATTCTTTAAAAAAAATTTTAAAAAGGGAAAGAAAAGGAGCCAGGTTTCACATGACCAACTATGATTCGAATCCCAGCCCCAACACCTTGAAAAACACACAGAATGTATGTGTGTGTGTGTGTGTGTGTGTGTGTGTGTGTGTAATTTCGGCAGAAGGCACATGTGCTCACTGAAGAGAAAAAAAGAGAGAGGGAAAGTGAGAAAACACCTCCCCTCTGCCCCAGTGAGAGAATGGTCATACCACAATTCCTTCTCCTCTATTTCTCACTCTTTTTGAGATTTTGGGCACTTTCTTTACTGTTGTACTACCATCTGGCCTCTTATTTTGAACTACTTTTTTTCCTTTAGTTTGCTGTTAGGGCATGTGCACTTGCTGGTGAGAGACAGAGAGGGAGAAGGAGAGGGAGAGAGAGAGAGAAAGAAAAAGCACCCTTCTTCCCCCACCCCCCCACGGGGGACCACACTACAATCTCTTCTCCATTCTTCTCTTGGGATTTTGGACACACACACACACACACACACACATGCCCAGTGTGTTTCTTAGGTCACTAAGTCCAAGTCTCAAACCACATAGTCAGTCGTGTGAGCCAGCCATCTTAGTGACCACCATTCCACCTGTCTGGCCCTGAGTTACTTGTTTTTTTTTTTCCCTAGGTTTTTTGTTTTTTTTTTTTTTTTTTTTAAGAATTATTTAATTAATTATTATTATTAAATTTGCTATAGGGCACATGTACTCACCAAAGAGAGACAGATGGGGGAGTGGGGTAAGAAAGCAAGCTGCCAGGTCCAAAACTTGAATTGTGGTCGGCCGTGGGAGTCCAGTGCCTTAACCACCATACAACCTGTTGGCCCCCATGAGCTACATTTTTTTTTTCTCTTTTTTTGGAGAGGTTTTTGCTATAGGGCGCATGCACTTGCCAGAAAGACAGAGAGACAGAGAGACAGAAAGCGAGAAATCACCCCCCGGGAGGATGACCACACCGCAATCCCTTCTCCTCCATTCTCCTCTCGGGATCTTGGGCACGCATGCACATGCACCCGGCGTGAGTTTAAGCCACCAGGTCCTGGACTCGAACTGCAGTCTACTACATGGGAGTCCAGTGACATAGCCATTATGCTGCTGGTCCCCCCATGAGCTACTTTGAAAAGATCAATAAGTTCTTTATAACTTTTATTTTGCATTTGTTCTTTCTCACTTAGCACAACTTTCTTTATTGCCCATTGTATTAGTCTCAGGTTGACTAATGTACAGATAAAACAAAATGCCATAGGCTAGATGGCTTAAATCACAACATTTTCTTTTGTCATAGTTCGGAGACTAGAAATCTGAGACCTGGGTGTCAGCATAGCTGGTTTCTGGAGAGGGCTCTTCTGGCTTGATGCCACCTTCTGGCTATGTCCTCATCTGGCCCCCTAGGTACAGGGAGAGGGAGCAGCTCCCCAGTGTCTTTTCTGGTAAGGACGTTAATCCCATCAGACCAAGGCCTCACCCTTAAGAACTCATTTACCTTTAATTACTTAGAGGTCCATGTCCAAACACAGCCACGCTGGGAGATGGAGCAGAGAGGCACAAAACCTTCACTTCATAACCCCTGTGTTTGGGGAAAGGCGTGTGCTTGAGGTGGCTGTGGGGCCGAACCTTGCACCCCAGCGGTTTTAGATGTCCCTCCTCCTCTGAGCAGTATGTTGTGGCGGAAGGAGCAGGAGTTTATCTCAGGGAACTTATCCCAAGGGGAGCTTCTTGCTCCCCTGGGGGGAAAATAGCATAGGCTTCTTGGTGGAATGCTTCAGTGACTCCCCTCTCCTCTCAGTTCCTGATCCTGGAGCTCATCTGGATTTTGGAGATTTTCTTAATTTTTTTTTTTTTTTTCTAGAGGGTGTGCATACTTGCCACAGAGAGACAGAAAGGGAGAGGAGGAAGCACTTCCCCCCACACAGGGAATGATCATGCTGCTACCCCTTCTCCTCCATCACTCCCTCCTTTTAAGATTTTGGGTACACATATGCACACTTGTGGCCCCAACATGTTTCTCAAGCCTCTGAATCTGGAACTCAAACTGTATGGTCAGCCATTTGGAATCCAGGTACCCCTCTCACCAGGCCATGGAGGCAGCCTGACTTTTAACATTATAGTCTGCAAATCAGAAATGGAAAAATGAGACCCACAGTCTCTACTCAACCCGTGTGAACTTTTTGGCCTGCCTAATGATTTAAGACTTTATATTAGTGGCCAGCATTGTATTTCTCTACAATTCTTTCAACATTACATTTGAAAAGTTTAAAATAAAATGTTGAAAAGAAATAGGTAGACAACAGGAGATACCTCTCCACCCTTACTAGAATGACTAAAATTGAAAAACTGACAGGATCAACTGCTAGCAAAGATGCGGAAAACCGAAACTCTCATTCATCGTTGGTGGAAATGTATGGTACAGCCACTTTGGAAGACGGTTTAGTGGCTTCTCCCAAAACAAAACAAAGTGATCCAGCAATCATATTCCTGTGTATCAACATAACTGGTTTGAAAATTTACTTCTACACAAAAACACGTGCTTGTGAACTTTTTTCAGTTTTATAATCTCTCAAATTGGAAGCAACCAAAATATATTTTAATGGGTGAATGAACAAACATTGTATGATATATCCATACGATGAAATATTGAGCGGGACCAGCAGGTGGCATGGTGGTTAAGGCGCTGGATACTCCCACATGACTGACCATGGTTTGAGTCCTGGACCTGGTGACTTGCTTTCTCACTTTCCATCCCTCTCTTTCTCTCTCTGTCTCCCTCTGGTCAAATTAAAATAAATGAATGAATAAATAAAATTAAATAAATAATTCTTTTAAAAAAAGAAATATTACTGAGCAATCAAAGGCCATCACCTACTATGCCATAAAAAGACAATTTTTTAAAGAATTATCATTATTTTTTAATTTATTCATTTCTTTTTATTTATTTATTTATTTTAAAATTTTGACCAGAGAGGGACAGAGCAAGAGAGAAGGAGAGAGTGGGAAAGTGAGAGAGCAAGCCTCCAGGTCCAAGACTTGAACCGTGGTCGGCCATGTGGGAGTCCAGTGTCCTTAACCACCACGCCACCTGCCGGCCCCAAAAGACAAATTTTAAATGCGTATTGTTAAGTGGAAGAAGGCAGTCTGGATGATTCCAATTGCAGAACATTCTGGAAAAGTGAAAATTATGCAGAAGGTTACAGATTACAGTTGGCCAGGGTCATGGGGATTAGGATTGAATAGGTAAAGCACTGGAGATTGTTTCAAGGTAGTGACACTATTCTGTATGATACTGTAATGGTGAATAGAAGACATGAAACATTTGTCAATAAGGACATTTTATGTAAATTTAAAAAAATCATCTAGGAGCAGGCTGGCCCATGACCTGGTAATTCAGAGAAATGAGTCCCACATGGCCAAGCATGTAGTTCCCATCTCGCCCTGGCAGCTCAAAACATGCCAGGCACATGTGCATGTGAGCCCAAAATCCCGAGAAGAGAATGGAAAATACACAGTGGCATGGCCATGCTCCACTGGGGAATGCTTGCTTTCTCTCTCTCTGTCTCTTTCTGACTACTGTACGTACCCTCCCGCAAGATAAAACAAAGGTCAGAGGATCCCAGGAGAGATCCCAGAATGTGATCAAAGAGTCTAGTGGTCTTGCAAATGTAGGAAGCAATCTCACTGAAGAGGGTGGGAAATAAGATGCTGACCTGGAGATGAGTGGAGTCTGTAAGACTAATGGCAAAAGGAAATGCATGCACTTAGCACTGGACTCGAGTTGATAAGTTCGTTTCCCATAAGAGTATGGACTGACAATGCTGAAACCACTACACATGTACCCTGGAACCAAACAATTTAGCAAATGGAAGCTGGGTGGTGGAAATTGGATTTCTCCCTGTTGGAATGAGAAGTACAGATAAGTTAGGTAAGGAAGCTAGAATGATCCACATGGTAATGGATTGGAGTGGCAGACTTCAGTGTGAACTCATAGACAGCTTAATAAAGACCCAATTGCTTACATACAGAAATAAGCATAGATGCATACATACCCAGGCTGGTATACACGTATCTTCATGCTCTATCAGCTTAGAGGGTTTAGAGGCAATTGCCAACTCCCCTCCCACACAGCGCAACAAGCAACCTAGTGTAGCGCCAGATCTCGCTTTTAGTATCATCCTCCCATAAAACAAACCAGGGCTCCTTAGAGAAAGGGCTGCTTCTAGGACTGGGGCAGGAAATATACAAGATGATTCTAGAACACCACGTAGTGTTAGAAGGTAGGAAAGTGCTAGAAAACAAACACAATGATGGGTTATGTCAAAGAGCTAACTGAAAGCGTTCTCAATGGATATCTTTCTATCTCTAGAAAGAGATTCTATTGATTCTGTTTCTTTGGAGAATCCTGACTAATACACAATTGAAGCTGCACGTGGACTATATAGGAACTGTCCTGTCTTCACAAATTCTGTAAGCCTGAAACTATTTTAAAATGAAATAAATATTTTGATCTATGTGAAGATTACCTGGGTAAGATTACCTGCACATGTAAAGATGTATTGAGCTGTATGCTTTCTTAAAAAAAAAAACATTTATTTTGGGGGCTGGCAGGTGGCTTGGTGGTTGAGGTGCTGGACTACCACATGGCTGATCAAAGTTCAAGTCCCAGACCTGGTGGCTTGCTTTCTCACTTTCTCTTCCTCTCTCTCCTGTCTCTCTAAGGTCAAATTAAAAGTAATAAAAATAATAAATAAATAAATAAATAAAGTAAATCAAATAATTATTTTGAAAAAGTTTATCTTGGGGCCAGCAGTTGCCATGGAGGTTAAGGTACTAGATCCCACATGGCTGACTGCATAGTTCATATCCCAGACCCGGTAGCTTGAAAATCATGCTCTGAACATGTGAGTGCATGTCCAAACTCCTGAGACTGGAGAAGAGATTGTGGTGTGGCCATCAATGATTTCTCACTTTCCCTCTCTCTCTGGCAAGTGCATGTATCTTATGACAAAAACTGAAAAAAAATTATTTCTCCCACGAATAAGAGAGACAGCACCCCACATAAGGTCTCAACTTCATGGTCCACCCACAGCTTCAGCACTGGCTCATGCCACACACATGCCCAGTGGGCCCAGGGAGGTCTCTAGATACAAATCCCAGAAACCTTCCCGTGCATGTCAGTCTCAGAGCGCCTGTCGTGTTTTATAGCCATGCCACTCTCTGGGCCCAGCTGTATGTTTTTTTTTTTTTTATATATATATATATACCTTGCTGAATGTGCATTATACTCAAAATATTTAAAGTGAATTGAATATAAAAACCTGAACTTGCAGCTTTTCTTGGACAGTCAGAATGTCTCCTAGCTTGGGCT
This sequence comes from Tupaia belangeri chinensis, assembly GCF_000334495.1. Lineage (NCBI taxonomy): Eukaryota > Metazoa > Chordata > Mammalia > Scandentia > Tupaiidae > Tupaia > Tupaia belangeri. Next base: position 2,839,522 of record NW_006209345.1, on the reverse strand, counting down.
TGCTCTGACTGACAGCAGTCGGTGGGGCTGGGCAGCAGACGGTCCCCCAGTGGGGGAAGGAGCTCTCGGCTCCCCACAGCCTCAACCTGCCTGCTGTTCCTTCGCTGGCCCTGAGCCCTGCTCCAGCTGCTGTCTATTGAAACCTTCTGGACCAAGAGTCCTTCTAGGGTGGGAGAGTGAGTGTGAGATTTGAGGGAGCCGTGGGCACTTCCGGTGCCAGCAGACATACTGCAGCCAATTAAGACTATCTTAGCAGTCCCAGTGGCACGGCCTGCCAGGCTCAGAGCTAGGGGGGAGAGGGCGAGAGGCTGTCTCTGGATGGGGTTCTGGTTTCCCCAGGCTCATCACTGCCCCTCAGCCCCTGCAGAAGGGACAGGCATCTTCTCAGGCAGCAATACCAACTGTGCGAGCTGCGAGGGTGGTGGGTGGGAGGCTGGGTCATGGCTGCAAGAGAAGCCACTGGGGTTGGGGCCACTCGTCCTCATCCCAAACACTGGCAGGAGAACACCTAATTAAGGATTAAGGATTAATTGGGATCAGTCAGGCTAGTGATGCTGCGGTTGCTGCAGCCAGCCCTGGCACCTCGGCCTCCAGACTCCAGGCTCCAGGCTCCAGGCAGGGCACAACATCCATTGCTGTGTGCTGCTCTCTTGCAGGGCTATCTTGTTGGTAAGAGCGATGTGAAGACAGGGGGTTTAGAGGGCTACCCTTCTTGACCAGGAAGGGCAGGGCTTATCCTTCCTCCCAGCAGGAAGGAGGAGGCTGAGACCATCCTGGGTCCACTCTAACCCTCAGTCATCCTCCCTGGTTGGCACTGCGGTTTTAGAGTCTCTGGGCCTGAGTGCAAGTCCCACCTCCCTTCGTCCTAATTCCCACGTGGGGCCCCTCACAGAGTGTCAGCGTTTACTGCTGTGCCTCCAGCAGTTGGCACACCCTTGTCCTCCTGGAGCCTGCTGGTAGCAGGCAAAGGGGTGGGATTAACCTGGGGCCAAATACTGGGGCCTTCAGGATAACAAGTGAGAGGCAAAAGCCATCTCCTCAGGCTGAAAGATACTTTATTGTCAAAGCAACAGAGACAGGGCTGGGAGGCTGAAGTGGAGGAGCGGGGGCAGGGGTGAAGGCAGGCAAGGGCACTGTGCAGGGGGCAGAGGAGAGCGATGTGGAGAAGGGGAGGCTGTCCCGGCTGGAGGCGATACACCCTGGTGGCAAAGGCTGTGGTCCTTGATCCTGTCTGCTGCCTCCAGCTCCTGTACAGGCTCAGCGAGACATCATTCGCACAAACTCTGCCAGGACAAAGCCAAGGCTTGGAATCTGTTCTTTTGACCCCACTAGAAATAAGGCCAATCTGCTGGCCTGGGGTGGGGTGGGACAGTGGTTGAAGGGAGGACCTCAGGGCCAGGAAGAAGGGGCCTTGTCTTCTGAATAGAACAAAAACAAAAACAGAACAACCCAAGAAAACCATGTAATGCAAACCGTTTTCTTCTTTGCTTTGGCTGCTAGGAAGCTCAGAAGCAAATTTGGAGCCTACTTTAGGGAACGCATTTCTCCGTACAAATTTTCCTTGGCTTCCTGTCATTATTGAATCTTTGTCTTCCTTTATAAGAATGCAGTGTTGAAAGAGCTAGGCTCTGGATCAGGCTCCCCAGGTTCGATTCTTGATTCCATCCACTTCTTTTTGTTAAGCACCCAAGCTTTCCTGACACCTGGCTTTTTTCTCCTGCTTGTAGGGATAATGATAGTCCCTTTATCCTGGGTTCTTGGTGATGGCTAACAGGGAAAGGACTCCGATGTGCTTAGCACAGGGCCTAGCACACAGTGGTGAGGCTCCCTCTGCCATTTTTTTATCGGTTAAGAACCCTCCAGGGTGTGTTGCTAAGTACGGCAGGCTGTACCTTCGAAGTCGACCAGGCCATCTCCGTTGAGGTCGATGTCCTGGAGAATCTCATCCACCTCCCGCTGACTGAGGCGCTCTCCCAGAAGGACCTTGAGGGCTGCTCGGAGCTCAGCCACGCTGATGCAGCCGTCCCCGTTGGTATCAAACTGTGGTGGCCGTGGCGTTGGGTCACAGACTGAGTCATTCATTCACTCGGCCCCTCACTCATGACAGACATGCAGCCCACCCGCCCTCAACCCTGTGCCCGCACCTCCCGGAAGGCATCTCGCAGCTCCCTGACCCCGATCATGTCTGCCGTCTCTGCTAGCAGCTTGGGGCCCATCAGCTCCACAAAGTCTTCAAAGTCCACCTTCCCGCCACCTGGGGGTTGCATCCGTTAGAGACTGGGGCACCAGAGCCTCTGCCCAGCCCCCGGCCCTTCTCTGCCTGCCCCTTTCTCTTGCCTCACTATAAGGGCCTTTCCCTCCCTCTGCCTTGCAGGCGGAGCCATCCGTGTTCCCTGATGGGAATCTCCCTCCAAACAAGGCAGGCACCAATTTGGCCAAAAGCTAAAGGAAAACCACTCTTTTAAAACTTCTTGGAGCTTTCCTTAATTTTCTGAAGAGTTTGGTTGGGTTCGAGTCTCGGCTCCAATGAACTTGCTGTGTGAACTTAAGTCACTGAACTGTTCAGAAAGCTCAAGTCCCTCATCTGCGGCGTGGGGGAGCGGAAGGTCCTTGCCCTGCCTACCTCAGAGAGGGTGGGGAGATTTTCTGGAGCAGAGATCTTGCCTGACAATGACCAAGGTCCTGGGCTTTGGGGGCGACCTTTGCAGTTGCCTTTGTGCCTAGGCTGCCCAGCTTTCCCTGGTTGTGGCCGAGGCACCTGGAGAACTGGGGCGGGGCGGGAC
>NW_006209345.1:2794606-2835395 GCF_000334495.1 Tupaia belangeri chinensis | reverse complement strand
GGCCGAGGCGCCTGGAGAACTGGGGCGGGGCGGGACGGGGCGGGGCGGGGCGGGTCTGAGGCACATACTGATTTGCTGAGAGATCTCGATGAGCTCCATCTCGGTGGGCATGTAGCCCAGTGTCCGCATGCAGGCGCCCAGCTCCCGGTAGCCAATGTAGCCGTCCCGGTCTCGGTCAAACTCCTGGAAGGCGACCTGCAGCTCTGCCAGGCAGGGCGGGGTCAGTCCCTCCCCCACCTCCCACTGGATCCTGGCTGGACCAGCTTCCCCTTCTTCCCTGGGCCTAATCATTCCCTCCTTAGCAACAGGTTTCTCCTTGCGACCTCAGGGCCTTAGTACATGCTGCTTCTGTCTTGTTTTGGTGGTGGTTGTTGTAAGACCAGTGCGCTCGCCAGAGAGAGACAGAAAGAGTGGGAAAATGAGAAATCACTCCCCACCCCCAGGGGCAATGCCCATGCTGTAATTCCTTTTCCTCCATTCACCTCTCAATATTTTGGCCAGGCACACACATGTGCCCTGTTTTCCAAGCCGCTGAGTCCAGGACTTGAACCGTGAAGTTGGCCAAGTGGAACCTGGTGCCTTAACCACCATGCCACCTGCTGGCCCCATTCAGTTTCTTTTATTTGTTCTCTCAGCAAGTATTTAAGGAGTATCTACTACGTGCTAAGCTCTGTTCTAGGTGCTGAGAATATGGCAGTGCATTTGAAAGAAGAAGAAGGAAGGAAGGAAGTAGTGAGTAAGGAGAAAGTAGAAGAAAAGAGGGAGAAACAAAAGAAAGAGAAACCAAATGGGGTTTGCATCCTGGAGCATTCTCTCCTCCTCTCTGGTCCCATGTCACCTACTCAAGGAAGCCTGCTCCCTAAGTTTTGTTCTCCCCAGCCATGTATTCATGTTCTCGAGAGCACCTGGCATCGTTTGCACGTGTAGGCGACTTATCGACACCTTTCTCCAGAGCACACGAGCCGTCCGCACCTGTCTATTTGCCAGTTTTCCCAGTGCCCAGCACAAGCCAGGCACACCATGGGCACCCAGGAAACGTTAGCTGGGCGAGCAGATATAAAAGTGGCCTTGAGACCCGATGAATGAAACCAAAGACTGACATCTTGGCTCAGCCCCCTCCTTGTTCAGTCTCCTGGTCCATCGCCCTGAACCAGCCCCTGCAGCCTTCCTGCTCCTAGTGTGCCCTGAAAACTGCCAAGGCCTCCCCCAAGGCCTCCCGCCCACGCCCACCCCTCTGGGGATCTAGTTCTTTCTTAAACCCTTTACCTTCAATTTCCTCGGGCCTCAGCTCCCGGTCCTGAGGGGGCACAGAAGGGTTAGGGATTCCCTGGACCCAGGTACCTGCACCCTTCCTTCTAGTTCCCCAGTCCCACCCCCTCCCGCCACCCCTACATGCACACAGGCCGGCATCTGTCTGGCACTGCCCAGTCCTGCTTACTGGTCCTGCTGCCTGCCCAGGTCGCTCCTAGGCCCGTCCTCACTGTCTTGCCAGCCTCTTGTTGGGCACAGAGCTCCTACAAGAAGCCCTCAGGCGATCTGGCGGTGGGGCAGAGCTCCAACCATGGTCCTGCAGCCTCGGTGTCACTGCAGGTCTCTGAACGGGAGAGCCCGTTCTCTCCCCGTTCCTGTCCTGGGGGCTCTGCCACCTCCTGGCGCATCCCCTCGGTGGCTGTTCCAGACATTTCTCCGGGTCTCTGCCCCTCATCTCTCTTTCTTGGTTGATTTCTCTGGGGCTCCTGTGTTTGATCTCTTTCGTTTCTGGGGTCATTGCCTTTGCTCCTCTCTGTCCCCCACCCCTGGGTCTTTGTGCCTTTGCTTCAATGTCCCCACTCAATCCTTTCTCCCCACTCAAGGGAGGGCAAAGCAAAGGGGCGGGGCAGGTGGGCGGCGGGCAGGGGCCGTACATACGAGTTGGGTGGCGGCAATGCTGGGCCGCAGAAAGATGCAGGCTGACCCCACCAGGCTGTTGAGCACCGAGTAGCCCTGGATGCCTGACCCGGGGCCCCCCTGCTCCTCAGGGTTGGAGCTGAAGCTGTGGCGGGGGCCCCCTGGGGGAGAGCCAGGCCACTGGCAGGGGTCCTGTAGCAGAAGCAGCCATGAGCTGGGGCAGCGGCCACTGAGCCGGGGACCTGACTGCCCTCCCCACTCCCACTCATCAGCAACTCCTCTCTTTGGGACCAACATAGGACAGTGGGGAAGGGGCTCAGGAAGCACAGGACCCTCACCCATGAACACCTTAGGCTGGAGGGGGTCCACCCCTAACCGTTCAGTTGGGCAAACCAAGGCTCAGAAAAGGCAAGAGACTTGGCCAAGGCAACTGAGCAAGACGCTGGTAGAGTGAGAGCTCCTGCTTTGTCTCCTGGGTCAGGGTTGGCTAGCAGAGAACAGGGACCTGCGTCACAAATGGAACTGCTGCCTGGGCAGGGAGACCTAGCCGTCCATAGGAGCCAAGACCAGGACAGGTCTGGGTCTAGGGCCTTCCAGGAAAAAGTCTCCTCCTGAAGTAGTGGGCACCCAGCCCCTCCAGCCCTCAGCCAAGCCCACCTTCAATCCCGGCCTGGCCTTCACAGCTGGCCCTTCAGGGTCCAGCCCAGCCTCCTGGCCTTGGCTTCCCCTTTTGCCCTCCTACCTTAGGACCCCGGCGCCGGGGCCGCTTGGCACAGTTTCCCATGGGGCTCTGAACCATGCCAGGCCTGGAGCCCCGAGGGCGGTCCAGGGCTGGATCTTAGCGGATAGGATGCTGCGGGCTCCTGCCAGCTCCCAGCTGCTCCCAGTGAGAGCCTGGGAGTACTGCAGGGGATTTTCCCAGGGTTTTCTGGGGAAGATCGGGGGCGGGTGGGCAGGCGGGGGCCCTGGGCCCAGGGGCTTGGGTCCTAGGCCAGGATTATCTCTGAGCATTTCTGCCAGTGAGGGGGGCCACTAGGGACAAGGCCCCCTGGGAGGCACAGCCTCCCCACACCTCCTCCTGAGGGTCTTCCAGATACCTTCTTTCCAATCCCCTTCTCCCCCCACCCCTGCCCCTAATCTCTCCCCATCAGGAGAGATTTAATGTCTTCAGGAGCAGGGCCTTGGTCTCTGAGGGGAGTAGGCACAGGTATGTAGGCCTGACTAGGATACCCCTCCCTTCAGAGTGGCACCAGCAAGTCTGGATACAATAGCCTCCCACTCGGCCCTTAGGAGAAGAGGCAACCTAGATCTAGCCCAGGAAGTGCCTGCCCCCTCCCTGCCAGGCCCCTGGCCCACTGGGCTCCTTGGCCTGCTTGCCTGCCCTGGGCATCCTCAGCCTGGGCAGGAGCCGAAGGGAGTTGACCATTGCTGGGAGTGCAGCAGGGCTCAGCCAGGACAGAAGTGGAAGGGGCACCGCTGGCCCCTCCATCAGCATATGTGCCCTCGACCCCCTCCCTGGACCCAGCCCTGGGTCTGTGGCTCAGGAACTCCCAGTTGGGATGTGGGGTCCCTGCTGGTCCCTCACAGTCGCCTCAGTTGAGGACGGCCCCACAGCCCTGCTCACTTTACCTGCCCGTAGGCCGCCTGCACCTGTGCCTCGAGTTCCCGCAGGAGTGCCCGTCGCCTGGTGACTGCAGGGCTGGCAGGGGCCTGGCTGGTTCCTGGAGTGCTCTCAGAGGAGCTAGGGTCCCCTGAGGGGAGGCTGCCATCTGCCGGGCCCTGGGGCAGGGCCATGGAGTCGAGGTCCCCCTCCAGCCTCCTGGCCCTGTGGAAAGATGGCTTTGTGGGAAGCCCCGGTGACCACTACTCTTCTCCCTGTCCTTTCCTCCATGGCCGGCAGGGCCTCTTATTTTTCCTAGCTCCCAGCTGCCCCTGACCCAGCTCTACCAGCCTGGCAAAGTTCCTCCCTGAAATCTTTGCCTTCTCCCAGCTGCCACCCCCAGCCTTCCTGCTGGCCACAGACTGTGCCTCAGGGCTCCGCTGGCCTCCCTGCAGACCCCACCCGCAGCTTTGACCTCCTCCAGCCCTAGTGTTATGCCTCATTTTCCCACTCACTGTTTAGCTGCATATCCTGCGGCTCTGTTTCTGTCTCCCTGCCCCCTCTGCCTGGTCTGCTCCTGGGTGTCTCTGTGTCAGTGTCACCTGCACTTCTTGTCCTCATTCCTCCACTCCGGCTGCCAACTATATCTGTCTCTCTCCAGTAGTATCTCTGTTTGTCTCTGACCCACTCATACCCCTCTATCTGTTCTCTCTCCCTCTGTTGCTTTTTCTATTGTTCCCATTACCCACCCAACCTCTTCGCCCCCCCCCCCCCCCCTCCTGCCAGGCCCTTGCACCTGGTCCTTCTGGCCTTCAACCTCCTGCTTTTCTCAGAAGAAGTGGGGACATGGCCAGGGAGCCCCTCCCCTGCCCCCCACGCCCCCTTGCATGCCCCCAGCCTGCTCACCACTAGCTGCCTGCTCCTTGGCTCCTAGAATGAGGTCAGTTGTCCTGTCCTGGCCCACTCCAGGCCCCTCATGATTTATTCACTTACCCCCCGCCAGCCTTTGTCAGAGGGAACCAGATCCAGCCAGGCACCTGCCACCTGAGCTGGTGGTTCTGGCCTCCTGGCCACGCATAACCATCGTTCATGTATTTCCTTGGCAAACATCTGAGGCTAGCTAGGACCTGGCCCTGGGCCAGTTGTTGGGGCCACATGACAGACCCCTTCTGCTCTGAGGACCTCTCACTCAGGCATGTCTATTTTGGAAAGAAGCCATCAGGTGGTCTCCAAGTGCTTAGGGCACTGGCTCAGGCATTAGGGGTGGCTTTCAGGAGGAGACGAGGGGAAGGAGCAATACTCTAGGCATTTGCCCACCAATATTTAACCCATGCCTGGCCTTGGGGGAATGGTGGGGATATCTGGCAGGGATCAGCCACAAACTTGACTGTCCCAGGCACTGGAAACCACCAGATATGTTGGGTAGAGGCCCTCAAGAGGGAGAGAGGGTGTAGTTAGTAGTTTCTAGGGTATAAGTGACAGGAGGTCAAAGGACATTTTAGAGGAACCAAATCTTTAGCAAATGTTTACTGAGTCCCTGCTTTGTGCCTTCCTGGCTGCTGGGAAGCAGTTCCTGCCTCCTGAAACGTTCCACCTGATAGGAGAGCACCTTCAGCACACCAGAATTACAATGGCTAGGCAAGGGCAGAGAAGGGCTTTATGACAGGGAGACCTCCCTGTGATGAAGGGGCTGAGGAATTAATGTGTGGCCAAGACCAGAGGATGATGGGAGCTGTTGAGTAAGGGGAGAGGGATCTCCTCACAGGCAGAGGCAACAACTTCCACCCAGCAACTCAGAGGATGAGACAGGTTAGGATGAAGAGGTGAGAGGACACTGGCCAGGTGTTCAAGGATGGGAAGGGCTCATTGTGGTCATTCACATAGATGCAGCCTTGGCCTTCAGCCCCTCTGCTCCTGGAGACCAAGAATGCACTGTCCCCAGGCAGGGACAGCCCTGAGAATATTCCACAGAGATGGGACTTCTCTGTTTTCTGCAAGGTCATAGTAAGAACCTGCAAACATAGGCTCCCCATGCACTTGCCGTGTAACCCTGGGAAAGATATTCCACCTCTCTTTTATCTCTTTATCTGAAAAATGGGGACTGCTGTAGTACCTTCCTCTCTGTGCCAGTGTGAAAATTAAATGACCCGGCAGTTTCCTGGCACATAGGAAGGGCTCCAACAGCCGTGAGCGTGAGATGTGATGGATGATTCCATGACCAAGTAAACATCTAAGAAAGTGTGAAGTGGTGAGAAATGTGGGTGTCAAAGTGCAATCTGAAGCAGTAGGAGTGATAACTGGTCAGGTGTAGTAGGTAAGAGAGTTTTCAATCTGGGGCATAGGCTTTGAATCTAGAAGGGAGAGAAAGTCTAGCCTAGAAATCTCTCCTGCCTTGTGTTCAAACTGCAGCAGCCTGGAGCATTCACCTTGGTGCCCTCAATTTGTCCAGCATGGCTGAGCCAAGCTGGGGCCCCAGTTGCAATATCCAAGATAGGTGGATCAGTGATTTGACAGGTAGGTAGATGGATGGATGGTTGGGTAGATGCATAGATGAGTGAATGGAAGAATAGTTGGCTAGGTAAAAAGGGTGTTGATTAAGTGGTTGATTTGATGGAATAGTGTTCAAATTGTTAGCTGTTAGGAAGACAGATGATCAAATAGAGGGATGGATAGATGGACAGATGGATGGAAAGATGGACTGGTGGAAAGGTGGTTGGATGGATGGATAAGCAAATAGATAGTTGGGTGGGTAAATGAGAAGCTGAAGGTCAGAGAACATTTTAGAGGGGCTGAATCTTCAGCAAATGTTTATTAAACACCTGCTTGGTGCTTTTTCTGGGCGTGGAAATCACCTATCTCCTGGGATGGAAGGGATGGAAGGACAGGTGTGTAACTGACTGGATGGAAGGAAGATGAGATGAGCTGGTGATTCATGATTAATGAAGATGAAATGATTGGTAGAATGACTGGTAGATGAATGGATGATTACATAGGTAGATGACTGGATAGATGGTTGGATGGATGGATGGAGAGATGAAAAGATGGATGAAAAGAAGGATGACTAGGCATGGGTAAGTAGGTAGTTGGATGGATAAATGAGAAGGTGAATGTTTTGTTGGAGTAGTGGTTGAATGTTTTATCGCTGGACGAATGGATGGCTGGGTAGATGAGTTTATAGATGGACAGACAGAAAAATGGAAGTAGCTAGGTGGCTGGACTGCTGGCAAAGGTCTTAGTTTTGTGTTTTTGTTTGTTTGTTTGTTTGTTTGTTTGTTTGTTGCTCTAGGGCATGTGCACTTGCTGGAGAGAGAAAAAGAGAAAGAGAGAGAAAAGGAAAGTAAGAAATTACTCTCTGGGGGGATGGCCACGCTGCAGTCCTTTCTTGTCCATTCTCCTTTCAGGATTTTAGGCATGCATGAACACATACCTGACGTGATTTTCAAACCACCAGGTTCAAACTTGAACCATGGAGTAGGCTATGTAGGAATCTAGCCACCTTAACTTCCATGTCACCTGCTGACCTAAGATCTTATTTTTTTTTAAAAAGAATTATTTTATTTAACTTTATTATTATTATCATTGTTATTTTCCAGTTTGATCAGAGAGAGACAGAGAGAGAGAGAGAGAGAGAGGAAGTGAGAAAGCAAGCCACCAGTTCTGAGACTTGAACCATGGTCGGCCATGTGGGAGTCCAGCGCCCTCAACCACCATGCCACCTGCCAGCCCCAACCTAAGATCTTATATTCTAATATTTCATTAAAAGAGTCCAATCGGGTAAAAACCATTTCTTACCTATTGAGTGTCTCTGATGGTATCTCATACGTTCATTGCCTGATATGTAATAATTAATGTATAAATGCAGACTTCTATTTATAAATCTCCTACTTTGAACTGTGATTATCTAATGGCAAAGATGATAGTTTTTCCATGTTGCCCACAAGCTGAACTCAGAACTTGGCACTTGGTAAGCACCATACAGAAACATGTCGAAGTACCACTTTATACCCACTACGATACCTAAAGTAAAAGACAAGCAACAGTTGTTGGTGAGAAGGTGAAGCACTTAGAACCTTCACATATCTCTGGTGAATTAAAATAATAATAAATAAAATTTAAAAAAGAAAGAAATGAAATATTGATCCATCCCTTGAAAACATGCTCAGTAAAGATGCCAGGCACAAAAGGACAAATATTGTATGATTCCATTCATGTGACATGTCACACATTGCTAATGAGATTATAATATGGTGTAACCACTCTGAAAAAAAAATTTCACTGGGGGCCAACAGGTGGCATGGTGGTTGAGGCACTGAACTCCCACATGGTCGATTGTGGTTCAAGTCCTGGACCTGGCATCTTGCTTTCTCACTTTCCCTCACTCTCTTTCTCTCTCTGGTGAGCACCTGTGCCCTATAGCAAATTAAGTAATAATAATAATATTAAATAAATAATTTTCAGATTATTGGCAGTTCTTCAAAGTGAGTTACCATATGGCCCAGCAACTCCACTCCTAGAAATTTACCCAAGGGAGTTGAAAACATAACTTCACGCAAAAACTTCAACACACGTTTGTATAGCACTGCTTATAGTACCCCCAAAGTAAAACAACCCAGGAGCCAACAGGTGGCATGATGGTTAAGGTGCTGGACTCCCATGTGGCCATCACAGTGGCTTGAAAAAGACAAATACTATTTGAGTCCATTCATAGGACATGTCCAGAATAGGCAAATCCATAGAGACAGAAGTAGATTAGTGGTTGCTGGGGGCTGAGGGAGGAGATCGGCTAATGGGTAATGGGGTATGTGCGTGCCGTGTGTGTGTGTGTGTGTGTGTGTGTGTGTGTGTGGTGATAGGAATGTTCTGGAATTAGCGGTGATGATTGCACAACACCGGATATGCTGCACTTTACAAGGGTGAATTTTATGTAACAATAAAGCTTTTTGTATACATTATAAAAACCCACCAGGGTCAGCAGGTAGTGTGAAGATTACAGCAGCTGGATCCCATACAACCATGTACCTAAGCACTTATTAGGCTACCCAAGTAAAGAAGGAGTTCTGTTCTGGAGCCAGCAGATGGCATAGTGGTTATGTCACTGGACTCCCACATGGCCAACCATGGTTCGAGTCCCAGAGTTGGTGGCTTGAAAATCATGCCTGGCATATGTGTGTACATGCCCAAAATCCCAAGAGGAGAATGGAGAAGTGACTACAGCAAGGCCATCCCTCCCTGGGGAGGGGGCAGGTAATTTCTTGCTTTCCCTCTCTTTCTGTCTCTCTTTCTCAAGTGAGCACACAAGCCCTATGGCAAAAACAAACAAACAAAACACCCCCAAAGGCAGGTGCATATGGACTGGAGACTGGGAATGGACAGAGGGAGTTGCCTGCTGCAGAGACCTGGGATAGCTGTGCTTCTGGGACCCAGGGGAGGAGTCTTGAGGGTAGCCACAGACCAAAGGCTGGGCCTGTAGAGCCAGAGGACTGTGCGTGAAAGCAGCCATCTTGAACACCACAGTGCCACCCTGAGAAACAGCTTGCCCACGGCTGTGTTGCTTCTGTCCCAAGGGAAGGCATGCAGGTTCCAGGCCAGAACAGGTGAGCGAACCTCTCCGAGTCTTGGTATCTTCATCTGCATAATGGGAACAAGACTCCTTCCTTTCTACGGTTGTCATGGAGATGAAATGAGACCATTTATATGAAAGCTCTTTGTAAGCCGCTACATGCAGGACAGATGTTCCTCCAGCTGTGAGTCAGGGATGAGAACTCAGCTCTGGCCACCCAGCCCCAGGCAGCTGTGGGCTCAGATGAGGTGAAGGAGTGGAAAGGGCTCTCCATCCCTGAGTTTTTGCTGCAGGGGGGTGCCCCTGATTAGAGTGGTGGTTGGTTTCCCCCCCACACACTTAGATGAGTAGTTCTGCACCCAGGAAGGGCACCTTCTTCTTTTCTTGTGGCTCTGACAGAACCGTCACTGGGACCCTTCTAGGGGAGAAGGCAGCCAGGAGGAGAACTCGGCTGGGCTGCCAGGGAGGCTTGTAGGGGAGCAGACACCCATCTTGACCTGAAGGAGTCAGCCCTTACCAGGCCAGGAGGCCCTGCCCTGTGTGTTTTCCATCTATCTGTGTCCCCAGATCCAGCTCATATTTTACTTTGTCCAGAAGCTCTCTAAAAATCTTTATTTCTTTTAAATTCATGAAAAAGTGTGTGCATGCATGAAACAGAGAGAGAGAAGCACCCTCAAGAGGATCTCATCAAGCCACAATCTTTTCCCAGCCTTCCAGCTTATCAGGACCTGGTCACACATACACATGTCCAGTATGTATGGAGCCAATCAGAGATCCGAACCTGTGAATGACCGTATGACTTCTAGCACTGCAATTCAGTTTGTTATTGACTGTGCTAGTAGGCTGGGTCCCAGAGATGGTTTGGAGACTATCTATGGGAGGGAAAATATGTATTTTTTTCTCGACCTTGATGAGATTTTTTTTTTTTGAGAGGTTTTTCACTATAGGGCGCGTGCGCTCACCAGACAGACAGAGAGAGACAGAGAGACAGAAAGCGAGAAATCACCCCCCAGAGGGGATGGCCACACCACAATTCCTTCTCTTCCATTCTCCTCTCGGGATCTTGGGCACGCACGCACATGCGCCTGGCGTGGGTTTTAAGCCACCGAGTCCTGGACACAAACCACGGTCGACTACATGGGAGTCCAGCGACATAGCCATTACGCTAACTGCTGGTTCCCACCTTGATGAGATTTTTTAAAAGAGAGATTTTTACCGCAGGGCGCATGTGTTTGCTGGAGAGACCGAGAGACAGAAAGGAAGAAATCACCCCCTGGGGGGTGGCCACACCACATTCTCTTGGGATTTTTGGCACATATGCACATGTGCCTGGCCTGAATTTTAAGCTGCTGGGTCCGGGACTTGAACCACGGTCGGCTGCATGGTAGTTCAGTGACGTAACGATTACATCATCTGCTGGCCCCTCATGAGTTTCTTATTTGAGAAGAACTCCTGTTACAAAGACAAGAGGAAAACAATCACAAGAGCTAAATGTCAAGGAAAAGTAACTCCAGGTAGTGGCTTAGAACTCCACTTTCAGGGGACCAGCAGTTAGCATAATGGCTATGTCGCTGGACTCCCATGTAGTCGACCGTGGTTTGAGTCCCAGACCCAGTGGCTTAAACTAATGCCGGGAGTGTGTGCTTGCGTGTTCAAGAACCCAAGAGGAGAATGGAGGAGAAAGGATTGTGGTGTGGCCATCTCCCTTGAGGGGTGATTTCTTGCTTTCTGTCTCTCTGTCTCTCTCTGTCTTTCAAGAGAGTGCACGTGCCCTATAGCAAAAACCTCTCTAAGAAAACAAAGAAAGAACTCCACTTACATATAATGTCTTTAACAAAGAAAAACAAATGTATACTGAAATGATAGGACAAAGAAAGATTTTGGCTCTCAAGAGTGGAAAATTGTGGGACACTATAGTAAGGATGTAATGGAGTAAAGGCTATTGATCAATTCCTCTGATAAGTATCTAGAGTTGGTGGGCAAGCCAGTGGCATGGTAATTAAGGCAACTGGATCCCACATGTGGTTGAACCACCAACCATGTGGTTCAACTCTCAGAACTGATGGCATAAAAAATAAAATAAAATAAAACCAGTGGGGGACCAGCAGATGGCACAATGGCTATGTTGCTGGACTCCCACATAACCAACTGAGGTTCAAGTTCCAGATCTAATGGCTTAAAACTCACGCCGGGCCATGTGTGCATGCCCAAAATCCTGAAAGGAGAATGGCCATCCCCCATGAAAAGAAAAAAAAAAAGAAAGAAAGAAAAGAAAAAAGAAAGAAAGAAAAGAAAAAAGAAAGAAAGAAAAGAAAAAAGAAAGAAAGAAAAGAAAAAAGAAAGAAAGAAAAGAAAAAAGAAAGAAAGAAAAGAAAAAAGAAAGAAAGAAAAGAAAAAAGAAAGAAAGAAAAGAAAAAAGAAAGAAAGAAAAGAAAAAAGAAAGAAAGAAAAAGAAAAAGACATGACATGATGGGTATGTGTGGGTGCATGCCCAAACTCCTGAAAGGGAAAAGAAAAAAAAAAAAAAAAGAACTGTCTCCAGTAAAGGGGAATATTTATACTTGGCCTTTAGGCAGGAATGGGGAAGAGAGTTTCCTGCTTGCTGTCCATTGCATTCAGCTCAAAAATAATTTATATGTCAAGAGGCATATTTGGGGGCCAGCAGACGGCATAATGGCTGTGTCGCTAGACTCCCATGTAGTCGATTGTGGTTCAAGTCCTGGACTTGGTGGCTTAAACTCACGCCAGGTGCATGTGCATGCATGCCCAAGATCCCGAGAGGAGAATGAAGGAGAAGGGATTGTGGTATAGCCATCTCCCCGGGGGTGATTTCTCGCTTTCTGTTTCTCTCTTTGTCTTTCTGGCCAGCGCAAGTACCCTATAGCAAAAACCTCTCTCCTCCCACAAAAGCAAACAAACAAAAAAACAAAGAAGAAGCATGTTTTGAGGTGATATATTCTGGTTCCCTTTGACTATGACACCAGGAAAAGGAAAGAATGAAAGTTAAAGTGAGGCCCTTGGAGCCAGCCAGCCTGGCTCCACAGTTTACTTACCAGCTGTGTGACCTTGGGCCTATCACTTAAGCACTCTGTGCTTCAGTTCTTCTTATGTCCATAAGGGTTTGCTATTATCACACAGACAGGTTGTGTAATTGGGTATGTCTATTTACCGACATTGTATCATTCATGCACCAAACATTTGGGGCTCGGGAATGAACACGGGGCTCCATCCTGGCCCTATGAGGTTTGTTGGTGGGGAGGAAGTGTTAAAGTGATGCCAGTGTGGGTGCCTCTTTGCAAAGTCACTGCCCTGCAGGTAGAGTCCATCCAGGCCGACGGGCAGGTATGCCTGCCCGGCTCTGCCTCCACCACACCCATTGTCCCATGCCAAGCTCAGTGGTTGGTGCATGCTGGGGTGGAGGGAGGGAGGAGAGGGTGGAGCGGAACAGTAAATATAAGGCCTCGGATGCCTTTCCACTTCCTGCTGCACTTCCACCTCACGGCCTACCAGTAAGTAGGGTCTGGGCTGCGTGGGGGACAGGGCCCCCTCTGAGCTGCCCTCTGTCCTAGGGTGACCCCTGGCTTGGTCCAGGGCTCCTCCTTCACTGGCCCGTCTCTCCTAGTGCCACCTTACACCATCGTCTACTTCCCCGCCCGAGGTGAGGCCCAGCTTCTCCAGGAGGATGAAGGGCACAGACTGGGCCGGATCAGCCACCCAGGCTGCTTCTTGGACCAGGCCAGGGTCCAGATTGCAGGGGCAGAGCTATGACCTGCCTTCCCTTGGCTGCAGCTTCTTGGGGCCCCAGGCGACTGCAGTCTGTTACTATTCCCTCCCTGAGGCACGATGGGGTTGATGGGGCTATGGTCTCTGTCCTTTCTTTGCACTTTCATCCCTTCCCCAAATGGCCCCCTATCTGAGGTTTCTATCCTGTCTCATGCCCAGCCCCACCTTGCTACCCTCCACCCCAGAGAGGGGAAGAAGGGGGTCTCTGTCCAGTCCCACACCCCTGTCCTCACCCCCATCACCCAGGGCGCTGTGAGGCCATGCGCATGTTGCTGGCCGACCAGGGCCAGAGCTGGAAGGAGGAGGTGGTGACCAAGGAGTCCTGGCAGCAGGGCCAACTCAAGGCCTCCTGTGTGAGTGACCGGGCCTGGGCGTGGCACAGGAGCTGTAAATACGCTGGGGAGGCGGTGACTGAGCTCAGTGCCCCTCATAGAACCATGCCTCCCCAGTTGTACGGGCAGCTCCCCAAGTTCCAGGACGGAGACTTCACCCTGTACCAGTCCAATGCCATCCTGCGTCACCTGGGCCGTTCCCTCGGTGAGTCCTGAGCACAGCCCAGCCCAGCCCAGAAAGGACCCGACAAGTAGCTGGCAGGATGTCCTGGGCCTGAGCTGCTGTACGTGCAGCCACCAGAGTTCCCCCCAGCTGGACAGCAGGCCAAGTGCCCCTGGGAGGTTCTGGAAGGATCTAGGGTATGGGGTTGGCTGCCAGTCTCTACAGGCAGGGGCAGGGCAGCGCCGGGCTGGCCCCCTGCCAGGCAGCGACAGGCACCATTGCTGCACCCATTTGACTGCCCAGAAGGGGCCACCAACCCCCAAGTACACACTGGTGCAGGCCACAGGCCACAGGCCACTTCACATGGGGCCAGGGGCTTCCATATAGGCCTCCCTCCCCATTTCTCTTCACTCTGGCCACGCTCGAAGCTGGAAGACCCAGGTTCACAGTGCGCAGGTCTGTGGTCTTGTTTCAAGGGTGGCAGGAACATGGTTCAGGAAGATGGTGGGCTCCTCTTTGGTCGGCTTAGGCCCAGGGCATGGCAACAGAGAAGGGAGAGGGGCTGTGGGAGCAGGCAAGGCCCAGGCCCTCCAACTTCTGCAGCACCCAGGAGAGGGGACAGAGCCCTCGGCTGGAGCCTGCCACCTCAGCTTCCTGCCCTACACTGCCTTTGGTGTCTGTGGACACACAGGCACTCTCAGCTCAGTTCTGTTCAGGCCCCAATAACTACTCTTGGGCCTTGGGAGGCACACTCCAGTGGCTTGATCCCTCCTCCACGGGGACAGACCGGGGAGGCTTGGTGCCACTTGGGCAGGCAATCCCCGAGTGTCAGGGACAAGGTATGGCCAAAATATGAGTGGGCTTCTGCTGTGCTCGTGTGCATACCCCCTTGGGCCTGCAGACTCCTCATCCCTATAGGCAGGAGCAGCAAGGGCCGGCAAGGAAAGTCCTCCAAAGCGAGGGGCCAGAGAGGGGTCCAGGTGGCCTAGGCCTGGGGCCGGGGGCCTGAGCCCACTTCCTGGCTGCTGACCCAGGGCTCTACGGCAAGGACCAGCGGGAGGCGGCGCTGGTGGACATGGTGAATGACGGGGTGGAGGACCTCCGCAAGCGCTGTGGTCACCTCATCCACCACAACTATGTGAGTGGGGCCGTGTGCCGGCGTTTGGGAAGGTGCGGGGGCTGAGGCCGGCCTGGCCAGGCTTGCTGCATACCCCAGGCCGGATCACTCTGTTTGCAGGAGGAGGGCAAGGTCCAGTACATTCAGGAGCTCCCCAAGCACTTGCAGCCTTTTGAGATCCTTCTGGCCCAGAACCAAGGGGGCCAGGCCTTCATGGTGGGTGACCAGGTGAGTGCTGGGTCTAACTCCTCTTAGCCCTTTGTAGGTCCCCTTCTCAGGAGGGCAAACTGAGGCCCGGAGAGGGTCGGTTCATGGGAGCAGAGGTAGAGCCAGGAGCAGCCAGTGTGGGCTCCCTAAGCCTCTCTTCCTCCTGCCATACCCCTGCCCTGCAGATCTCCTTCGCGGATTACAACCTACTGGACTTGCTGCTGGCCCACCAGGTGCTGGTGCCCGGCTGTCTGGACACCTTCCCGCTGCTCTCAGCCTACGTGGCTCGCCTCAGCGCCCGGCCCAAGCTCAAGGCCTTCCTGGCCTCCCCCGAACATATGAACCGCCCTGTCTTTGGAGGCCGTAAGATCT
Organism: Tupaia belangeri chinensis; assembly: GCF_000334495.1. Classification (NCBI taxonomy): domain Eukaryota; kingdom Metazoa; phylum Chordata; class Mammalia; order Scandentia; family Tupaiidae; genus Tupaia; species Tupaia belangeri. The sequence continues at coordinate 2,820,374 of NW_006209345.1, read as the reverse complement.
GAGCTCACGCGCCCTAGCCCTGGGTGAGGGGCTGCCCTTGGGAACCAATAAAAAGAATGAGAGGGAAGTGTGCTGTGGTCACTGAGGGGCCGAGGGGACATTGGGGTCCTCTGGCCCATTCACAGGCTGCCTTGAGGAAGGGGAGGAGGACAAGACTGCTCCAGACCTCAAAGATCTGCTCTGGAGGACTTCCTGCAGGAGGAGTTCGGCTTCACAGGAGTATCATGACCAAAGCAACCCAAGAAGTAGTCTCAATCCAAGAAAAAGGATGGCCACACCCTAAGGGACAGTTGGTGCCAGTAGTGTCATGGATCAGTCCTCTGGCAGCACAGCATAGTCTCTGCACGCTCAAGACGGGTGCACACACATTCCCCTGGAGTGACAGCACACACTCGTTTCACAGGCATGGTGACATTGCCTGTTCTCACTCGGTCACAGGCACTTGGCCACCCCCATCCTGTGTGGCAGGCGGCCAGCAGGCCAGCAGGGTCCAGGTGTGAGTGCTGAAGGCAGGCCTAGAGCCCTGGGTGGCCTCCCAGTGTCTGGAGATCGAGGGGATACAGTGTCAGCACAAGCGGCCCCCACTGCCTGCCCGGCCCCAGTCCTCTCCCCAGCTGCGTTGGTGTGGCTGCCTCTTGCCAGGTCCCTGAGCCTGCCTGCACCTCCTGCCAGCTGGACTCATGGGCAATCTGGGGTCAGCCGAGTGCAGAAGGCTGGCACAACCTGCTGCTCTCTGGGTGAAGCCTGCCCCCTGCTGGTCCTGCCCAGACCTCCCTATCCCTCTCTTCCGTGCACTGCTCTCCTCTCAGCACTCCCATTCCGCCCCCTTTCAGGTCACTTTCCCTGTCCCTCCTGCACTGGCCCAGGTGCCCTTGGGTACCCCCAACCATAGCTCCTCTTGGGTATGTGGCCTGATCATTAGAACCTACCTTCCTTCTCTGAGTCTCTGTCCATTTCAGTCTCCCTTGCTTCCAGAGGAGGCACCTGACTCCTCTGTCAGGAAAGGGGCGTGCTGACACCCGCAAACATTCCCTCTGTGGGGAGGCCACTAGGCCTGTTCTTGTGCTCCCCCTTCTTCCTCCCACTCTCTCATCCCTCCAGCTGGTGTTTCAGCACTAGCCTGGCTGAGGCTCACGGGCTCGATGCCCTCACTCCATGCTGGCCCCATGCTAGGGACTCAGACGATGATCTCTTCCAACCTCTTTTGGGTCAAAGCCAAAGCTCAGAGAGGTGAGGCAGCTTGTCCAAGACCACACTGCTTATCAATAGCAGAGTTGGAATTCAGACCCAGGTCTGAACAACGCCTAGGCCTTTTCACAGGTGGTTCTCAGAAAGGGAGGCCTGAGATCAGAGCTGGAATTTGCACCCAGGAAGGCTGACTATCAAGCCTACATTCTTTCCTGCTTGCTTCAGAAAATTCTCACGATGTGTTCTGGACAAATGAAGTGGCCAGTGAAGTGACTATTTGAAATGTTGATGTTGGTTAGATGTTAAATGTCTCAAGTGAAATCAGGTTGAAGCCACAGGAATGTTAGAAGTAAAAGTGCAGGTCACACCCGACCTCTGGCCCACTTGACCCTGCTTCTGTGGCCTGAAAAGCTGAAAACCAGCGTGGCAAACGAGCTGTGCTGGGGGCAAGCGCCTGCAGCCCCTTTCACGGCCTCTGCAGAGAGGTTTGATTCCCAAGAATGGCTGAGTGTTTTGTGGGAGCTGTTTTGGCAAGAAGTCACACTTGAGCTCCAAACCTGCCTGTTGTTAGACTTTGCACAGGATGAGGGAAAACCCTTCGCATTGCCAGACAGGATTTTCAGGAAACCTGCCCTGGATCCTGCAGGTACGAGGTTCGTTTGCTTCCCCTTAAACTTACTGTTGTGTGCTCAAGAGAGAGAGAGACAGACAGACAGACAGAGAGATAGAGAGGGGAAGTGAGCAATCACCTCCTGGGCGAGGGGTGGGGTGGGGAGATAGCCATGCTGCAGTCCTTTCTCCTCCATTCTTCTCTTGGGATTTTGGGCACACACACACATGCCCAGTGTGTTTTCAAGCTGCCAGGTCTGAGACTCAAACCGTGAAGTCAGCCGTGCGGGGTCCAGCTGCCCAACTACCATGCCACCTGCTGGCCCTGAGCCTTTTATTTATTTATTTATTTATGTATTTTTGAAAGAGAGATTTTTGCTACAGGATACATGTGTTCGCCGGAGAGACAGAAAGTGAGAAATCACCCCCAGGTGGACGGTTACACCGCAATCCCTTCTCTTCCATTCTCCTCTCAGAATCTTGGGCATCCAGGCACACATGTCAGGCATCGAGTTTCAAGCCTCTGGGTCGGGGACTTGAACTGTGGTCAACTATGTGGGAGTCCAGCAATGTAACCATTCTGCTGGTCCTGAGCCTTGTTCTTAAGAGCAGTACCTAGGGAAGAAATAAAATGAAGACATTTTGCTCACTTATCTGCTGTGTCTGCGACTAGATTCTGTTAAAATCGTGGCCACAGGGCAAGTGGTGGGGCAGCTGGACTCACATAGAAGAGGTCCTGAGTTTGCCTCCCAGGACCTCCCTGAGAATACGGGGCCTGTGCATGCATGCCCATGATCTGGGCCAGCTGATACTGGGGGTGGATCATGCATGGGGGCCTCACTATCAGATAAATAAACATTTTAAAATAATTATTTTATTTAATGTTATTTATTATTATTATTTTAAAAAATTTGCTACAGGACACATGTGATCACCAGAGAGAGACACAGAGAGAGAGAGAGAGAGAAAGTGAGCAAGCAAGTCATGATTCAGGTGGAACTTGAAGCGCCTTTGGCTATGTGTGAGTCCAGCACCTTAACCACCACACCATCTGTTGGCCCCAATAAATAAACTTTTTTTTAAAAGTATGTCTACACTGAGAAGGTAGTGGCCTCTCAGAAGCGCAGGCTCAGTATATTTAGGCCTTGAAGTAGACCTACCAGCTAGGCCACTCCCATGGAGTCGCCGTTTTGGGAGTTTGCTGCAGTTGCTTTTTCCTGCTATTCCAAAAATAGGACAACTGTGACCTTTGGCTCATAAATCCAGCCAAGACAACAGTTGCGCCCACAACTGGGATGGCCGCCAGCTCTGACCTGGAAATGTCTGCGTACATCTCTTCCTGTGCCCCCACCAGTCCCAGCAACCCTCTGCTGATACCAAGCCCTGCCCTCAGGACAGGGTCTGGAATTGACATATGGCCTGAGCCCAGCCAGTCACTGAGCCTGAGTCACAGGGATTGATCCAAGGGGAGAGTGTATGAGTAGATCTGGGCCTTTCCAGGCCTTCTCTGACCCACACTGCACACAGCTGGCCAGGCACCAGGAGCTCCCTTTTGAGGCTGGAGCTTCCATTCTGGTCCAGAGGCTGTGAGGACAGAATTTCAGAGCAGACTGTGGAGTTAGCTATAGTCGAGAGAGTGGAGCTCATGCACAGAGGAGAGCTGGTGTGTGTGGGTGGGTGAAAGAGAGAGGGAATGGGAAGGCTGATTTTAGGTCTCCGGTTCCAGTGTGTCAGAGGTCAGCTCTACTCCGTCCTTTGCCTGGTTGGGTCATGTGAGCTCATAAATGCCTCCCGTCCTTTTGGAGTTGAGTTTTTATACCTTCGTCTGAATGAAACTAAACTAGGAGAGATTCAAAATATATCCACACATTATTTCATTATTTCCCCCTCAAAATTTGGAACCTAATTCCCTACGCCTCCAGTGAGGGCTGGATTTAACGACTCATACACTTTAGGGAAACTTAGGCAGCTGTGTGGAGAGGTCCAGGCGATGAGGAGCTGAGTCCTCTTGCCCACAGCCAGCCTGACTCCCCATCCACACGAGGGCAGCCTGGTAGACATGGAGCCTCCAGACCCAGACAAGCCTTTGGATGAGACCGCAGCCCTGACATCCTGACCACAACCTTCTGAGAGACCTCAGCAAGAACTACCCAGGAAGGACCAGCAGGTGGCATGGTGGTTGGGGTGCTGGAATCCCACATGGCCCACCACAGTTCGAGTCTCAGACGTGGTGGCTTGCTTTCTCTTTCTCTGGTGAGTGCGTGTGCTCTGTAGCAAATTAAAATAATAATAATAATAATGATAAGTATAGTTGTATGATTTTTTTTTATGCTTAGCAATCTATTTAATTGTTCAAACTGTGATAGATAATACATATTTTGGAATATATATTTCCATTAGTTACAACATAAATGATTTCCAGTGGGAATTTCTTATACTAAACTGACCAAAAATAATTTTATCAAAAAAGAAAAATATCCATCTTCTGCTGTCAAATCTGTGCTATGTCAAAACATAGTTTTAAATTATGTATTTAGTTATATCCCTTTAAGCTAAATTATTATTTTATTATTTATTTACTTTGGAGAGGTTTTTGCTATAGGACGTGTGTGCTCGCCAGAAAGGCAAAGAGAGACAAAGAAACAGAAAGCGAGAAATCACTCCCAGAGGGATGGCCACGCTGCAATCCCTTCTCCTCCATTCTCCTCTCGGGATCTTGGTACGCACGCACACGTGCCCAGCGTGAGTTTAAGTCACCAGGTCCGGGACTTGAACCACGGTCAACTTCATGGGAGTCCAGTGACATAGCCATTACACCAGCTGCTGGTCCTACTACTGGTTTTTGTTTGTTTGTTTTTTTAAGAGCGATATTTTGCTATAGGGCGCATGTGCTCTCTGGAGATAGAGACAGACAGACAGAAAGTGAGAAATCACCCCCCCTTCTCCTCCATTCTCCTCTTGGGATCTTGGGCACGCACGCACACGCGCCCAGCGTGAGTTTTAAGCCACCAGGTCCGGGACATGAACCGCGGTCGACTACGTGGGAGTCCAGCGACATAGCCATTACACTAACTGCTGGTTCCCCTACTAAATTATTTTTATAAGTGGTTCCAAAACATGTTTTTCAATTATTATCTTTCTAATGAAGACCTATAAATGATCTACGTTTACAAATATATTTTGTCTACACAGTGAAACTTTTAAAAAGGGAATAGTATAGAATATGCAAAAGCTCTGGCTCTCCAAGGCAAAGCCAAAACATTTTAAAAGGTAACATTTAATTATGCCTCTGGATTTTTACCTTTTTTAAAAAAATGATTTGAGTTTTACTTTCTCCCACTGTCTATATTTTTAAATGCTAGAAACTCTCTTCTTAAGGAAGCATACCCCTTCAGGCAAGCATGACTGACAGATAACAGAGTCTGAACATATATTTGAGAAATAATTACCTAATGAAGATAGCGATGTTACTATTCCAATTATTTGGAGAGAAAAGATCATTTTTCATCATCCAAAATAAGAAATCTTGATTTCAAATTCACTGGTAGCATACACGTTAACTTTCTGAATCAAAACAAAGAGCCATTCAAGATAAAGACTAGGGACCAGCAGTTGGCATAATGGCTATGTCACTGGATCCCCATGTAGTCAACTGCTGTTCGAGTCCTGGACCTGGTGGCTTAAACTCACGCTGGGTGCATGTGCGTGCGTGCCCAAGATCCCAAGAAGAGAGAGGAGGAGAAGGAATTGTGGCGTGGCCATTCCTCCTGGGGGATGATTTCTCGCTTTCTGTCTCTCTGTCTTGCTGGCAAGCGCATGCACCCTATAGCAAAATCCTCTCCCCCACGCCCCCCCCCAAAAAAAAAGATGAAAACTATACAGTCAGAGATGGCTTAAGTTAGTCAGGGTAGCAGAATCTGGGGTCAAAGCGGTTTGCACCATTTTGGTCTTACCACCATCTATAAGTGGGACCATGCTTGTGTAGCACATGTTTCTGTCGTAAGCGGAGCAGGTCTCTGTGGCACCGTCTTCATCACAGATACTGCTCTGGGTGGCAGTAACTCTCTGATTATCCAGCTCCACTTCTGTAAGATCACATTGTTTACAGAGGCCAGACCAAAGGTACACACAATGAGTTCTCAATGGTGAGGTGGGATCAGAGATATTCTCCCTGTTGTTCAGAGGAACAATTATTCAGATGTTTCTCTCCACCATGTCCTGATTTGGGTCTTCGGGAGAAGGGATGATCCTGGAAGTAACCCAGGCACGTTTACATTTGTTATCAACAAGGACAGTACTTTCTTCTTCGTCTTGGGCCAGCGAGCCACAAAACTCTGCCGCCAGCGCTCAGCTCCTCCTCGCAGTCGTCCGGCACTCAAAATTAGATGGTTCTTCAAACGACAACAGAAAGAACTGCCCAGCTAAACATTCCTGAATTTCTGACTCACAGTTAGAGATAAATAAATGTTTCTTGCTTTTGGATCTAAGTTTTGGATCTAATTTGTTATGAAGCAATGGAAAAGTAATAGAATAGGAACCAAGCGAGTGCCATCAAGCCTCTGCACAGACAGAAGGTGACTGGTTTAGGAGGGCCATGGAGCAAGGCAGACCCTGAGGCTTAAGGAGCTGTTTCCGAGGGTGATGTTTGCAGTCTTCTGAGTTCACGGGGCGGAGGTGTGGGTCTACTTGGGATACAGCACACCCTTCAAACAAGAGCCTTTCCTCTGAAGAGCTCCTGGTTCCTGACTGTGAACCTCGTGTGGCCACGGACCAGCTGCACTTTCTGTAGCAAGTTTTTCTGGTGTAGCTCATTAATGTTGAAGAGGAAAGAGAACATGGTGTTTAAGAGAAAGTGCCAAAGGGCCAGAGATGGTGTGGTGGTTAAGGTGCTGGACTCCCACATGGCCGACCATGGTTTGAGTCCTGAACCCGGTGGTTTGTTTTCTCACTTTCTCTCTCTGTCTCTCTCTGGTGAGTGTGTGTGTTCTGTAGCAAATTAAAAAAATAATAATAATGATATAGAACCAGCAGATGGTGTAGTGGTTACTTTGCTGGACTCTCACGTAGTCCACCGCAATTCAAGTCCTGGACCCTGCGGATTAAAACTCGCGCTGGGCGCACGTGAATGCATGCCCAAAATTCTGAGAGGAGAATTGGAGGAGACAGGATTGTGACATGGCTACCCCCCTGGGGGGTGATTTCTCATCATCTCTCTGTCTTTCTGGTGAATGCATGCAACCTAGAGCAAAAAGCTCTCTCAAAAAAAAAATAATTAACAATAATAATAATATATAAAATTTAATAAATATTTTAAAAGAGAGAGTGCCTGGGTTGGAGCTAGCAGATGGCGTGGAGGTTAAGGTGCCTGAATCCCATATGGCTGACTGTATGGTTTCAGTCCAGGACCTGGCAGCTTAGAAAACACACCGTGTGTGTGTGCTTGTGTATGTATGTCTAAAAACCTGGAAAAATAGACGGAAGAGATTGTGTTGTGGCGATGGCTGCACCCCTTTGGGGGTGACTTCTCCCTTTCTTTCTTTCTCTGCCTCTGGCACGTGCAAGCACCCTATAGCAAATAAACAAAATAAAAATCGTTTAAAAAAGAGAGATTTCCAAGATTGACTTCATATCCCAGCTGTGCCCTGTGATCTTGAGCTAAGCACCTCAATATCTCAACTGTGTATCTGGAACACAGTAAGCGCTCAATAAAGAGCAGAAAACAATTTTTGTCAAATCTCAGCTTTAATGTCATCACCACCATCAGCGTGGTGCTGTCTCAATGGCTTGAGAAAGCAGCATCTTGTCTCTCACCTCCAGGCCACGGGCCGGCCCAAGAAATATTCTTCTATTGTAATTTTCTCTCCAATAAAAGTGCTTTTAAACCCACCCTTTTTTATTACTCCATTTTGAAAATCAGCATATTATTTAAGAATGAAAATCACTGATTGTTCTAATCACATCAAATAGGTTGAAGAGTCATTTTTTCCGCTACTGCCTCCAATATGTGATTCTTCTGCTTAAGCAGTGTCAGGGTTCTCCAGAGCAGCAGAACCAAGGAGTGGCAGCTCCCAGCAGAAACGCTGGTGGTGTAGTTCCCAGGCCTGAGAGCCAGAGCTCGGGTGATAGAGTCTAGGCTGGGTCTGAAAGCCTGACAGCCAGGAGTGCTGCCGGTCTAAATCCCAGTCTGAGGGCAGGAGACTGATGACCCTGCTCAAGCAGCCAGGTGGAGAATGAATTCAACCTCCCTCTGCCTTTTTCTCCCATGTAGGCCCTCAGCAGATGGGCCGGTGCCTCCCATCAGGAAGGGCCATCTGCTTTCCTCAGTCGACCACTTCACGTGCTGCTCTGTCCCGGAAGCACCATCACAGACCCACCCAGAGATCATATTTATGCAGCCGTCTGGGCATCCCTTGGTCCAGTCAAATTGACATGTAAGAATAACCATCACACATAGCTTTGGAAGCTTTTGATGATCTTCTGTCTGGATCTGTGTCTTCACCACACCCTCACACTGCAACTGCTGGCACACCTATTCTCCACTAGTGAGATTCCTATGCCCCTATGTCTTTCCTCACTCTTCCTGTCTCCCCCACAGTTTTTCCAGGACTTCGCCAAAGCTGTCACATCTCCCTGTGCATTTCGTGAGGGCTGCTCAAGCAGCATGGAATTGGGAACGTAAATTAAGACAGTCTCTCCAGAAATCGGCTTGACAGTTTCTTATAAAACTAAATGCAGGGACCAGCAGTTGGCGTAATGGCTATGCCACTGGACTCCCATGTAATCGACCATGGTTCGAGTTCCGGACCCAGTGGCTTAAACTCAAGCTGGACACTGCCCAAGATTCTGAAAGGACAATGGAGGAGAATGGAGGAGAAGGGATTGTGGTGTGGCCATCTCCCCTGGGGGGTGATTTCTCGCTTTCTGTCTCTCTGTCTCTCTCTGTCTTTCTGGGGAGCACACGTGCCCTGTAGCAAAAACCTCTCAAAGAAAAAAAAAAAAACTAAATGCGAATAACCATACAACTCAGAAATGGTTCTTTTGAGCATTTATGGTAACTTATGTTCGCATGTAAAAAACCTATACATGAATTTTCATAGCAGTTTTCTTTGTAATAGTCTTGAAGTGGAAATAACCCAGATATTCTACAAGTGTGAGTACTTAAACACTCTGTGCCGCGGAACGTTACTCAGTAATAGAAAAGAACAAGCCACCAACACAGGATGAGTCTCTGGAGAAATACACTGAATGGGGAAAAAAGCTAATCCCCGAAAGTTATATACTGTTTAATTTCGTTTACATAACATTCTTGTTCGTTTGTTTGTTTGTTTGCTATAGGATGTATGTGGTCACCAGAGAGAGACAGAAAGAGAGGAAAAGAGAGAAATCACTGCCTCCCCCAGGGGAACGGCTGTACTGCAACCTTTCTCTTCCGTTCTCCTTTTGGGATTTTGGACATGCATGCACAAGCACCAGCTGTGTTTCTGCAAGCTGCTGGGTATGGTACTTGAACTGCACAGTGGGCCATATGGGATCCTGCTGCCTTAACCACCATGCCAAGTGAAGGACCCCTATGTAATATTTTTGAAATGACAAAATTATGGACATAGAGAGCAGATTAGTGGTTACCAGAGATTAAAGACAGGAGCGAGGGAAGGTGGGAGGGAAGTGAAAGTGAGTGTGCCTTTATTAAAAGGCAGCAATTAGAGATCCTTGTGGTGGCAAAATCATACAGTATTGGGGCCAGCAGGTGGCGTGGTGGTTAAGGTACTGAACTCCTACATAATCGATCGTGGTTTGAGTCCCAGACTCGGCAGCTTGAAAATCAAGCGTGGCACCAGCATGTGCGCCCAGAATCCCAGGAGGAGAATGGAAAAAAAGGGATTGCGGTGTGGCCATCCCCGTGGGGGGAGGGGTGATTTCTCACTTTCTCTCTCACTCTCTCTCTCCAGCAAGTGCGTGTGCCCTATGGCATAAACCTGCGGTAGTGCACAGATGGTCCTGCACAGGTGATAAACACAGAGATGCACACTCAAACAAATGTATGTCCAGAGAGGGCAGCAGATGGTGTAGCTGTTATGTCACTGGACTCCCACACGGCTAACTGTGGTTCGAGTCCTGCACCTGGTGCCTTGAAAATCACAATGGGGATGTGTGCGTGAGTGCCCAAGATCCCGGGAGAATGGAGAAAGGATTGTGGCATGGCTATTCCCTCTGGAGGGTGATTTCTCACTTTCTCTCTCATAGTCTCTGTCCCTCTCTCTCTCCAATGAGTGTAAATGCCTTAAGGTAAAAATCTTTTTTCTTTTTTTAAGAGAAATTTTTGATATGGGATGTGTACGTTTGCCAGAGAGACAGAAAGTGAGAAATAACCCCTCAGGGCCACAATCCCTTCTCCTCCTGGAATTTTGGACACACATATACATGTATGTGCCTGGCATGAGTTTTTTATAAGAATTATTTATTTCACTTTATTTATTCATTCATTTATTTTTATCTGACCAGAGAGGGACACACACACACATGAGAGACAGAGAGACAGAAAGAAAGTGAGAAAGGAAGCCACCAGGTCCAGGACTTGAACCGTGGTTGGCCATATGGGAGTGCCCAGTGCCTCAACCACCATGCTACTCGCTGAACCCTGTTTTTTTTGTTGTTGTTGTTTTATTTTTAAACAGAGATTTTTGCTATAGGGCATGTGTGCTCACTGGAGAAACAGAGAGATAGAAAGTGAGAATCACCCCCCAGGGGGAATGGCCACGCCACAATCCCTTCTCTTCCATTCTCCTCTCAGGATCTTGGGCATGCATGCACACGTGCCCAGTGTAAGGGATTTTTTTTTTTTTTAACTTTGTTTATTTTCATTTGACCAGAAAGGAACAGAGTGAGAGAGAGAGAGAGGGAAAGTGAGAAAGCAAGCTTCCAGGTCTAGGACTCGAACCATGGTCAGCCATGTGGGAGTCCAACTCCTTTAACCACCATGCCACCTGCTGGCCCTGTCTAGTGCGAGTTTTAAGCCACCGGTCTAGGACTTGAACTGTGGTCAACTATGTGTGAGTCCAGCAAAGTAACTGTTATACGATCTGCTGTTCCTCCATTGTGAGTTTTAAAACCCAGTCAATTACGTGAGAGTCCATCTGCTGGCTCCAAAAATCTCTTAAAAAACAAAAAAAAAGCCTGTCCTTTAAAATTAGGGAAATCCCAACAAGGTGTATATATTGTATAAATTTCAACATGGCTATGATATTGGATCCTAAATTTGCAAAATAAAAACTTTGGTTAAAAATGTAGACAGGGCCAGTAGATGGTATAATGTTTACTTTTCTGGCCTGCCACAGTTTGAGTCCTGGACCCGGCAACTTAAAACTCACGTCGGGCGTGTGTGTGTGTGGGTGCCCAAAATCCCAAGAGGAGAATGGAGGAGAAGGGATTGTTCCGTGGCCATCTCCCAGGGGGTGATTTTTTTTGCTTTCTGTCTTTTTGTCTTTCCCTGTCTCTCCGGGGAGTACACATACCCTATAGCAAATATCTCTCTTAAAAAAAAAATGTAGACAGACTCCAGCCAGCAGGTGGCGTAGAGGAGCTGAAGGCGCTGAATCCCACAGGGCTGACTGTGTGGTTCAAATACCGAATCCAGAGGCTCGAAAGATTACGCTGGGTACGTGTGTATACATGCCCCAAATCCCAAAATGAGAATGAAGCAGAAGGGATGGTGGTGCAACCATGCCCCATGGCAGAATGGCTTTCTCACTTTCTCTCTCTGTCTCTGGTGAGAGCACGTGCCCTGTGACAATTTTTTTTTTAAAGCATAGATAGATTTCAATGATGTAGTAAAAATACAAAGGATTTCAGAATTAAAAACAAGAAAATAAAATTATTTTCTAGTTGTAAGGAGCACATTTTTTTCTTTTTCATTGTCAGAGGGCATGCGTACTTACCAGAGAGAGACAGAGAGAGAATGAGAGAACGCACCCCCCAATGGGGTGTAGTAACTCCTCCATTCCTCTGTTTCTCTATCTTGTCGGGACCTGGGGCATGCACGTACATTTGCCTGACATGTTTTCCAAGCCTCCAGGTCTGAGACTTGAATCATACAGTCAGCAATATGGGATCTGGCTCCCTCAACCACTAGGTCATGGGCTAGCCCAAGATTTTTTTTTTAAAGAGGGTTTTGTTTTAGGGCGCTTGCAATCGCATGCGCATGTGCGCGTGCGCAAGAGAGAGCCAGAGCCAGAGACAGTAAGAGGGAAAGTGAGAAATCCACCTCTGGGAGGATGGCCACATCCAAGCCTTTCTCCTCCATTCTCCTCCTGGGATCTTGGGCACACATACGCACATGCCCAGCATGAATTTCAAGTCACTGGGTCTGAGACTTGAACTGTGGCTGACCATGTGGGCGTTCAGTGATGTAACCACTATGTCATCTGCTGGCCCCAAACCCGAGATCTTTTTTTGTTATGGCTTTAAATACATACTGTGTAGCATATTGCTCAAATGGACATCCTAGTGAATTTTTTTTAAGTTTTTTTTTTTTTTTTTTTTTTAAGATTTTTTCCCCCCCATGGGGCCTGTGCACTTGCCAGAGAGAGATAGTGAGAGGGAAAGTGAGAAATCATCCCCACAGTGGGGATGGTTATACCACCATCTCTTCCCCTCCATTTTCCTCAGGATTTTGGGCACACACGCACACGCTCCCAGTGTGATTTTCAAGCCACCGGCTCCAACACTTGAACTGTGGCATGCCATGTGAGAGTCCAGTGACATAACCACTACGCCACCTGCTGGCCCCAGGCCTGTGAATGTTTATACATGTACAACGCTTGTGTAGTCACTGCTAAATCAAGACAGACAGTCATAGCGTTTCAGAGGACCCCTCAGTCCCTGTCCTAGCTAATACTCTCCAAGGTACTTGCTATTCTGACATCTAACCTCACGGATTCATTTCGCATGCTTTTACATTTTATAGAAATGGATTATGCACTGTGAATTCTGTTGTGTAGCTTCTTAGCGTTAATGTCTGTGGGATTTGTCCTTGTCATATGTAGCTATATTCCATTGCATGACAACACCACAACTTATTTTCTTGCTCTTTATGGGTTGACATTTGGACTGTTACTGGATTTGGATTATTTTAAATAAAGTTACGATGATCATTTTTTTTTTTTAAGAGAGATTTTTTGCTATAGGGCACGTGTGCTTGCTGGAGTGATAGAAAGAGACGGAGAGACAGAAAGCAAAAAATCATCCCACAGAGGGGAGGGCCATGCCACAATCCCTTCTCCTCCGTTCTCCTCTCGTGAGTTTGGGCATGCATGCACATGTACCTGGTGTGTTTTAAGTTGCTGGGTCAAGGACTCAAACTGCTTTTTTTGTACTCGCCAGAGAAAGACAGAGAGAGAGAGAGAAACAGAGACAGTAAGAGGGAAAGTGAGAAATCCTCCCCTGGGAGGGTCAACTACATGGGAGTCCAGTGACGTAACCGTTAACGACATCTGCTGGTCCCACTATGGCATTTTTTAATGAATTATTTTATTTTAACTTCATTTATTTATTTACCCATTTATTTATTTTTGGAGAGGTTTTTGCTATAGGGCACATTCGCTCGCCAGAAAGAGACAGAAAGCGAGAAATCACTCCCCAGGGGGGATGCCCACTCCGCATTCCCTTCTCCTCTATTCTCCTCTCAAGATCTTGGGCATGCACACACGTGTGCCCAGTGTGAGTTTAAGACACCAGGTCCGGGACTCGAACTGCAGTCAACTACATGAGAGTCCAGCGACATAGCCATTATGCCAACTGCTAGTCCCCATTTATTTATTTATTTATTTTAATTTGACCACAGAGGGACAGAGTGAGAGCAAGAGAGAGAAAGTGAGAAAGCAAGCCGCCAGGTCCAGGACTCAAACTGCAGTCAGCTATGTAGGAGACCAGTGACCATGCCATCTGCCACTGTGACAATTTTTTTTAAAAAAATTATTTATTATTTTAAAATAAATTTCTCTTTTAAAAAAGAATTATTTAATTTTATTTGTTCATTTATTTTTAAAATATGACCAGAGAGGGACGCACACAGAGACAGAGGGAAAGTGAGAAAGCAAACCACCAGGTCTGGGACTCGAACCATGGTTGGCCATGTGGGAGGGTCCAGCACCTTAACCACCATGCTGCCTGCTTTTCCCTAAAAATAAGTTTCATCATGTATATTTAGGGTATACAACACGATGTTGTAAGATGCAGATCCGTGTGTGGTAAAATGATTACGGGAGGAGAACAGATATCCATTGTCCCACACAGTTACCTACTTTCCTCCCGCCATGGCAAGAGAAATTCTCATCTACTCAGTTAGCAAAAATCCAGACTGCTGTACACCACTGTTAGCCACAGGCCTCGTGTCGTTCATTAAATCTTGCCGTGTGTTCATCCTCCATATTTGCAACTCTGTAGCCTTTGGCCTCCATCCCTCCACCGCCCCCGCCACCACTGTTTTATTTCTTCTCTCTCTATATTTGACCTTCTAAATGTCTTTAGATTTCTGTGAGATAAAGCAATATTAGTTTTTATGTGCTTTGTTCATTTTACTTAATATAAAGTAAAATGACAGCTCCATCAATATTGCGGCAAATGGAAACATCTTTCTTTAAAGCTGAAAAGATTCCACTGTGTGTGTATAATATACACACCACAGTTTCTTCACTCTCTCGCCCATTCATGACACCTAGGTGTTTTCATTTCTTGGCTCTGGTGAATAATGCTGCGATGAACTGGGGGGTGCCGTTTACGAGCATTCTCATAAAGCTCTTTTGGGGACAGAGCTCTCCTTCCCTTGAATATGGTATTAATCAGCATTCTCCAGAGAAACAAAACCAACAGGACGCATGTCAAGAAGAGAGGAGGAGGGGAGAAGAGAGAAAGGACAGGGCTTTTTTCTGTTTGTTTGAGGTTTTTACCATAGGGTGCGTGCGCTCCCTGGAGAGAGACAGAGAGAGAGAGACAGTGAGAGAGTGAGAAATCACTTCCTAGGGAAGATGGACACGTTGCAACCCCTTCTCCTCCATTCTCCTCCTGGGATTTTGGACATGCATGCACATGCGCCTGGTGAGATTTTCAAGCTGCCGGGTCCAGGATGTGAACTGTGATCATCCACGTGGGAGTTCAGTGCTTTAACCACTATGCTACCTGCTGGCCCCCAAAGCACAGGTTTTAAGGAATTGGCTTACACAGTGTGGAGGCTTGGCAAATCCAGTGATGCCAAAAAGCACAGGGCAGGCCAGAGACCCAGGGGTGAGCTGATGCTGCAGTTCCTGGGTAAAGGCAGTCTGTTGGCAGAACTCCCTATTGAGGCAGGCCAGCTGTTTATTGTTTTTGTTTTTAATGCCTTCAACTGATTAGATGAGACCCACACATTTTATGGAGGGAAATTGGCTTTACTCAGAGTTTCCTGATGTAAATGTTAACCTCACCTAAAAATTACCTTGAAAGAAATAGCTAGAATAATGTTAGACTGAATATCTCGGTACTGTGGTCTAGCTGAGTTGGCAATAAAATAAATCGTGAGTAACCTAGGAACGGAGATTTGAAGATAGTGTCAACAGTTTTTCAGTTAAACAGTTAAATGGTTGAACCATTTAACATTCCCACGGGCAATACATGAAAGTTCCAGTTGTTTCACATCCTTGTTAACACTTGGAACCGATGGTGTCTTGAATTTTTCTAATGATCTTGTTAGAGTATTTCATTGTGGTTTTAACTTGGTGTTTCCCTGATGACTAATAAGGCTGGGCACCTTTTCACATGCTTACGGGCGGTGTAATTTTAGCTTACAAATCAAGTCAGTAATTTTTTTACGTTGAGTGCTGGATTGTGAAGTATGGCCACAGATAGACTAGTAATTTACTCTCCCTCAAAGTCTTTCAATATTTGCTAAGCATGTATTTAGCTTGGCAAGGTATAAACTGCTGTGCATATTGGGTTGTCAGAAAACTCTGGACGCGTTTTTGCACAGAAAAACAGAAAAATGCATCATGACTTTTCTGACAACCCAATACACACACACACACACACACACACACACACATACACACACATGCATATACATATATTGCAGATCTTTACCATAGAGCACATGCACACACTGGAGAGAAACAAAGAGGGGAAAGTGAGAACTCACCCTCCCCCCCCCGGGAGGATGGCCATGCTGCGATTCCTTCTCTGATCTCTCAGAATTTTTGGCATGGTTGCACACATGCCTGGGATGTTTTTCAAGCTGCCGGGTCCAGTAATTGAATCAGCCATGTGGGGTCCAGCCCGTTAACTGTGATGCCATCTGCTGGCTCCCAGTTTATATATATATTAAATAGATTACAGAAACAGATTCACTTTCAAGGGGGAAAAATAATTTCTAATTCTCTGCAGTTCGCGTCCTTGCTTCAGGTTGTGTGTTGATCAGACGTAAGTTCACGTGAAGTTGCAAAGCCCGTAAATGACAGCAGCTCAAACGCACTAGGGTTTTTTTTTCTCTCAGCTTCAAGTCCAGGGTCATCTGGACGGGGCTAGTGTGCACTCTCCGCGGTGCTAGGGAACCCAGGCCCTTCCTCACGATGTCATGGCAAGGATGCTGTATCTGTCACCTCCGTGGGACGGCAAGGAAAACGGAGCTTCCATGACACTGTGTGCCAGCCCTCCCAGCGTTGCCATGTGTCCATGAGTTTTGTTTTGTTTTGCCATAGGGTGTGTGTGTGCACTTGTCAGAGAGGGAGAGAGAGAGAGAGGAAAGTCAGAAATCACCCCCAGGGCATTGGTCACACCGCAATCCTGCCTCCTCCGTTCTCTCAGGACTTGGGGGATGCATGCACACGCACCTGGCATGTTTTTTTTTTTCTTTCTTTCTTTATTTTGTAATTGCCAAAGGACACACATGCTTGCAAAAAAGAGAGAGAGAGGTTGAGAGAGAAATAGAAAGAGTGAAAACATCTCCAAATGGTTGTGGTCACAATACAACCTTTTCTGCTCTATCTCTCCATTCTGTCAGGTTTGGAAGCGCACATGCATAAGTACCTGGTTTAATTTTCAAGCCGAGGGAGCCAGGATCCAAACCACGTGGGATCTAGTTCCCCTGCACAGTGCTTTACGGCTGAACTACAGGGCTGGCTGGACATTTCTTATACCACAACTGACTATGTGTTCTCCAAACTCTTCTCTATTCCCAACCCTTCCTGGGAGCTCAGTCCTGATTTCTTTCTAAAAGCTGCCTGGTTGGCTGGCAGCTCACGACACCCTCTGCCAATGTTCACTTCATCAGGTAAAGCGAAAAAGAGGAAAAGAAAGAAAAGATCCTGTGGGCCAGCAGGTGCTGCAGAGGTCATCGTAGCGGGATCCCACACGACTGAGAGCAGGGTTCAAGTCCCAGACCCAAAGGCTTGAAAAACAGGCAAGGCACGTTTTGTGTGCATGCACCCAAAACCCTGAGAGGAGACTGGAGGAGAAGGGATTGCGGTGTGATCAACCCTCTAGGGAGTGAGTTCTCACTTTCCCTGTCTTTCTCTGACGAGCACAAGCACCCTATAGCAAAACTGAAACAAACAAACAAACAAACAAAAACCCCATCCCTTTCCATGGGGCCAAGAAGCTGTTGAGGAAACAACGTGGGCATGCAGAAGGTGGCAGACCTTGGGATTGTGTGCCCTTCGGCGCTGAGTTTTTGGAAAACAGCTTCAGAAATAGCTGTCTCTCTCTTACCTTTCTCCGGCCCTCTCTCTCTCAATCACCTTTGACCCTTTTTCTCTACCAGAGTACAAGAAAGAACTTTGCTCTGATATTCTCTCTGTTTTTTTTTTTTTTATTTTTTTAGGAATTATTTGATTGAATTTTATTTATTTATTTATTTTAATTTGACCAGAGAGGGTCAGAGTGAGAGTGAAGTGAGAGAGACAGAGAGAGAGAGAGAGAAAGTGAGAAAGCAAGCCACCAGGTCGGAGACTCGAACCATAGTCAGCCACGTGGAAGTCCAACGATCTCAGTCACCAGGCCACCTGCCAGCCCTGCTCTGATATTCTCTTAAAGGCCTGAAAACATGGCTGTCAAAGGTGAGAACGAGGCCCTTACACAATCGGCCCCTTCCTGAAGTTTCCCTAAGCTCGTGTGGCAGGAAGACTGAAGAATGTCGGCACACCTGGACAGTCTGTCCCAAGCTATTGTCTGCCTCCCAAGCCCTCCAGCTCTCAGAGACTTATTTACTCATCGTTGTCTGCGCAGTGGAACCCACTCATTTCCTCTCTGTCTGTGACTTTGCCTTTAAAATCCCTGTGAAAAGGAGGCCAGCAGGTAGCATGGTGGTTAAAGCGCTGGACTCCCACATGGCTGACAGCAGTTTGAGTCCCGGACCCAGAGCCATGAAAACCATGCCAGGCACATGTGCATGTGTACATGCCCAAAATCCCAAGAGGAGGCTGGAGAAGAGATTGTGGTGTGGCCATCCACTGTAGGAGGTGACTCAAAATGAAAAAATTCCCCCTGAAATCTCTAGGACTTTAGTATACATTACTCGAGGCAGCTTGGATATCATGGTGTCCAGGTGGGTCATAAGTCCTGGCTCAAATAACCAATTTTCATTTCACTCACTGTGCCTCAACTTTCTTTTTAGGTTGAGACTTACCCGGATGAGAGAGGGACACAGCCCAGGGATCTGGCCCCACACGGAGCTACCCTGCACACACCTCCTCCCTTCCCTTAGGGGCCTCCAACCCTGTCCTGATCCAGCCCTGTGAAGGGGGACACTTTCGTAAGAGGACTATGGGCAGGACTACCAGGCCCTTAAGGCTCAGTCCTGATTTCTTTCTAAAAGCTGCCTGGTTGGCTGGCAGCTCACGACACCCTCTGCCAATGTTCACTTCATCAGGTAAAGCGAAAAAGAGGAAAAGAAAGAAAAGATCCTGTGGGCCAGCAGGTGCTGCAGAGGTCATCGTAGCGGGATCCCACACGACTGAGAGCAGGGTTCAAGTCCCAGACCCAAAGGCTTGAAAAACAGGCAAGGCACGTTTTGTGTGCATGCACCCAAAACCCTGAGAGGAGACTGGAGGAGAAGGGATTGCGGTGTGATCAACCCTCTAGGGAGTGAGTTCTCACTTTCCCTGTCTTTCTCTGACGAGCACAAGCACCCTATAGCAAAACTGAAACAAACAAACAAACAAACAAAAACCCCATCCCTTTCCATGGGGCCAAGAAGCTGTTGAGGAAACAACGTGGGCATGCAGAAGGTGGCAGACCTTGGGATTGTGTGCCCTTCGGCGCTGAGTTTTTGGAAAACAGCTTCAGAAATAGCTGTCTCTCTCTTACCTTTCTCCGGCCCTCTCTCTCTCAATCACCTTTGACCCTTTTTCTCTACCAGAGTACAAGAAAGAACTTTGCTCTGATATTCTCTCTGTTTTTTTTTTTTATTTTTTTAGGAATTATTTGATTGAATTTTATTTATTTATTTATTTTAATTTGACCAGAGAGGGTCAGAGTGAGAGTGAAGTGAGAGAGACAGAGAGAGAGAGAGAGAAAGTGAGAAAGCAAGCCACCAGGTCGGAGACTCGAACCATAGTCAGCCACGTGGAAGTCCAACGATCTCAGTCACCAGGCCACCTGCCAGCCCTGCTCTGATATTCTCTTAAAGGCCTGAAAACATGGCTGTCAAAGGTGAGAACGAGGCCCTTACACAATCGGCCCCTTCCTGAAGTTTCCCTAAGCTCGTGTGGCAGGAAGACTGAAGAATGTCGGCACACCTGGACAGTCTGTCCCAAGCTATTGTCTGCCTCCCAAGCCCTCCAGCTCTCAGAGACTTATTTACTCATCGTTGTCTGCGCAGTGGAACCCACTCATTTCCTCTCTGTCTGTGACTTTGCCTTTAAAATCCCTGTGAAAAGGAGGCCAGCAGGTAGCATGGTGGTTAAAGCGCTGGACTCCCACATGGCTGACAGCAGTTTGAGTCCCGGACCCAGAGCCATGAAAACCATGCCAGGCACATGTGCATGTGTACATGCCCAAAATCCCAAGAGGAGGCTGGAGAAGAGATTGTGGTGTGGCCATCCACTGTAGGAGGTGACTTCTCAATTTCCCTCTCTCTGTTTCTCTCTGGTGAGCACACATGCCCTATGGGAAACAAACAAACAAACAAACAAAACACCTCAAAATGAAAAAATTCCCCCTGAAATCTCTAGGACTTTAGTATACATTACTCGAGGCAGCTTGGATATCATGGTGTCCAGGTGGGTCATAAGTCCTGGCTCAAATAACCAATTTTCATTTCACTCACTGTGCCTCAACTTTCTTTTTAGGTTGAGACTTACCCGGATGAGAGAGGGACACAGCCCAGGGATCTGGCCCCACACGGAGCTACCCTGCACACACCTCCTCCCTTCCCTTAGGGGCCTCCAACCCTGTCCTGATCCAGCCCTGTGAAGGGGGACACTTTCGTAAGAGGACTATGGGCAGGACTACCAGGCCCTTAAGCAGTGCTGGCAGTTTTTGGGGGAGGGAGGGTGGGGTGGGAGAGCCTCTAGGGGCCCTCCAGGCGGGGCAGCCGGAGTTTACTCAGCTCCTGCTATGTAGGAGGGGGGCTGGAAGCAGGAAGAAAAGTGCAGGTCTCCCCCCTGCGGGATGTCTCAGGAGATAAGTCTCGTGTTGTGAGGAAGGAGGAACACTCAGGAAGACATCCCCCTGATGGGCTCGCCCTCCTGCCCCCTCGCACTCTCCCTGGGCATCCACTCCTGCTCCCTGGGACCACTCCCCAAAAGAAGCCACACAGTACAAGCCTGGTCTCAGGCTCTGCGTCCTGGGAGTCCCAGCCTCAGCAGTAGGTAGTTACTCATCTGGGGCAGTCTGCCAGCATTGAGAGGGGGACTGGCACCCTTCTTCCTGTGAAAGTTTAGTGAAATTCTTTCTGTGCCTGAAGAGGTAGACAGAAAACATGCTCCACTAGCACAGGGCCTTGGATGGCTTCCCGGGGCCTTGAACAATGTCTGGCACCTAGCAGGTGCCCAAGAAGCATCTGTTGGAAGAAGGAACAAGAGTACTCGTGTGTGTGTGTGTGTATGCGTGCGCATGTATGAGTGTGTGTGTGTGTGTGTGTGTGTGTGTGTGTGTGTAGGAGCTGCTGCTCTCCCAGCAGTCTCCTGGCCTCTGCATTACCTAGTTCTGCCACAAGAGGGAGAGTGGAGCACCTTGGTGTCTGGTTTGGGGGCAGATAGGACTGGTCTGGTCTGGATGATGCCTGGGGCTCTGCCCTGGAGAGGAGGGGTGTTCCCCACTGTCCTCCCAAGCCAGGACAGACTCCCAGGTGGGTGTCAGGAGTGGGAGGAGAAAGACTCAGCTGGGCTTTGCATCCTGACCTCAGCTTCTCCCGCTCTGGGGTGAAGCTCCTCAACCCCACAGTAGGTGTGGGAAGGGCTCTTGGGTGGTGCTTTAAGGATGAACTCAGAGCATACCAGGTGTGGGGGTGGGGGCAGAGATCCTGGAAGCAGAAAAGGCTTCTGGGAAAATCCTAGGGGAGATGTAGAGGACCAGTGATATGGGCCCAAACTCGGCCTAGTGGGCTCTTGCCATCTTCCCTCCGCAGAGGTCAGTCAGGCAGGAGCGAGAAGCAGCATCTCATCCTGGAGGATGGCTCAGCGGGTCTGGGCGCAGCAGCCCCGAGGCAGGGCAGTCAGAATATGTGGGATGGCTGGCATTGTCGGCAATCACTGTGCTATCATCCCACTTTCAAAAAGAAACACAACAGTTTAATGAGACAACTCAAGATTGAAAGTAATAGGTCCTAGTTGTTTGTTTGTTTGTTTTTTCTTTTTTCTTTCCTTTATTTTTTCTTTTTAAAAGTTGGCTATAAGGTGTGTGTGCTTACCAGAGACAGAGAAAGAAAGAGAAAGTGAGCTGGCATGGTGGCTAGGTGCTGGACTTCCACATGGAATTTCTCAGAACATTATAAGAATTTTAGCAGAATAATATTAGGGCATAGTGTAAAAAAATGAAATCAAAACAGAACAGCAAAATGACTAGAAGTACTCCTCTGGGGACCAGCAGGTGGCATAGTGGTTAAGGTGCTGGACTCCCACATGGCTAACCCCAGTTCAAGTCCTAGACCTGGTGGTGGCTTGAAAATCACACTGGGCAAATGTGTGTGCATGCCCAAAATCCCAAGAGGAGAATGGAGAAGGGACTGCAGCAGGGTCATTCCCTCTGTGTGTGTGTGTGTGTGTGTGTGTGTGTGTGTGTGATTTTTCACTTTCTATGTCTTTCTTATTTCACCAGTGAGCACATATACTCTATTGCAAAAATCTCTTTAAAAAAAAGAAAGAAAGAAATACTCTTCTGTCCACCTGTTTCATGCCCTCATCCCACCACCTGGGGCAAATACCTTAACATTTTTATCTGGTCCTTCTGGTAGTTTCCTCTTTGTTGCTATTTCTTGAGTCATCAGTTTTGGGGACTATCTGTTGAATTCCAACTTGGAAGCTCATTCATGCTACCATTCCTTTTCCCAGCAGAAGATTAACTTTTTTTTTTTTTTTTTTTTAAGGTTTTTGCTATAGGGCACATGAGCTCACCTGAGAGAGGAGAACAGTGAGAGGGAATGAGAAACCACCTTCCAGGGGGATGGCCACGTGGCAATCCCTTCTCCTTCATTCTCCCTTCAGGATTTTGGGCACAAACACACATGCCCAGTGTGATTTTCAAACCATTGGATTCAGGATTTGAACCTTGGACAGGCCATGGTTAAGGTGCTAGACTCCATCAGCCATGGCTGGTGTGGGAATCTAGCACATTAACCACCACACCACCTGCTGGCCCAATGTTACTTTTTAAAAAAAAAGTTAGTGATGGGCACCCTTTAAATAAAAAGGTGGGACCAGCAGATGGCATAATGGTTACCTTGCTGAACTCCCATGTAGCTAACCACTGTTTGAGTCCTGGACCCAGCAGCTTAAAACTCACACAGGGCATGTGTGCATGCATGCCCAAAATCCCAAGAGGAGACTGGAAGAGAAGGGATTCCAGTGTGGCCATCCCCCCGGGAAGGTAATTCTTACTTTCTGCCTCTTTCTGTCTCTGAAGAGCACATGAGCCCTATAGCAAAAATCTCCCTCTCAAAATAAATAAATAAATAAATTAATTAATTAATTAAATACATTTTTTTATGAGAGAGAGAGATAGATAGGAACCCATAAAGGGTTTTATTTTGTTCTGTTTTGTTTTGCCAGAGAGTGCTTATATTCCCCAGAGACAGAAAGGAACACAGAGAAAGCACACACACACACACACACACACACACACACACACACACACACAGTCCATGGAGAATGGTTACGAGCAATCCCTTCTCCTTTATAACTTCCTCTTTTCAGAAGTTTGGGCATGCACACACATGCGCCTAGCATGTTTTTCAAGTCACCAGGTCCAGGACTCCAACCATGCAGGAGGATCCAGCTCCTGTATCCACCAGGCTGTGGGCTGCTCCTCTGCCCACAGAAGGGTCTTCATGCTGTGACCCACCCTCATCTCCAGTGACACCGACCGCAGGTCTACCTGCATGGATAGGGAGTTTCTAGGACACAAACCCAGGACCCTCAGCTGCCCATGTGAGACCAATGCATTACTGCTGCACCGCTGCCGGCTGCTGGTGTGGTGGGGCTCAGGTTTATCTTTGGCATAGCTGTGGAATTTTCTTTCATTGTGAGCAAGACAAGCCCCTACTGAACAAGCCCCTGCTCAGAACCTGGATCCTCTGTAGCCTCAGCCACTCAGCCACTTCTGCAGAAAGGGAAGTTCAGCAGCTTCTCTGATTAGGCTGCCAAACACCAAGGATGACGTAGGTAGAACAAAACCTGCACTGACTAATTTGGTCAGGTGACAAATCAACTCTTTTTTTTTTTTTTTTTTTTTTAGGTTTTTGCCATTGGATGTGTGTGTTTGCTGGAAGAAGACAGGGAGAAAGACTGTGAGAGAGGAAGCGAGAAAACATCCCCCAGGGAGGATGGCCATACCACAATCCCTTTTCTTCCATTCTTCTCCTGAAATTTGGGGCACACATACACACACATACACTTGATGTGATCATCAAGTCACCAAGTCTGGGACTCGAGTCATGGTTGACCTTGTGGGAGTCCAGCACCTTAATCACTATGCCACCTGCTGGCCCCAACAAAACCAACTCTTAACAGCTGCCAAAACCAAACACGGACCCTCCATATTACCATGTTCCAACCTGTTCTACTCCTACCACTGCAAAGAGCATGTGGAAAATGGGTGTGCACAGGTGCCGCTGGTGACAAATGACACGCCAAGCCCCACCCTGGTAGGGTACAAGTTCCACTCTGACTATGACTTTGAACAACACTGGCTTTTTTATTTTTAATGGCCAGAGGATGTGTGTGCTCACCAGAGACAGAACGAGCCAGGGAGAGGGAGAAAAGTACCCCATAGGCATGGTCATGCTGCAGTCCCTTCTCCTCTATTTCTCCATCTTGTCGGGATTTTAGGCATGCATACATGTGTGCCCAGTTTGTTTTCCAAGCTGCTAGGCTAGGATTTGAACCATGGTCCAACATGTAGGATCCAGCTTCCCTTAACCACTAGGCTATGGGCTGGCTCGACACTGGTCTTTTTATCCCATGTGTTGACAGTTATATAAAGAGTTCCCACCACGATGGTGAGGATGAAGTGAACTCAGATACCTGGTCTTTCATCATCGGGTGTCCCCTAAGTGCCAGCCAAACTACAAATCGAGTTCCTTCATTCATAAAGCATTAGACAAGAAGTCATTGAGAAACCCTCATGTATCACCATTCAAAGTCCTTTTCAGCGTTGGAGACCTTCTTCCCACATTTTAGAAGTTATGACTTAGAAAAGTCAATTCCAGGGACCAGGAATTGGCGTAATGGCTATGTCGCTGGACTCCCATGTAGTCGACCGTGGTTTGAGTCCCGGTGGCTTAAACTCACGCCGGGTTCATGTGCGGTGTGTGCCCAAGATCCCAAGAGGAGAATGGAGAAGAGATTGTGGTATGGCCATATCCCCTGGGGGGTGATTTCTCACTTTCTGTCTCTCTGTCTCTCTCTGTCTTTCTGGCGAGCGCACGTACCCTATAGCCAAAAAACCTCTCCAAAAAAAGCGCCAATTCCAACCCAGCCATGGTGGTGCAAGCTGCTAAGAAACTGTACTCGACAGACTGGGACTACATGGGAGGCCTGGGTTTGATTTCTGTTCCAAACTAAAGATGGGCCAAGGTAGTGTGAGTCTGTAGTGTCAAGGACTAGGGGCGGCTGAGGCAGGAGGACTGAACGCAAAGCTGGCCTAGGCCGTGTAGTAAGACACTGCCTGAAACAGCCAGGTGTGGAGGCGCACACCCACAGTTCCACCTGGGAGGCTGAGGCAGAAGGATCTGACACAGGGCGACTGTCAGGGCACGCTGACCTAAAAACCATGACCCAAGGACACAAAACAAGTACAGGGTCTAACGACACAGAATAAAACAAAAGCTACAAAACATTCGCATGTGCATAATGTGCTGATCCTACCAAGCCTAGCCGTACCTGCATATCTGACATATGGACCATCTCCCCCAATGGCTTAGTCAGTTGCCTCCCAAAAGATCTTCTTCTTTTCTGGCAGGCTGGCTAGGACACATCCTGTTTTAGAGCTCCGGACATTCTTTTTTCTTTTTTAGAGGTTTTTGCTATAGGGTGCGTGCGCTCGCCAGAAAGACAGAGAGAGACAGAGAGATAGAAAGCAAGAAATCACCCCCCATGGAGGATGGCCACGCCACAGTCCCTTCTCCATTCTTCTCTTGGGATCTTGGGCACGCATGCAGGCGCGCCCAGGCATGAGTTTTAAGTCACTGGGTCCGGGATGCGAACCACAGTCGACTACATGGGAGTCCAGCGACATAGCCATTACGCTAACTGCTGGTCCCGTCCGGACACTCCTTTTTTTTTTTTTTTTT
>NW_006209345.1:2774356-2794578 GCF_000334495.1 Tupaia belangeri chinensis | reverse complement strand
CGCCAGACAGACAGAGACATAGAGACAGAAAGCGAAAATCACCCCCCAGGGGGGATGGTCACGCCGCAATCCCTTCTCCTCCATTCTCCTCTCTCGGGATCTTGGGCACGCACGCACACGCGCCCGGCGTGAGTTTTAAGCCACCGGGTCCGGGATGCGAACCACGGTCGACTACGTGGGAATCCAGCGACATAGCCATTATGCTAACTGCTGGTTCCCCTGTCCGGACACTCTTAATAAACTTTCCTTTTTCTCTTGCGATGACCGCCTCCTGAGTCTTATGCCAAATAGGGACAGAGACCCTGTCCAAGGAAGGAAGGGAAAAAGGGAAGAAGGAAGGATGGAAGAGAGGAAGAAGAGAGAGAGAAAGGCAAGCCTTAATCTTGCCAGAGTAATAGAACCAGAGTTCAAGACCGCTGTGTAGACCCTGGAACACTCTGGTTGGAAACTAGTCATTTAGTCCCTGTTTTCTGAAATCCTCATACCCTGGACATATCACCCAGCAAGAAGGAGCGTATGCGATCATTGACCAAAAATGCTGCTCTGTGTGAACTGGACAGGACACAGCGTTTACTTTACACTTTTCAAAAGGGAAGGTAAACACTCTGCAGCAGATAAATGGAGCTCAATCATGAACACGTTTTTAAAATTCTATTTTTTCAACCATTTTTGAAGACCCTTTTTCTTTTATTTTTTATTTCTATAGGGTATGTGCACTTGCCAGAAAGAGAGAGGGAAAGTGAGAGATCACCCCCAGGGGAGATGGCCACGCTGAATCCCTTCTCCCTCTCCTCTCCCGGGATTTTGAGTATGCATGCACATGCACCTGGTGTGTTTTTCAAGCTGCAGGGTCAAGGACTCAAACCACAAAGTCAGCTACGTGGGATCCAGCTGCCTTAACCACCATGGCACGGCCTGCTCCAAGGCTCAATCATTTCATTAGACTGACCTATTCCCAGGGATGGGAGACTGGGAGGACAGGATATAGGAAGGTATGCAGAGATTTGTTTGTTCATGGTCTACTCATTTTTGCTCTCGCCCATGTTCTCTCCTCTTGGCAGATCTCTCACCACTCAGCGACTAACCCGATTCTCTCCAGTCACCGGCTCAGCTCGCAATACATGAAACTCCTAGGGGAGTTTCAGATGGGGAAATTAAAGAGTTCTGGACATACCGTCCCCAACTATGCCGCTTTGATATACTGAGCACTTTGAACCCAAGGCTCTTGAAAAACAGCAAACTCAGAGAGGCTTTCTCTGAACTCTCCTTACCTACCTAAAGACTATTCTTCCAGAGGAACTCGGTTATCATCAATTAATTCCGTCTCTGGGAGTTTCATCATCCAGGGATGACTGATTCTTACTGGAGAGAAGACTAGAAGTGCACACCAGCCCAGAGAATTTCTCTCAAGGGATTGTATCCCCTATCTATTCTAAGGGCCCTAAGATCTTCTAAGATCTTTCCTGAAGTCTACATCTGCCTCCCCTTCCCCCTAGGATCTACATAGGCTTCCAAATCTCACCGCTTGTTTTGTTACTCATTTCTTTCCTCTGTGATGTTCCCGTGCACAGGATAACTTTGTATTTCTTTGTTCCAGTAATCAGCCTGCTGTCAATCTGTGTCTTAGACCTGGCCTGGAACCTGGAAGCATTGAGGGAATACCCACCCCTCCCCCGCAGTCGGTGCCTGGCGGGCTAGGCCAGGTGTGCAGGTGTGAAGGAGGGTCTCCGCAGCGCCCCTCTGCGGCCGACTAGCAAGGCGGGCGTCCCCAGCCGGAGAAGACGGGCCCTGCCACTCACCCAGCGCCCGCCAGCTTGGTGACTCAGCACTGGGGGCGGAACGGGGCGGGACGACCCTTAATAAGGCTCGGAGGCCACTGGGCCTGCGCTCACACCGCCGCCGCTAGCGCGCCAGGGTCGTCTTCTACGCCATAGGCAGTGAGTCGGCGTAGCCTGGGCTTTGGGTTGGGATCCCAGGGTGGGGGTGTGATGGCCGTGAGACTGGGGTGGGTGGGGGGCGGGGCGCGGGGTTGGAGCTACCTGCTCCGCATCAGACCGCGAACATCTGGCTGGGGCTCCCAGGAGAGCCTGTCTCCCCTCCCGCGCCTGGGCCAGGATCCCAGGAGGTCCCCAGAGCAGAATCGGGGTCTCTTAGGGGCCCTGGAACTCAGAACAGGACGGGACCCCGGGGAGGGAGGCGGAGCACTTCCTGCCACAGTCCCCTTCTTCCAGGCCCTAACAAACTTCTCTTTGTCACTCCAGTGCCGCCCTACACCATTGTCTACTTTCCAGTTCGAGGTAGGAGCCTGAGACTGGGAGGGAGGGAAGGCAAAGGTGGCTGGTGCAGCCCAGGGCCTCTCTCCCTCCTAGGGGAGATTCCAACACCCTCCTGTTCTCCATCACGTGGCTACCCCTTCCGCGAGTCCAACATTTTCCCCATGACTGATCCCTTCTCCGCCTTTTGCAAGATCATTAGCTGAATCCCCGTTCCCATGACCTATGCTGGACTCCTGCCCCCCTTCCCCCAGTTTGCTGTGAGGCTGGGTCTCCAGCCCGTCCCACACCCCTGTCCCCTCCCCCATCACCCAGGGCGCTGCGAGGCCATGCGCATGCTGCTGGCTGACCAGGGCCAGAGCTGGAAGGAGGAGGTGGTGACCAAGGAGACCTGGATGCAGGGTCAGCTCAAGGCCTCTTGTGTGAGTGACTGGGCCTGGGCAAGGGGCAGGGGCTGTAGATGGGACAGCTGAGCTCAGTGCCTTGACAGAGCCATGCCCCTCCCCAGTTGTACGGGCAGCTCCCCAAGTTCCAGGACGGAGACTTCACCCTGTACCAGTCCAATGCCATCCTGCGTCACCTGGGCCGCTCCCTCGGTGAGTCCTGAGCATGGCCCAAGGCAGGGGTGGGTGAGCACCAGCCTGTGTTCCTGGGCATCTGCCTTTGAGCCTCTTCCTGTTAAGTCAAACTGCCCACGGAGTGGAGGAAGCTGAGGCACAGGTTACTTACCTTGCCAAGAAAGAGCAAGCCCAGGTCTGCCCGTCACCCTGGCATGTCCCGCCTGTCTCCCCTGTGCGTTGAGACCTACTGTATCTCAGGGCCAGCCATTCTTCTGTCCACCAGGTCTTCCCCGGTCCCAGGCTATGGCCCCAGACAGCCACGTGGCTTGCAGTGGGCCAGCCAGTGGTTGCATGGATCAGGTTCCTAGTCATGCTGTCTTCTCCTCTTCCTGACTTCCAGGGCTGTATGGGAAGGACCAGCGGGAGGCAGCCCTGGTGGACATAGCGAACGACGGCGTGGAGGACCTCCGCTGCAAATACGCCACCCTCATCTACACCAACTATGTGAGCGTGGGCACTGGGGTGGGTGCTGGGCAAGGAAGAGGGTGCTGTACCCTCACGTGCCTCAGTGCTGGGGACCAGGGCGCCTCGTCCTCACCGCTGGGGTGGGGTGATGAAGAGGAGTGCAAGGAAGACACCTGCCAGGGGTGGTTCCCCATTGCCTCGGGACAGGGAGGGCTTCCTGGAGCAGCCAGAGGTGGGGGAGGACCTATAGGCAGTTGTGGAAGGAAGTGTGAGCATGTTTATTTTTAGATGAGCAAAGGTCAAAGGTACAACACATTTGGGCACCTAGGAATTGTGTAGTAGAGGCAGACCATGTGTGTGTGTGTCTACGCACACATGCGTGTGGGGGGAGAGTGTAGGAAACAGAGATGCGAGGCAGCAGGCCCAGGTCCTGAAAGCCTTGAACCTGCTGATTTGGACTGACCTGGGGGCAGCAGGGCCACCGAGGAGTCTAACTAGGGCAGTGTCCTAATGTGAGGTCTAGAAGGATCCTACGGAGGAGCCAGCTTAGGCTTTTGCAATAATCTGGTAAGAGATCCTAGCAGGGATGGGAGGGTAGAATGGAGTAGGAAGGTCAGCGGCTGAAACAGACAGGACTTGGTAATAGCTTGGGCATGGGGAGTGAGCACAGGGGGACCTGAGGCTCAAACCTCTGGCATGGTGGGCTGACAGAAGAGGGGGTGTCTCTATAGGGTAGGGTCTTGGGTGGTATGAGGATTAAGAAGATGAAACACAAGTCATCTTTCTGGCAGGAGGCGGGCAAGGATGATTATGTGAAGGCGCTGCCGGGGCACCTGAAGCCTTTCGAGACCCTGCTGTCCCAGAACCAGGGAGGTCAGACCTTCCTCGTGGGCAACCAGGTGAGCCTCTGGCCCTGTCTGTGCCACCCTCTTCTTACAGATAGAAACAGGTGCAAGACATTCCATCAAAGTGGGACAGACCTAGGGCATGGGGTCAGGCTCTGTGCCCCCACCTCCTGGCCTGTTCCCACCAGCTGAGTTATGGCCTCCTGCCCTGCAGATCTCCTTCGCGGACTATAACCTGCTGGACTTGCTGCTGATCCACCAGGTCCTGGCCCCAAACTGCCTGGATGCCTTTCCTCTGCTCTCGGCCTATGTGGCTCGCCTCTGCGCCCGACCCAAGCTCAAGGCCTTCTTGGCCTCTCCTGAGCATGTGAACCTCCCCATCAATGGCAACGGGAAACAGTGAGGGCCTCGGCTGGAGCAGGGACTGCTCACCTCCCTCTCCTCAGGACCAATAAAATTTCCAAGAGCGAAGCTGTGCTGTGGGCCTTGTGTTTCCTGGGCAGGGGGCTCTGGGATTCTTGGCAGTCAGGTTGGAGAGACGGGCAGGGCACTTGGATCCCAAAACACAATCAGAGTGTCTTCCTGGAACCCTCGACGCTGTCTGTGTTTACTGAGCTTCAGAAACAGGACGAGAAGAAATAACCATGGTCACTGCCCTGGAGAACCCCACAGTCTAGAGAAGGAGAAAGGCTCACGGGCACGTGTGTTCTAGCCAGGCGCCTGCCAGAGGGATTTCCCAGGGCAGCAAGAGTTCAAGGGCGAGGAGGGGTGTGAGAGGAGTTCCCTGTGCAGGAACTTCAGGGCATGAGGTGAGTATCTCTAAGCACCCAGGCTGGGTCTGGAGGAGAGCCACCCTCCTATTAGATGGGGGATCTCCTGGCTTCCTGCCGACTTGAGAATTTGGTGCATTCCAGCCCCAAGAGCAAACCAGTATGCTCATCCAGGTTTTCCAGAGAAGCAGAACCAGTAATTACGCCTCTGTTGTTTTAAGGAGTCATTGAAAAAGTCATGACTTTCCCAACAACCCAATAGGATCTTTTTGACTAGGCTTGAAGATTAAGATACACTGGCAGGGGGACCAGCAGTTGGCATAATGGCTATGTTGCTGGACTCCCATGTAGTCAACCAGGGTTCAAGTCCCAGACCTGGTGGCTTGAAACTCATGCCAGGCGTGTGTGCGTGCGTGCGTGCCCAAGATCCTGAGAGGAGAATGGAGGAGAAGGGATTGCAGCGTGGCCATCCCCCCGGGGGTGATTTCTTGCTTTCTGTCTTTCTGGCGAGCACATGCGCCTTGTAGCAAAAAAAAAAAAAACTCTTAAAAAAAAAAGATACATTGGCAGGAGAAAAGTATTCAAATGTATTTAATACAAATCCTGTGTGGCACAAGAGCAAGCAAGTGGTTTATTTTTATTTCTGTAGTAAAATGATTTCCTTCATCAGAGTTAATCCACAAGGGAAATCTGAAATGAGGAATCATATCGTTTAGTGATTTCTTTACACTTACGTGTCGGCATGTCAGGTCAGATAGGATTCAGTCCATCCTCTGAACACACGTAGGCCATGCTCACCAAGCAGTGGGCAGAGGCTGAAGTCATCTGTAAAATCCATTTGGAGGGACCAGCAGTTAGCGTAATGGGTATGTCGCTGGACTCCCATGTAGTCGCCTGCGGTTTGAGTCCCAGACCTGGTGGCTTAAACTCGCGCTGGTCGCATGTGCATACATGCCCAAGATCCCGAGAGAATAGAGAAGGGATTGCAGCGTGGCCACCCCCCTTCCCCCCCCGGGGGTGTGTGATTTCTCACTTTCTGTCTCTCTGTCTCTCTTTCTGGCAAGTGCACGTGTCCTGTAGCAAAAACCTCTCCAAAAAAAGAAAAATGATAATAAAATCCATTTGGAGTGCCACAGGGGCTGCATGGGCCTTTGAAAACTTCCTGAGGTTTGTTGGTTTCCTCAGGAAATTTGGTGGGATTTGTATGTGATGCACTGAAATAATTTGGTCAGAAATGTGGATGCCTGGGTAGAATCAATGATCTTTCAGTTGCTTAACCCCCATCTGCATGTCTAGCCCATCTGATGAGAGAGAAGTGCAACCCAAAAGGTCACAAGGAAGGGGCCACAGGAAGTCTATTTGGCTCTAAGTATAATCCATCTGCTGATTATTCAGTGCTCTTCTGTTTCCATTTGTCTCTTTCAGCTTATGGGGCATTTGCCTAATAATGAGTAGTGTGGGTCAGAAATAAAGACAGGTTTGTAAATTGGTTGAAAAGGCTTCCTTCCTCACTGCTTATTTAACCCTATCATTCCCTGGAGAGGTAGTATCGGTCTCCTCAGGGTGGATTTTTTACATGGTGAACAATAGAGATGTTTGCAAGGAGGTGGACAGCCCGTGTCGTTGTCCGCTTTGTGCTGCTATCACAGGAGACCGAGACTGGGTAATTTATAAAAAAACAGACATTTATTCCTCACAGTTCCGGAGGCTATGAGCAAGGCATCAGGAGGTCCAGTCTTTGTGCCTTGTGCATTCTCCAGAAAGGAATCTCATGTCTTCACATGACAAAAGAACAGAAGAAAGGGAACCCACCACTGCAAGCTCCACTCTTTTTTAAAATTTGCTAGAGGGCTTCATGTGCTTGCTGGAGAGAGACAAAGACAGAGGGAGACACTCTCTTCCATTTCTCTTTTCTGGATTTTGGGCACACATACACATGCACCTGGTGTATTTTTAAGCTGCCGTATCTGGGAATCAAACCACATCGTCATCCATGTGAGACCCAGCCGCCTTAACCACCATGCCACCAGCTGGCCCAAGGAAGAGAGCTCTCTCAAATTTTTTTCAAGTATAGTTTTTCCAGTTCAAAGGATTCATTGTCTGACTATTGACAAGTAACATCTTCAAGGGTATATTTATCCCAGCAGTGACGCAGTCTGTCACAATAAGCCTTTTCATATAAGAACCAGGAGATAATTTCCCAGGCTCAGAATAAGTTTTCACCATGGATCCAAGACGTGTCCCCACAGTGGGTGCAGAGGGTACAGCCTCTGTTACAAAAAGTCCACTCCCAGAGATAGCCCAAGAAAGCAAAGATCTTTGTTGTCACAGGCAGTAAGAATAGTGTTATGAAGACAGTATC
The DNA here is from genome assembly GCF_000334495.1 of Tupaia belangeri chinensis. Taxonomy (NCBI): domain Eukaryota; kingdom Metazoa; phylum Chordata; class Mammalia; order Scandentia; family Tupaiidae; genus Tupaia; species Tupaia belangeri. The sequence continues at coordinate 2,787,303 of NW_006209345.1, read as the reverse complement.
CCCTGTCTCCCACCTCTTCCTGCTAATCCGTGGCAACCGATGGGCCAAACTAGCATGGGAGATTTGGGTACTAACAAAAGAACGAAGGTCGAAGTGAGAAAGGTCTCTTGTGGACTGTGACCTCCAGTTAAGACAAGCTCCCCTGAGAGTTGGCACAGTTGGACAGAGAGAGTGCTCCTTGTCCCTTTGTGCCTTGGGTTCCCAGCCTGGTTGGCCTGGCCACTTGAAGTCATCCAGTGCTGGACCCCACCCCACACCTTCCCTGGTGGCTAGTAGAAACTAGAGAGAATATTCTCACAGGTCACAAAACTGAGTTCTTAGAACATGAAACAAGATGAGGGGCCGGCCCCATTGCATTGTGCTTAAAGGGAGTCATATCCCATGTAGCTAACTGCACAAGTTCAAGTCTCAGTCCTGGCAGCTTGGAGACCTGCTGGGTACGTGCGTGTGTGTGCCCAAAATCCCAACAGGATAGAGAAACAGAGAAGGAATTGTAGCATGATCATGTCCTACTGGGAGGTGCTTTCTTCCTCTCTCTGTCTCTCTGGAGAGTGTATGCATCCTCTGGCAATTAAAAAAAAAAAAAAAAAAGAAAGAAAGAAAGGAGAACCTTGGCCAGATTTATTTTATTGAGAACCCACCCCAGCAACGTCTGTCCACACTGACACAGGCCATGGCATCAGGGTAAAATGTGCTGCTTTGTGAGGCCCACCCGCATGGGAATGTTCCAGGTCCGGGGAGAACTGTTAACTCACCAGTTTGTGAAACAGGCTTAAATAAGAGGCTTATAGGACATATGCCTGTGTGCTACTCTAGGATTCACCTCCTCACATGACACGAAAGATGGAGACAAAGGAGAACAATGACCTCTCTGTGATGAAAGGAATCAATAGAAAACAAGAGTATTCATAACAGAAAACACTGGAATTGCTCTACCCAAAGAACTAGCTCACATCATGTTCTGAAAATTTTAATTTGGAAAGGGAACAAGATGGAAAGATTCTTTTTTTTTTTTTTTTGAGCCCCCCACCCCCACCCCATAGGGCATGTGTGCTTGCCAAGGTGAGAGAGAGAGACAGATACAGTGAGGGAAAGTGAGAAATCATACCCCCCTCACCCCCCCATGGAGGACAGTCATGCCGCAATCCCTTCTCCTCCATTCTTCTCCTGGAATCTTAGGCACACACACACGTGCCCAGTGTGATTTTGAAGCCATCAGGTTTGGGCTTAAGCCTCGGTCGGCCATGTGGGAGTTCAACGACTTAACCACTATGCCAAGTGCTGGTCCCAGGGCAAGATTCTCACCATTCTTCAACCAGACCTGGACACAGATATCTGGGAGACTGGCGCGCTAAGAATTTTACGTTCTGCTGACTTTTCATCTGATATCGGGATCTCTCAGCTGCAGTAGCCTTAGAGCAAGCCGTGTCCTGGCCAGGAAATCCTCTCCCCACTCCTCCCCTGCAGAAACTGTAGGGGAGGCAAAATGTGATCCTCTACTTGGTTTTTCTGCTGGGCCTGAGAATTAAATTGACATAGATCCACAGGAGAAAAGCATTCAAATTTATGTAATACAAGTTTTAATGGCATGGGAGCAACCATAAGGAAATGAATACCCAAAGTCATGGTTAAAGTTAAACGCTTGGGACCAGCAAGTGGTGTGGTGGTTAAGGCACTGCACTGGATTACACGTGGTCAACTGTGGTTCAAGTCCTGAACCTCGTGGCTTGCTATCTCACTTTTCCTCTCTCTCTCTCTCTCTCTGGTCAAATTTAAAAATAATAATAAATAAATAAAATGAAATAAATAACTTAAAAAATATAACGTTAAACACTCATATACTAAGTTAGACAAAGAGTAAATTGTAAAAATGTGACAAGGGGGCCAGCAGGTGATGTGTTGTCCATCAGAAGGGGGCTGACTTGGTACATTAAGGTACACACACATGCACACCCACACGTGCGTGCACGTGCTATGAATTACATTGCTGTAGGAAGAACAAGGAGGTCTGCATAAGCTCTTTGGGGGCACAAGGGTTTGGAGAACTGAATATAGCCCTCCTTGCAGGAGACTTCCATTGTTCATCCATGGCATTTGGAAAATGACACTTCCCTGTCTTCCACGTAGCTAGGAGGTACCATATGACATAGTCTAGTCACTGGGCCCTGGACAGAAAGGTGTATGTCACTTCCAGGATAGAGCATTGAATTGCCAGTGCAAGAAGCCCCTGCACTAGCACTGCCACAACTTGTGATGTCTTGGAAGGTGGAGGCACTACAGCCTGGTCCCTGAGTGAGGACAACATGGAGCAAGAGTACTAGTAATGTGTAACGGACGTGCAGTGTGCCTGGAAAATGACTCCTCTTCCACACTGTGGGCATTTCAGAGTTGTTTGTTACTGCAGCATAACCTGACCCGTTCTGTCTGATACATTCTTAGGCTAAGGCAATCCAAACACCTCCACCTTCCTCCTGCCTCCAAAGGTGGTCAGGAAGGAGATGAGGGAGAGAGAGCTAATACTTTGGTGTTGTCCCTCCCAAACTAGCCTCTGGTTCCCCAAGACCAGATGCTGTGAACTGCCCTTAATAAGAAAGTGAGAAAATTTCATTTGGGCATGGAAGGATGGAGAAAGACACCAAACTGAGGGACTCAGAGAGAGAGAGAGAGAGAGAGAGAGAGAGAAACTAAAAGGCCCAGCTGACTCTTTGACACGACATTTGGCTGCAGGGCTGGAGAAAGTGGAACAGAGTGATGAGCACTGGTCAGCTGCTGGGGCACCCTACTCAAGGACTGTGGGCACAACTGGTGTTGCATCTAGAGATCCTGGCAGGGAGACTGTCACTGGGTTGAACAGGGATTACTTCAGAGTTACGTCCAGCCCAGTAAGTCCACTGCTTCCCGGAGGCTCCTCACGGACCACTAAAGACTTCAACTGTTCTCCCCCTTATTCCCACACTACCACCGCCTTCATTTCTCTTCCAGAAACCACTTCCCGCATAGTTGGTTCTAGCTGCTCTCTGTAAAAATACAAAGACCAGAATGAGAGTGAGCAGAGCCAATTTATTCTGAGACTGCCACTGTCACCTGCGAGATTCAGCCACTGTCATCTGAGTTGGGTTGAAACTCAAGGACAGGCAGTGAAACAGAATGCTTTAGAGTAGACAAAGGAGAAGGCTCAGGTATATCCCAATGGCTGTGGACACGAGGCAGCTGGAGACGGACTAACTATTAATATTAACAGAAGGGAACATCCTCTGTGATTAGTTAGGGGACATACTTGGCTTTCTCTGGTTGGTTCTAAGTTGGAAACAGGGACAAAAAGTAGGTAAGTTGGGGCGAGCAGGTGGCATGGTGGTTAAGGTGCTGGACTCCCACATGGCTGACTGTAGTTCAAGTCCCAGACCTGACAGCTTGCTTTCTCACTTTCTCTCTCTCACTCTCTCTGTCTCTTTCTGGTCAAAATAGTAATAATAAGCAAAATAAAATAAAATAATTCTTTAAAAAATTAGGCAAGCTGTCAGTTATAAATGAAGTCCTGGCCATTTGGGCCTGATAGCTTCTGAAGTTATTGTTTGATCTCCTGGACTGCTCCTAGAGAAAACATTTGGACTCAGCAGCAGCTGGCATCCTGGCTGGTTATTGTAGACAAGGGGTGGGTTTGCGGGGCTGGTCACTGCAGGTTGTGGACCTGAGTTCTGTTTTCACATATAGCCTGGCCATTGCCCACATGTATGTTCAGTGTCTCATTTCTCTGGAGACTTGTGAGCCCAGCCATGCAAACTGGAAGCCTTCTCAGGCATCTGAAACCTGAGTGAAGAAACATCTTAGAGGCAGAAGTCAGGAGCCCGCATACTGTCCTTTTGAAGAACAGCTCTGGGCTGGTCTCTGGACTCCAGGGGAAGCTGGACACTTGATCATAGGACTACAGGGAAGCTGCAGTCTGCAAACAGAGGCAGCCAAACAGCCCTGCTTCTAGGGCAGGTGGCAACGGAGGGTGGTCTGTCCTAGCCAGCCCTGAAACCCTGATACCAAAGCACCTGCGTCCACCCACCATACCTTGGCCTCAAGGGTGGTGTTGGTAACCAGGCCCTGGGGACTAAACTCCAGGAACTTGGTTTCCTTAGGGCTTGCGCAGTAGGGCAGGCTGACTCCAGCGGAGGCAGTCTGGTCTGAAGGACCCTGGAGAAGGAAGCTCTCCAGGAACCAAACTTCCAGTGACATCTCTTGCTGCCCACCTTGCCAGGAAAGAGAGAAGCCCATGGTCTGGGGCAGAGGCATGGAAGAGGACGATCTGGGAGACTAGTGTTGGTGAAAAGGTTTACAATGGGCTTGTGGTGGTCCACACACACACACACACACACACACACGCCTATGTCCCAGAGGATTCTGCTTCAGAAAAGAGCTCCTAATAGTCAGGGGTGCTGGTGACACAGCAGGCTGTCACCGTGTCCTTCCTGGATCCGCCCAGTGCCTGCCCAGTGGGTTTTCAGGCATCTATTGTCGGTAACAAACTTGGTGGCTTAAATCACCACTTATCAGGAATGTAGGCAGGACACAGAGGGCATGGCTACGTGCAGCGGGTGCCAGGGTTGTCCCCCGGACTGCATTCAGTGAAAGTTGGGGGGGGGAGAGGGTGGGCACACCCAACCTTGAGGCTCCAACCCGCCACACCCATCCCACTCTGCATGCGCAGACTGGCTTCTACATGGAAGGGAGAGTACATTCTTCTTGCCAGCAGTGAAACGAGATGGCCAGTGACTAGGTGTGTGCCTAAGAAATCTGCTCTTCTCTCATATAAGGCTTCCCTTCCCGTCAGCGCATCTGTTCACTGTGGAGGCGGCAGATACCCAACGGATAACAAATAACTGACAGATACCTGAGCGATGTCTCTAACATGAAAGAGAGAGACCGTAATAATCAGGAAAAAGGCACTCAGAGGAGACCAGGCAGGCTGACACATTCGAAAAACATAATAAATGAAAACTTTTAAATGAACTTTAATCATTATCTTCAGAGAAATAAGCAAAGCTATTGCATTCAGAAAATAAGAACGTTTCCAGAACTTGCATAAGGTTCGCTGCAAAGTCAGTACTGAGAGACGCAGGAGAGAAAATGCAGGGGATTTTGATTTTGCTGAGTCATTTCAAGGACTAAGGAAGAAGAAAAGAAACCTCAATGACTCCACCCTATTTGTATCTGCTGAAGAGTTTGGCCACCTATTGGACGAAAATATGGCATTAAAGTTTGAAAACACCAGCTATCAAAGACAGTGCAAGCCTCAAACAGCTCAGGTGGGAAGCTGCGTGTGATGGCTGGCGACACAGCAGAGATGTGAAAAGTGTCCTCAGGAACAAGAAAAATTTCAAAAAGAAGGGAACCAGCAGTTAGTGTAATGGCTATGTCACTGGACTCCGATGTAGTCCACCGAGGTTCGCGTCTCGGACCTGGTGGCTTAAAACTCACGCCGGGCACGTGTGCGTACGTGCCCAAGATCCCCAGAGGAGAATGGAGGAGAAGCGATTGCGGCGTGACCATCCCCCCTGGAGGGTGATTTCTCGCTTTCTGTCTCTCTGTCTCTCTCTGTCTGTCTGGCGAGCGCACGTGCCCTATAGCGAAAAAAACCTCTCAAAAAAAAAAAAAAATTCAAAAAGAAGAGGCTGAAAACCACTCCAGAAACTAAAAAGAAAAAAAGAAGAGGAAATGAGTGTTTTTAAAGTAAATTATAATTAAAATTCTTACTCCTAATTTTTGCTAGTCAACCAGTTTTCTTGGTTTAGAACTATTTTATATAACTTTATTTATTTATTTTTATTTGACCAGAAAGAGGTACACAGAGAGAGAGGGGCAGAAAGTGAGAAAGCAAGCCGCCAGGTCCAGGACCTGAACCACAGTGAGCCATGTGGGAGTCCAGCACCCTTAACCACCACACTACCTGCCGGGCCTGCTATTCAACCAGTTTTCTTAATCTTGTTTTCTGATTCCATTCATTCCAGATTGTTCAATAGACTTGTAATAATAAACTATAAGTAAAAATAGCTGTCATTTATAACATCCTGTAAAAATGTTGAAATTAAATTTATCAGGGCCAGCAGACGGTGTAGCAGTTTTGTCGCTGGACTTCCACAAGACCAACCATGGTTCGAGTCCCAGACCTGATGGCTTGAAACATCCTAGGTAAGTGTGTGCGTGCTCAAGATCCCAGGAGGAGAATGAAGAAGGGATTGTGGTGTGACAATTCCCCCAGGGGGTGATTTCTCACTTTCCTTCTCACTATCTCTGTCTCTTCAGTGAGCACACGTGCCCTAAGGCAAAAACCTCTAAAAAAAAAATTAAACTTGAGAAAAATTTTTAAAAAAAGAAAAGAAGAAAGGCTATTAAAAGGAGCATTTGAGAAAAAGAAGGAGCTTTGGAAATTAAAAATGTGATAGCAAAGGGGCTGGCAGGTGGCCTGATGGTTAGGGTACTAGATTCCCACATGGCTAATCACAGTTTGAGTCAAACCTGGCACCTTCTTTTCTTACCTTCTCTCTCATATGTGTGCTCCCTGTCTCTCTCTGGTGAGCGCATGTGCCCTGTAGCAAAATTTAAAAATAATAATGATAAATAAAAATAAATAAATAATTATTAAAAAAAAATCCACAAAAATTTTAACTTATTCACTTAATTTATTATTATCAATGTTATTATTTTTACGTTTGCTATAGGGCATGTGTACTTACCAGAGAGAGCAAGAGAGAGAGGGGGAGAGGAAAAGTGAGAAAGTAAGCTGCCAGGTCCGGGACTCAAACTGTGGTTGGCAATGCAGGAGTCCAACACCTTAACCACCATGCTACCTGCGGGCCCAGCCTACAAATATTTTGAAACTATGTCACCTCTGTGCCCTCTTAGGGAAGGCTGACAGACCTTTGGTGGCTGCCTTGATCATGAGAAGGTAGTGGAAATGATGCTGTGGGTCCTCCCAGGCTAAATCAGACAAGGTTACACAGCTTCGCAGTTTCTCTGTGACTCTCATTTCAGTCACATGCAAAAAGATCCTTCTGCCCTAAGGGTGCCCTGGGGAGGGGTGAGAAATGAGAGAGAGAGAGATGCCCAGGGAGAACGAGCTGTTTCAGACTTCAGTTGTTCTCCCAGCCCAGCTGCCAGCCAGACGAGGATGAAGTCCTCAAGATGATGCCACTGTGGCCATCCAGCTGTGACCACGTGAGAGTCAGAGTGCCTAGGTGAGCCCATATTCATGCTTTTGCAAGGTATTCTTGGACAAGGGAATGGGTCAGGGGTGGGGGTAGGGGAAGAATGAGGTGAAGACATACCTGCCAGCTGTCCAGGCCCAGAAATGACATAATTCATTTCTGCCCCATTTGGATACGAGAGGAGTGGAAAATGTAGTTTAGCTCTGTACTCAAGAAGAGGAAGTAAATTTGTGATGACATTAATCTCAATCACATACAACAACAAACACCGCCACATACAGGGGCTTCGTATACAATAGCGGTGTCATCATAAGTTTGAAAAGAGGAGTGTTTGGGCCAGCCTGTGGCATGGCGGTTAAAGTGTCTGGATCCCACATGACTGAGTGTGTGGTTCAAATCCTGGGCCTAGTGGCTTGAAAAATCATGACTGACATGTGTGTGTGCCCAAACTCTTGAAGGGGAGGAGAAATGGAAAAGAAGGATTATAGTGTGATCATTCTCCATGGGAGGTGCTTTCTCACTTCCCCTCTCTCTGGTGAGTGCATGTGCCTTCTGACAACATCCCTTAACTTTTTTTTTTATTTTAATTTTTTAGTATTTTTTGCTATAGGGTGAGTATGCTCACTAAAAAGAGAGAGAAGGAGAGAGAAAGTGAGAAATAACTCCCCAGGGGGATAGCCACACTGCACCCCCTTCTTTTCCAATCTCCTTGGGATTTGGGATATGCACACACACACACACACACACATATACACACACGTATATACCTTGTGTGATTTTTCAGGCCACCAGGTCTGGGACTCAAACTGTGCAGTCAGCATGTAGGATCCCATGCCTTATCCTTCACACCACCTGCTGGCTCCTTCTGAAAAAAATTTTTAAAAAAGATAAAAAAGTGCCTTAACCTTCACGCTACCTGCTGGCTCCTTCTGAAAAAAATTTTTTAAAAAGATAAAAAAGAGAAACCAGTGATTGTTTTAATGGCTATGTTGCTGGACTCCCATGTAGTCGATTGCGGTTTGAGTCCTGGACCTGGTGGCTTAAACTCATACCGAGCGCATGTGCGTGCATGCCCACGATCCCAAGAGGAGAATGGAGGAAAACGAATTACGGTATGGCCATCCCCCCAGGGAGTGATTTCTCGCTTTCTGTCTCTCTTTATCTTTCTGGCGAGCGCATGCACCCTATAGCAAAAACCTCTCCCTAAAAAAAAAAGAAAGAAAGAAAGAAAGAAAGATAAAAAAGAAAAGCAATTTAGTTGATTTAGTAGGTAGTATTAGTGAAAATGATTGATCGCATTGAAAATTACCAGAAATTCAACATATTGAAAAATGATCAGATCATTATCTCACACTGTATACTATCAACTCCAGAGAGATCAGTAATTCCAAACTTGGTGCAGTTTTGTCCCCCAGAGAACATTTGGCAATCTCTGGAGACATTAATGCTGTTAAAACTTGTGGGGTGCTGTTGGCACCTAGTAAGGCTGTTCAGCATCCTGTAATGCACAGGACAGCTGCTCATACCAAAGAATTATCCAGCCCCAAATATCCAAAGTATCAAGGTTAAGAAACTCTCCAATAGGGCTCACATGCATTTGAGAAAAAAAAATACTAACAGAAAAAATATGAAAGAAAATGTCCTTATGACCTCGAGCTAGGGATGAAATTAAACAAGGCCCCCAAATGAATGAACTTAACTATATCACACAGTTTCTCTTGTACAATGATCATTACCATTTATCAGATCATCGGAGAGATATAAACTCAAGGGAAATATCTGCAGCATCTGACAGGAGGGAGGGCTTGTGGTTTACAGTGGTGTAGTTGGCGTTCCCAGTAATATTTCAGAATCCCCCCAAAGCCACCATGATCATAAAAAACCAGAATACACACTCCATCTCTCATGAAAGTAGGAGATAACTAAAGTAATTACAGTTGCGAGCTTCTGTCACCAAATAACATACCCAGACATTCATAAGCAAAAACTAACAGGAGACAAGGATTTTGGCAGCTCTAAAGAACTTTATTTATTTGTTGTGGGAGGCTGCGCACCAGCGAATATCGCCCTTAGGTTTCGGTTTCTCAGAGAGCAAACAATTACACAATGCCAAAGGCCATGATTGGCTCCCCTTCAAAACCTCACCTTCAAAACCATACTCTGATTGGCCACTTCCCATAAAGGCCACAATTGGCTCCCCTTCAAAACCTGACCTTCAAAACCATACTCTGATTGGCTACTTCCCATAGCAAATTGGTGAGCTTAGAATCCCTCAGATTTGCATATCCAGCATCTCATGATTGGTCCACAAAAGCAACCAAGCATAACCCACCTTCTATAATCCTTCATTAGCATATAGGACAACCAATCACTGCCCACCAGCATGTATATAACCACGATCCCTGGCCCACAATCGCCAGACAACCCTGAAGACCCTGGAGAGTTGTGACACTGCATCGTCTCTGGACGACCCTGAAGAGTTGTAACACTGTGTCATTTCCATGTTGTAACACTGCGTTGTTCTTCCCATCTCTCACTCCTTCCCTCAGGAAACCTGTTTGACTGTCCCCTGGGTCTGGACAATTTGTTTAATTTTTTTTTTTTTTTTTTAGTTTTTGTTATAGGGCTGTTCACCAGAGAAATAGAGGAAATGTAAAGAAGTCACCCCCCAGGGAGGACGGCCATGCTGCCATCCCTTTTCTTCTATTCTCCTCTCAGGCTTTTGGGCACACATGCACCCGTGCCCCGTGTGTTTCTCAAGCCACCAGGTCTGGGACTTGAACTGTGGAGTTGGCCATGCGAGATCTAGCTCCTTAATCTCCACACCACCTGCTGGCCCTAAATAACAACTTTCAAACTCTGTAATAAGAAAACCAAGAAGACACTCTTCTATGAACTGCACTTGGGACAGTTACTTTAATAACGACATATCATACCTCAGAGAAAGCATTAGAACATTTCAGAGAGTTAGAGACAGAGCAGAGAAATAGTGCACAGACATCTTTCATTATAAGGCAATAAAACCAAAAGTAACAAAACCAGGAAACAAAAACACCCTAACACCTGTTAATGCATAAATCTCTTTTAAAATGACCCCTGTCAAAGGAGTAATCAAAACCCAAATTGGAGAACATCTAACAAATTATGACGGAGAAGCGCCACATATGGGAATCGTTGGTCTTCTTGTCTCAGTTACTACGGCTTTTAATTAGTTGTGCTCCGGCCAGGCAGACTCCCCCACCCACCCCACCTTGTTCTTCAAAATTGGATCGGATATTCTTGGTTCTTTGTATCCTATGGACATGGTAGTATTAGCTTTCCCCATTCCATGAAAAGTCCTGACGGGATTTTGATCAGAGGTTGCAGTGAATTTATAGGTTAATTTGCAAAGAGGTGACATCTTTATGATATTAAGTCACCCCACCTGGTAAAACCCCCTGAGCAGCAGAGATGCTGGCTAGCAGCAGGGGAACGTGGGTGTATGCTGTACAGAGGAAGGAAGCCATAAATACTGGCCATGGCCTTGGGACCTGCTGCAGCAATGGCGGCCCCCTCCATGGGTCCTCTGTGCCTCTGAGCTTTGCATAGTGGGAGGAAACTGTCTTTGCAAGGTGCAAAGTGGTCACAGGAGGAAGAAAATGTAACAGAAGATGAACAGCTCAACCTGTTTCTAATCATAAAAACTCAACAGATTTTTTCTTTCTCTTTTTGCTGATTTACAAGATGGGGCCTGGCATCCCTGAAAATTGAACCCTTGAGAAATGGGAAAGATGAGTTTCATATTTCTAACAGTTTGGGATTAGGTAAAAGGAATGTGTAAGCTCTTCTTAGTGTCTGTCAGCCCAAATAGTCATCAAGGGTTTCACTGGGGAAAAAAGAAGGAACTAGAGCTTTTATGTGGAGCAGGGGCAAAGGACCCACCTGGAAACTCTCTGGACACCCAGAGTGACCCCAGGTCTGCTGCAGGGAGGTAGCCGGAGGGGTCGAGGAGACTATTCTGGAACCTGGGATCTGCATCCCACTGAGACCTCTCTGGTCCTCCCTGAGGAAACTGCAGATGATGTCCAATGTTCAGGACCAGTACAAGCCAAAGAGGGACCCTGAGATGGGGATCCTGACGGGAAGCTGAGGAGCGGGTCTCACACCAGAGTACTGAGCTGAGAGCATGCTGAGGCACCCTGGGCTGGTCCAGCAGGGATGGAGACTGAGTCTGAGGTGACATTAATTGTGCTTGTCTTGAATGTATTCACCTGGTCCTGCACACACCTCACCAGCCATGACTACTTTCTCAAGTTAAAATTTATGTAGAAAAAAAAGGGGGGAGTTTTCCGGTTCAACCTGAAATCTACTCTGCTTTCTCATACATATCAAGATGAGAGAAGGAAAACAGTTTAATAATGACATCTCGTCCGCGCAGAGGTGAAAAGTGGGGGCTGGCTTGATGGCACAGTACAAACAGTAGTGTTGCTCCAACAATGCTGAATCCATATGGAAGGTCAGGGCCCGGTTCCCTGGTCAACCTGTCTACTCCAGGCACGATGCAAGTGCTCAAGACCCTCCCTCACTGGTTGGGAAGGCCAGGTGCGGGTGGAAGGATCACGGTGTGAGCGCCGGTGTGCTTGTCTTTCTATTTCTCTCTCATCTATACCCAGGGCTGAAGACCAGCAAATGGCATAACGGTTATGTCACTAGACTCCCATGTAGTAGACTGCAGTTTGAGTTCCAGATTCAGCAGCTTAAAACTCATGCCAGGCACCTGTGTGTGTGTGTGGTAGATTGGAGAAGGGGTTGCAGGGTGGCCATCCCCCCTGGGGTGTGATTTCTCACTCTCTGTCTCTCTGTCTCTCTCTGCCTCTCTAGTGTGTGTACGCACCCTATAGCAAAAATTGCTTAAAAAATAATAATTTAAGGATAACTACTAAAAATAAAAGTAAAATGATGAACTGCCAAACCAATAGTAGGAAAGAAGAGACTAGAACAAAGAAAATGCAATTAATTAAGCAGAGGACAGGAAAACAGGGGAAAAAAGAAAGAGAAAATGTTAAATAGAAAAACAAACAATGAGGCAGATAGAAGTCCTAGGGGCTAAAACAATCAAAGTTAACTTATTTATTTATTTATTTATTTATTTATTTTTAAATAAAGATAAGACATGGAACTAGCAGTTAGCACAAAGGCTATGTCGCTGGACTCTCATGTAGTCAACTGTGGTTCTAGTCCAGACCCAGTGGCTTAAACTCATGCTGGGCGCGTGTGCGTGTGTGCCCAAGAGAAGAATGGAGGAGAAGGGATTGTGGCATGGCCATCCCCCTAGGGTGTGATTTCTCACTTTCTGTCTCTCTGTCTCTCTCTGTCTTTCTGGCAAGCACACGTGCCCTAAAGCAAAAACCTCTCAAAAAATAAAAAGATAAGACACTGGCCCCGCAGTTGGCATGGCGGTTAAGGTACTGGATCCCACATAGCTGACTCCGCTGTTTAAATCCTGGACCCACTGGCTTGAAAAATACACAGGTCGTTTGTGCATGCATGTCCAAAGACCTGAGAGGAGAATGGAGGAGAAGGAATTTCAGTGTGGCCATCCACCCTGGGGTATGATTTCTCACTTTCCCTCTCTCTCTTTGTCTCTCTCTCTCTCTGGTGAGTACACATGCCCTATGGCAAAAATCTTCATAAAAAGAGACAACCATTACTTGAATTAAAATTAAACTTAGTTAGAGGTTGTTTATGAGGGACACTCTTTTTTTTTTTTTTTTTTGA
>NW_006209345.1:2769078-2774295 GCF_000334495.1 Tupaia belangeri chinensis | reverse complement strand
CTTTTTTTTTTTTTTTTTGATAGAGAGATTTTTGCTATAGCGTGTGTACACTCACCGGAGAGCGAGACAGAGAAACAGAAAGTGGGGTGATTTCTGCAATCCCTTCTCCTCCATGCTCATCTCTGGATTTTGGGCATGCACACACATGCACCCAGGCTGAGTTTCACGCTGCCAGGTCCGGAACTCAATCTGTTGTCAACCATCTGGGTGTCCAACACCTTAACCACTATGCCACCTGCTGGCCCCTTAAGGGACACTCTTGAAGCATGAAAAAGACTGAAGATGGGGTGGGGTGAGAATACTAATGGACAGAAAGCTTGTGTAATGTCAGAGAACATAGAACTCAAGGTAAAATCATTTAAAGAGACATAGAGAATTAATTCATTAGAAGAAGAAATAGTCCATTAAGAAAATGTTCTTTTAAATATAGATGATCATGTGGACCAGCAGTTAGCGTAATGGCTACGTCGCTGAGCTCCCACGTAGTCGACCGCTGTTCAAGTACTGAACCCAGTGGCTTAAACTCACACCGGACGTATGTGCCTGTGTGCCCAAGATCCCGAAAGGAGAATGGAGGAGAAGGGATTGCGGCATGGCCATCCCCCTGGGGTGTGGTTTCTTACTTTCTGTCTCTCTGTCTCTCTCTGTCTGTCCGGTGAGCGCACGTGCCCTATAGCAAAAACCTCTCAAAAAACAATATAGATACAGGATCAAAATTTGCTCAAGAAACTCTTCGGTTGTCAGGAAAGTCATGATGCATTTTTGCACAGGAAAATAGAAAAATATGTCATGATTTCCTGATGACCTAACAGATAAATAACCATGAAAGAAACAGAAACAATGCTCAGTTTACCCCTAAGCAGAGATCCCGGCTCCAGATGACTTTAAGAAAATTCTAGTTATGCCTCAGAAGATGGATAAGTTCTTTCTTTCTTCTTTCTTTCTTTCTTTCTTTCTTTCTTTCTTTCTTCTTTTTTCTTTTTTTTTTGAGAGATTTTTGCTATAGGACGTGTGCGCTTGCTGGAGAGACAGAGACCCAGAGACAGAAAGTGAGAAATCACCACCACCACCCCCACACACACTCCCCGAGGGATGGCCACGCTGCAATCCCTTTTCCTCCATTCTCCTCTCAGGGTTTTGGGCACGCACGCACACTCACCCAACATGAGTTTTAAGCAGCCAGGTCCAGGACTTGAACAGCGGCCAACTACGTGGGAGTCCAGTGCACTGGTCACAGAAATGGATCATTTCTACTCTCAGCAATTCTTTCAATATATATAAAAAGGTGGAAAGTGGCCCACCTCATTTTAAGGGGCTGGCATAATCTTGTAAAAAACCCAGGTAAGATTACCTGCAGAGGGGCCAGCAGGTGGCATAGTGGCTAAGGTGCTAGACTCCCACATGGTCAACCATGGTTTGAGTTCCAAACCTGGAGGCTTGAAATTCATGCCAGGTGTGTGTATTTGTCTGTGCATGTCCAAAATCCTAAGAGGAGAATGGAAGAAAAGGGATTGCAGTGTGGCTATCCCCCTGAAGGGTAATATCTCATTTTCTGTCTCTGCTTCTTTGGCAAACACATGGGCCCTATAGCAAAAATCTAAAAAAAAAAATTTTTTTTCTGTAGAATTTATAGACTTCTGTCTCTTATGAGCATTCTTGTATAAACTAAATACAATTTTAGCAAAACAAATCCAGCTGAACAACGAAAGAATGCATCATGATCAATAGGGGTTTATGCTCAAAAAAGCAAAAAATAAAACAGCAAACACTTACATAGCACTTACTGTTTCCCAGGGTTTTACAGAGATTAAAACATTTAATCATCGCCACAACTTCTTGAGGCACAGAGAGGTCAAGTAATTTGCTCAATGACACACAGCTGGTTAAGTGGTAGAGCCCAGGATTTAGTCTGGATAGGCTTCCATGTATGTGCTTAGTCATCTCACTCTGCTACCCCTTCAGGTCAACAGATTAGGAAAACAATTGGTGTAATCAATCATAGATTAAAGCCAAAAAAAAAAATCAATACAATCATCTACATGCAGAGAAAGCATTCAATGAAACCAACACCTCTTCCTGGTAAAACTGCTCTTGGAACCTGAGGGTTTGTTTAACATAATTGAGGTCACTACCAAAAGCCTCATACTGCTGGTTGCCATGACAATTGTCACACGTACTAATTGTTTTAAGATAAATAGATCAGGGTCATCTGTGTGTTTTACCTTCATGCTTGGTGGGAAGAGAAGCTCATTTCCAAAGTGCCTCTGGGTAAGCCCAGCAAGCCACACCCAGGTCAGAGGGCAAGCAGAATTGTATTGCCCTAAAGTACACACGATTGTGAACAAGCTGTTTGAAGGCTAAAGTACATTCCCTAAAATGCAGCAGGTGTCATGAAAGATACCTCTGAGAAATTGAGGAAGAAGCCATTATCTGGCAGAGGAAGGCAAAAAAAAAAGGGAAGTTGGAGAGTAGGGTAGATACTATGGAATGTTTCCAATCCCCAGCCTTAGCTACAAAGGTTTATTGTTTTTTTACGTTTTTCCCCCCTTTTCTTTCAATTTGCTATACAGCATGTGTATTGGCCAGAGGAGAGGGGATGGAAGGTGCAGTGAAATAAAGCACTGCCCAGGGGCATGGCCCGGCTGCAGTCCCTTCTCCATTCTCTTCTGTAGGTTTTGGGCACACACACCCCCAGCTGCCTTAACCACCGCTCCACTGGCTGGAGCGGTTTTATCGCTGAGACTATTGTAGCCTGAATCTACAGTGATTTTCTGCAGTTACTTTATTTTCACAAGCGCTACTACCAATGAAGGGAACACAGTCAGAAACCCACTCTCAGAAATTCTGCTCCTGAGCATCTAGTGAAAAACTACTAGCCTAGGAAATCTGGGGGTATAGGAAATGAAAAGATAAAACAAACAAAAAAAATAAGAAAAGAGGAGACTAGATTCTCATTACTTTTCAATAGCACGATCATTAGTATAGAAAATAGAAAAGCTTCAAATTTTATAATAGCCAAATCCATTAAGGGATCTGGATACAATATCAATCAAGGCAAAGAATATTCTGTTCACAAACAATAACCAGTTAGAAAATGTAGTCAGAAAGGAGGTTACAAAAACAAAAACAGAAAACATCACATAAAACTCCTATAATGAAAAATATGTGGGTTTTTTTCCCCTTTCTTTTTAAAATGTTTGCCAGAGGGCACATGAGGCAGAAACAGAGAGAGGGAGTGGGAGAAAGCCCTCTCCACGAGGAATGGTCACACTGCAATCCCTATCATTATTACTCTACCCCATCCGGACCTTGGGCGTGCACATATACCTAGTGCATTTCTCAAGCTGCCAGTCTGGAACTCAAACCATGCCACTGGCTGTGTGAGATCTGGTTCCCTTAACCACCAGGCTGCAGAACCAGGCTAGTGTGCAAGTTTTTTATTTTTTATTTATTTATTTTTTTGGAGAGATTTTTCACTATAGGGCGCATGCGCTCACCAGACAGACAGAGAGAGACATAGAGACAGAAAGCAAGAAATCACCCCCCAGGGGGGATGACCACGCCGCAATCCCTTCTCCTCCATTCTCCTCTCGGGGATCTTGGGCACGCATTCACACGTGCCCGGCCTGAGTTTTAAGCCACCGGGTCGAGGACGCGAACTGCGGTCGACTATGTGGGAGTCCAGCGACATAGCCATTACGCTAACTGCTGGTTCCCAGTGTGCAGGTTTTTGAAAGAAAAAATTCTACATGTTTAGTGAAGGACCTAAAATATCTGAAAAAAAATGGGCATGACATCACATACCTGGATGGGAATACTCACTACTGTAAAGACGGTCTCCTCCAAACCTGTCTATACCCAGTGCACTTAGGTAAACACTCCTGGAATATTTACTATGTCAGGCGCTGCCCCGAGCATTTCACAACCCTAATCAACACCTTTTAGGGTGTATGCTAGCCTCATTTACCACTTGCAAAAAAACTGAGACATAGGGCATAGATAGTGGGACCAGCAGGTGGCGTAGTGGTTGAGGTGCTGGACTCCCACATGTGGTTTGAGTCCCAGACCTGGCGGCTTGAAAATCACGCAGGTCATTTATCTTGCTTGCCCAAAATCCCAAGAGGAGAATGGAAGAGAAGGGATTGTGGCCTGGCCATCCCTCCTGGGAGGTGATTTCTCACTTTCCCTCTCTCTGGTGGGTACACGTGCCTGTAGCAAAAATCTAAAAAAAAAAAAGAAAAGAAAAGAAAAAGAAAAAATGGTAAGCGATGGAAGTGAGATTTTTAATCCAGACCCTTAACCTTGAAGCTCTGATGAAACATGCAGATAATCATGTTTCTAAAATTGTGCTCATATGGACTAATCTCAAAAACATAGTGCTGAGGGATCAGCAGACGGTGTAATGGTTCTGTCGTTGGACTTTCACGTAGTAGACTGCAGTTTGAGTTCCATACTTGGTGGCTTAAAACTCACACTGGGCACATGTGCGTATGTGCCCAAAATCCTGAGAGGAGAATGGAGAAGGTATTGTGTTGTGGCTATCCCTCCAGGGGGTGATTTCTTATTTTTGTCTCTCTGGCAATTGCATGTGCCTGATAGCAAAACACACCCACACACACACACACACACACACCCATAGTGCTGAATACAGCAAAATATCATTATTGCAAATATGAAACACCGAACACTCATTTTTTTGGGAAAGCATATGTACAAGTAAAGATGCTGTTATAAAGGACTGACGGGTCAGCTCCATAACAGTAGTTAAGCCAGATTCCACATGGCCGACTGCAATTCAAATCCTGGCCCCAGCAGCTTGAAAAACATGACGCGTGTGTGTGTGTGTGTGTGTGTGTGTGTGTGCGCGCATGCATATCCCAAATCTTGAAGGGAAGGATGGAGAAATATGGAGGGGAAAATATTGTGGCTTGACCACACCCCACTGGGAGGAAGGTGCTTGCTCTTCTCTCTTTCTGTCTCCCTTTTTCTCTCTCCAGCAAGCACATGCATCCTCTGGCCAAAAACATAAAATAGAATTGGAAGATGGTGCTATTCAACAGCAGCTGGTGGGGAGGGACTTTATAGTTCTGCAAAAGTCTAAATTTTGAAGGGTCCAGTATATTCATATGCTATTGTGAAGTGTTTTAAAAATCATCTAGAGGGACCAGCAGTTAGCATAATGGCTATGTTGCTGGACTCCCATGTAGGCGACGGACG
>NW_006209345.1:2750971-2768443 GCF_000334495.1 Tupaia belangeri chinensis | reverse complement strand
GATTTCTCACTTTCTGTCTCTCTGTCTCTGTCTTTCTGGCGAGCGCACGTGCCCTTTAGCAAAAGCCTCTCAAAAAAAAAAAAAAAAAAAAAGAGGAAGAAAAGAAAAAGAAATCACCTAGAAAACAGTGAAAACAAGCTAAAATAATCGAGATGGTCAGGATGGTAAAGATATGTTACTACTTTATTTTGCTTCTCTATATTTCTTCAAATTCCAATCAACAAAAAAAGGCAATATTTTTCACTTTTCAAATATAAAATTTGAGTATAATACTAAATAAACATCTCCCTTGAGAAGCTCTCTGCTGGGCATCAGAGAAGTGAGGTCTGATCATGCCTTAGTCACATGGGCCAGGCATGAATGTTGCTGACACAAAGCAGTTAAAGAAAGCTTCCAAAGGGCTCCTCCGTAGGTGACATAGGACAGGTAAGCAGAAAGGAGCCAAGAAGGGAGGAAGATAGAACCAGCTTATGTTGGCAAAGTGATTGGGTAGGTCATGGGCACCAGACACAGGGGACCTTGAATGTCTGGCCAAGGGGCCTCGGGCTTTGCCCTGAGAGCAGTGGAAACATAAAGGGCCTTAGGCTTCAGAAAGGCAAACTGGGTCTGAGATTTACAATAATCCCACTGGTTCCATGTTTGCAGAAAAGCAACTGGCGGGGCCAAGATGTAGGCAGGGAGATGTCAAGGAGGCATTGCCAAATTCCAGGTAAGAGATGACAGGATCATGGTCATGTGCAGGGCCTGAGGACCCTGGAACAGGGCATGTTTGCTAGGTAGAGTTGCCAGGGCACAGTGGATCTGGGGTGTGGAGTACAGGGAGGTGTCCTCGAGACTCCCCTTTCTGGCCTGGAGGCTGGTGGAGGAGGCAGATGTATGAACCACAGCACAGGATGGGTCAGGAGCTGAGGGAGAAGTGAGAATCAGGGTCTGGGTGTTGAGTGTCACCTGCCTGGGAAGTGACACTGGAGCAGACCTCCTTCTTTACTTGGGTAGCCTGATAATCAGGTGCTTAGCTATATGGGGACCATGCAAGTAACTTATTGTCAGAAAATCGCAGGCTGAGTCCTAGCAGCTTTGCCATCTGGCAAGCCACCTTTTAAATTTTTTTTTTTTTTATCATTGATATACTCCATCTGCTTCGCAAACAGGCACTCATCATTGCTCTGCCCTGGGTTGAGGCAGGATTAAGGAGAGGATACGTGGCAAGGGCTTGGCTCAGAGCCTGGCATTGGATGAACAAGGGATCCTGCCCCTCATTCTCCATTTCCCAACCCAAGCCGCTTCTCCCTTGACCCAGTTAGAGAGGAGGAAGGAATCTACCCTCTGGCTCCATCCTGCCCCCCTCTCTTGCCCCTAAAGGAGAGATCCACAGACTCAGGTCTAAACCCGGATTAGTTGTGTAATCCCCAGCTCTGCTTGAGCAATCTTTCCCCCTACCCAGAGAGCCAGGATGCTTGGGCTCTGAGACTGGCACTGCCCTACCCTCTGTGAGTCCTCAGCCAGGGTGGAATGTTCTTGGTGCCTCTCTCTTGGAACATCACTGACATCCACAGTGACTGTCACATGCTTGTCAGTTGTTCTGTGGGTTTGCTGTGTGCAAAGCATCCTGGGGAGGAAGAATGGCCTGGGTTCGAGTGCAAGTCTACCACTCAGCAGATTTATGTGCAGGGATAAGGGATGAAACCCCTCTGAAACGCAATTTTTTCATGTACAAAAACAGTTTATACCAGCCAGAGCTGCTGTGAGGCATGCATGAGAAAGTAGGTGCAAGTGAGTTTTGTAAAAAGCTCGGTTCTGGAGAGAGGAGAAAGGATCATTGCAGCAGAAGAGAACAGATGGTTCCCTCCATGGGGCCTGGAAAACTGGGCTGGGGAGGGAAGACCAAAAAGAACACATTACAGAGAGCAGAGCACAGTCTCAGAGTCAAAGAGTACCAGAGAAATGAAAAGAGGAAGAGTTCATTAGACTTCCAAGACTTCCTGAGAAGGTAACAGACAGAAGGCCTCCTCAGGTCAGGGGGAAACTCAAGTGAGGGAGACAGCCAAAACAGGCCCTAAAGCCTAATGAGGGAACCTGGGGTGGAGGAGTGCGGTCACAGCAGTGGCCTGGGCTTGATGACCCTGGCGGGGAGTGGGAGGAGGGGGAAAAGGAGGTTGGGGAACTCGTATATGTAGGGTCTGGGCCACATTCCAAAAGTAGTAGGGGTCATCCCAGGATTTTGCCCAGGACCATCAAGTGCTGGACTCTTCTTACAACGGCAGGGAGAGTTCTGCGGCGCTGTAGGAGGATGTGCCACTCCCTGACCGTGTCTGTCCTCTCAGCCTCAGCTTAACAAGCACTCCAGACCCACAACCTCGGGAAGGACCTTCGTGAACAACCCCCTGCCTGCCTTGTCGTTGCCCAGGCTACCTGCAGCTAAAGAGCAATCTTCCCTGGGCACGAGGATGCCCGGAGGGAGCTCACAGTCTGTCAGGACTTGTACAGGCACAGTAATCACAGCGCAGTCAAGGATCCGGCTGGAACCTCCTGTTCCTCTCCCACATCCCCGCTCTCGACACACACACACCCCTGCACACAGCCGAGTACACCAAATACCTAACCTGTAAAAAGTGGAACACACTAGGACCTAGCAGAAGGAGACACGAGCAGTTTATTTGAGGTTTGAAAGGCTGTGGGCCAGCAAGCGGGTGAATAATGCAGTGAACTAGCAACCGGGCCAGCCAGTTCGTAAATGCCGGTCTCGCAGATGGATCGAGAGACGGGCCCGAGACTGGCGGGACTACATCTCCCAGAAGCCCAAGCGCCAACAGGCCACTTCCGGTTTCCCCGCCCTCTCCCAAGGAGGCGGGGCGGAAGGCGGAGCGGGAGAAGTGAGGAGGTGCTTGAGCGGGGCACCAGGGCCGGGGCGCGTGACGTTCTTCCTGTGCGCCGCCTAGCGTCCCTGTCGCGCCGGCTCCTCCAGCCTCAGAACTGTGAAGGTGACAGCGGGAGGTGACCAGCCTGGCCCCCGCGATGCTGGCGGCACGGCGGCTGCTCGGCGGATCGCTCCCCGTGCAGCTCTCTGTGCGCTTCAGCGGCAGTACGGTGAGGCCCGGCCTGACTCGGGCCAGGGACGTTCGCGGCAGGTCTCGCTGCCGCGTCTCTGTGCGCGCGGTCTCTTGGTCTGTAGTGCCTTTTGGAGCGCTTCTACCGTTCTTTTCTCCGCAGGCCCGGGAGCAAGGATGCCTCTCTGGCTTGGTCGTAGAAGGGGAGTCAAGGGCTCCAGCGGGAGGCTGACTCTCATCCCAGCCCTCCAGCTCCCTGATTTCCCGTAGTTCATAGACCTTCAGCTTAGCGGGAAGTTCTGCAGTGTGTGGAGTCCTGGTCTCTCATTCCTTTCTTGCCACGGTCTTGTAGGGAATGAAGGGGTCATTGCACCATTTTGCAGATTCAGAAAACAGCTTTGGAGAGTTGCACCTGCAGATCCCCATGCAGGAGTGACCGAGATGCACTTTTTAAAGGGACAGGAGTCTAGAAACCAGGCGCCCTCAGTAGGAGTACTTTCCACTGAGTCATGTGGAATTCCATTCCCCACTTATCCTCAGTTTTATCCCAAGTGGTCCCCCACCATCACCTTTATGTCTCAACTCCAGTGAGGGGTTTCTTTTCCATCATGAAGCCTATTTTGCCTCTTCAGCAGAGTTAGAGAGTTTGTAAGATAAGACCCCTAGCCTAACCAACTTTTGGTCCAGTAAGAAAGCCAAAGTGAACAGATGTCCCATTGCACTGGGCCAGGGGAAGTGGTATGGTGCTGTGATTCAGGTGTGGGTTTTGGCCGCAAATGGATCTGGGATCAAATTTTATCTGCTGCACGGGAACCAGCAGTTAGCGTAATGGCTATGTCGCTGGACTCCCACGTAGTCGACCGCGGTTCGCGTCCTGGACCCGGTGGCTTAAAACTCATGCCAGGTGCGTGTGTGTGCGTGCCCAAGATCCCGAGAGGAGAATGGAGGAGAAGGGATTGCGGCGTGACCATACCCCCTGGGGGGTGATTTCTCGCTTTCTGTCTCTATGTCTCTCTCTGTCTGTCTGGCGAGCGCACGTGCCCTATAGCAAAAATCTCTCCAAAAAAAAAAAAATTTTATCTGCTGCTTTCAGCTATGTAACCTTCCATAAGTTCCTTTTGCTCTGAGCCTCAGTTTCTTCTGTAAAATGGAGGAAATCATTTCTATCTCAGGGTCATTATGAAGTTGTAATGGGATTCTGGATGTAAAATGTTTAGCCTAGTACTGCTAAACAGTAAGTACGCAGTACGTGGTAGTGGTAGCTATGATGCTACAGAGTTTGAGGCTTAGGCCTCTGCCCTGTCCCCTAGCTCATCCTCTCCCTAGCAGGAGGATCCAAGAATCTGTAACTTTTGGCCCAACTCCAGTGGCCCCAGAGAGCTCTGTTGGGCCTCCTGATCCTCCCTCTCCCCAGACAGCACCCAAGAAAACATCATTTGGCTCGCTGAAGGATGAAGACCGTATCTTCACCAACCTGTATGGCCGCCATGATTGGAGGTGAGAAAGTACCCTGAGCCCTGTGGGTCCTGGAGCTCTGCTTTCTCTTCACTGCCTTCCACACTCTGTCCAGGCTTAAAGGTGCCCAGAGTCGAGGTGACTGGTACAAGACAAAGGAGATCTTGTTGAAGGGGCCTGACTGGATCCTGGGTGAGATCAAGACATCAGGCCTGCGGGGCCGTGGAGGCGCTGGCTTCCCCACTGGCCTCAAGTGGAGCTTCATGAATAAGCCTTCGGATGGCAGGTGTGTGTGGGGAGACAGATGTGGTTGCAGGAGAGACCTTGAGGGTGGCTGGAGCATGCCTGGGCCCTTGGCTATTTCCTTAAAAACTCAGGGTGAAGGAGGTGGGAAAATGTTTCCAGGCCTTAGGTGGATGCCAGGATTTATTGTTCTCTGTGGACGTCCTCAGAGTAGATTTGTGATGTAGCAGATCAACACAAGATTTTGACACAGGTAGACTTAAAAACCAAATGCCAGACCTACCTTCTACTCATTAGAGTTTTTGAATCTTAGGCTTATCTTTTGTAAGTGGGTATAGTGGTACCGTGCAGAGATGAAAGAGAATGTTTATACAGCTTTTGACCCAGGTTTTGGTAGAAGGCTTCTTTACCTCCTTTTGCTCCCAGGGATGTAGCAGAGGTTGAGAGAGGCTCTTTGTGACTGTGCACAGAATTTGGCTGTCAGGAAAGCACAGGGAGAGAGAGACATTTGGGCTAAGCAGAACAAAGACTTTTCCTGTGGTCATAGCTGCCCCGAGATGGAATAGGCAGTAAGCTCCCTGTCATTGGTGGTGAGCGAGCAGATACCCTGGGGATGTGTTGGGAGGGCAGAGGGACTGGCTGTCAGAAAGGACTTCTTTGAGACTTGGGTGGAGCAGGGGTGGCATGTGATTAAGAGCCCAGATCTAGTGGCCATGTGGCTTGACTGACCTGGGAATTCCCACAGGCCCAAGTATCTGGTGGTGAATGCAGACGAGGGAGAGCCAGGCACGTGCAAGGATCGGGAGATCATGCGCCATGATCCTCACAAGCTGGTTGAAGGCTGCCTGGTCGGGGGCCGGGCCATGGGTGCCCGTGCTGCCTATATCTACATCCGCGGGGAGTTCTACAATGAGGCCTCCAATCTGCAGGTGGGCAGGAAGGGCATTGGCAGAGAAGAATGTGCCTGGTCCACTCATACACCTCTTCCCCAGCACAGTTCTTAGATGTTAGTGCCTGGTCTCTTGGTGATTGAACTAGAACAGTGGTGGTCACTTCTGCATGCATCCTGAATGGGACGTGGCCCCAAGAGCCCCCTTCTTGGGGCTCTTCCTTTATGCTGCAGAACCTCAGCTTGGGAGGCCTTCAAGGGTTCTGTGACTCCTGAAATTACAGGCCAACACCTGGGATCAGGGTGGGCTGGGGGCTCACATTCTTGTTCCCTAGGTGGCCATCCGAGAGGCCTATGAGGCAGGTCTGATTGGCAAGAACGCCTGTGGCTCTGGCTATGATTTTGATGTGTTCGTGGTGCGTGGAGCTGGGGCCTACATATGCGGAGAGGAGACGGCGCTCATTGAGTCCATTGAGGGCAAGCAGGGCAAGCCCCGCCTGAAGCCACCCTTCCCAGCAGACGTTGGTAAGACCTGGCCTGACCCTGTGCTCTGTCCTGGCTGTGTCCTGTGAAAACCAGGACCTGGCTTTCAGTCCCTGCTGGATTGTTCTCATGCCATTTCTGATGCCCTCTGGGCTGGGGCCAGATGCAGAAAATGGGCTCCTCCAGTGCCTTCTGCAGGCCTTCCTCCTGCCTCAGCTCCTTCCAAGCCTGTCCATGGCTCTGCCTTAGCAGAGCAGTTCTAGGAGCTGGAGGTGTGGTGAACATGGCAGTATAGCATCTCTGGAGGTGATTAGGGGATAAAGAGCAGGGTCTCTGGTATGGGAGCGGGACTGTGGGAACAGACCCCACTGCCAGGAAACCTGTCCTTACCCAGATATTCTCATTTCCCCAAAGGAGTGTTTGGTTGCCCCACAACTGTGGCCAATGTGGAGACAGTGGCTGTGTCCCCTACCATCTGCCGCCGTGGGGGCACTTGGTTTGCCAGCTTTGGTCGGGAACGCAACTCAGGCACCAAACTATTCAACATCTCTGGTCACGTCAACCACCCTTGCACTGTGGAGGAGGAGATGTCTGTGCCCCTGAAGGAACTGATTGAGAAGCATGCTGGTGAGGCCAGGGGCAAAGAGGGGCAGGGTATCCACGAAGGGACCAGCAGTGGGCGGGCCTCAGGAGAGCGGCTGGGTCCAAGGGATGACAAAAGTCCTGGTCTCAGGACTAGGCAGGCATGCCAGCCCCAGGCCTGACCATCCATCCCTCTGGGGATTGACTTGGGGTGCAGGGGGTGTCACAGGTGGCTGGGACAACCTCCTTGCTGTGATCCCTGGCGGCTCATCCACCCCGCTGATCCCCAAGTCCGTGTGTGAGACGGTGCTGATGGACTTTGACGCACTGGTGCAGGCACAGACGGGCCTGGGCACGGCTGCAGTGATTGTCATGGACCGCTCGGTAAGGGTCAGCCCACACACTCCACCTGGTGCTTCCCCATGCCAGCCTAGTTGCAATTTCCTTTCTTGGGCCTCTCTGAAAACCCTTTGCCAGCTCTCAAGTCCCAATACCTGCAGCCTGAGTAGAAGTGAGGTGGGAGAGGAGGGGAGCAGGCATGCCCTTGGGGGATAGTTCCCCTGAGTCTAGATAGTGCAGAGTGTCTAGGAAGATCAAAGGAGGCCAGAATACTTGGGAAGATCTGCTGGAACCTGGGAGGGAGTGTTGCCAGGGGGCCAGGGCGCAAGCTTCTTCCTGGCATTGGGTGCCTCCTCACTGCTCCCTGTCACCCAGACGGACATCGTGAAGGCCATCGCCCGCCTCATTGAATTCTACAAACACGAGAGCTGTGGCCAGTGCACCCCGTGCCGTGAAGGTGAGCATCTTGGACTGGCTGGGGGTTTGCTTGTTGTGGTCTCCACACCACGTGGCCTGCACCCCTCCTCAAGTCACACACCTGGCTACAGGAGACTCAGGCCCCCTCACTGCTGTGGTCACAGGTGTGGACTGGATGAACAAGGTGATGGCCCGCTTTGTGAAGGGGGATGCCCGGCCTGCTGAGATTGATTCCTTGTGGGAGATCAGCAAGCAGATCGAGGGCCACACCATCTGTGCTCTGGGTGACGGAGCCGCCTGGCCTGTGCAGGTACTCACTGCCCTGCTACGTGGCACTAGGGTAAGGGGGATTTTTGGACTCTGCCTCACATAGTACCCCTTCCTGCAGGGTTTGATCCGCCACTTCCGGCCAGAGCTTGAGGAGAGGATGCAGCGGTTTGCCCAGCAGCACCAGGCCCGGCAGGCTGCTTCCTGAGCCCAGTATCCTGGCCTAGGGGCTCCTGTCCATCTGCCCAGAATGCTGGACAATAAAGCAAGTACTGCCCGTGTTCCCGTTGCAGCTCCTCTGTGACTTTGCTTTTCTCCTACAGTCCTGGCCCACTGCTCATGGAGGCCTACTCCCAGACACAGCTGTGCTGTGACTCCACACCTTGGCCGCAGTGTATCAGTCCTAGATCATCCTGAGCACCATGCCTCAGTGTAGGAAACAGCATGGGGTGTGAGGGCTGGGCCTAGGACTTTTCCTGACCCCTAGCTTGACCTGGGCCTCATCCCAGCCTTGGGAGGATGGGAGACAGGAAAATGGGACCCAGTCTACCCTGTGAGACCATGGGCAAAGGGCGTGGCTCATGGCCAGAGAAAGGCTAGGCTCTGGTCTGACTTGAAGGAGATGTTTATTTTGGCTTCATCATTTGAGGTGGGATGGACTCAAAAGGAGGGGAGAGAAGCAGCAGCTCTCTGACTAAGGACTGGGCATGGGGGTAAGGCAGCCCCCAGGCTGCTTTGGCTCCATGTGGGTGACATGGGCAGCTTTGGGTGGGTTCATCCAGGGCTAGTGGCTGAACTGGAGGGGTGCACTGTCCAGCAGGTGCCACATCTCCAGCCGGTGGTCAGTGTGGCCCAGAGACTCACACCAGTGTCGCAGCCGCTCCCCGCTGGCCTGGCTGCTTAGCTGTACCCCTCCTGCCATGGGGAACGAGTCAGGAGTCAGCAGGAGCCTATGGGCTCCCATCACAGCCCCTTGCATTCCCACTCACCGATGAAGTCATCAGCCGTGCCCAGGTCGTAGTCCCACACAGACACCAGCAGCGTCTTCTGGGCCAGCTCCTCCCTCAGGCCTGCATAGAAGAATTCCTGCAACAAAGGGGCAGAAAAGCAGGAAAGAGGAGGTCCCAGGTCCTTCACAGTTTCACAAATCAGGGGAGTGACTCAGCAAGGTCAAGCCAAGGGTGACTGGAACTTGCCCAGCCCCAGCTTACCTCATTGAACTCTGGGTTTAGGGTCTTCTTGCGAACACTGGTCTTATATTTAGATTTCTTCCCCGTATTTGGGTGCAGGAAACTGGGAAGGATGCTGCGAATTAGTTATGGCCCTGGGAGGTAAGGAACTGCCACCTTGCCCTTACCACCCTTTGTTCACCCCGTACTCACAGGCGGACAAAGGGGTCTGAGTAGCCATTGGCGTCCATGGGGGCCAGGTGGGCGCAGCGAAGCACACCCACCAACAGGCCACCCCGCTGAGAGCTGTAGCACAGGGACAGCAGGATGCGCCCACGTTCCTCCCCAGCCACCTCTGCCTCCACTTCCTGCAGGTGTAGGCTGTGGTCAGCCTCCAGTCAGCCACAAGCCCGCCCCTCATCAGTGTCCAAGCTCATACTGTTCAGAGAAACCAGGGACCAACAATTTAATTTCCCAAAACAGCCACTTTCCTGGTGTCCTAGAAGGGACCTTTTGAGTCAGGTGTGTCCTCCAGGGCCTGAGGAGGGGAGAGGCTTGCTCAGGCCATGTGACTGGTCAGCTCAGCATGTCTTTGTCATGGAGGGGAAGGGAACTGAAGATCTCTGAGTGCCATGGACATGCTATAGGACCTTCCTGCATGGCCCCCATCAAGTGCCCAAGACCACCCCTGCAGGGCAAGCTGCGTAGCATGGGTGCAGCTCTGACAGGCTGTTCTTTTATTTATTTGTTTTTTTAAAGAATTATTTATTTACTGGAGTTGGCATGATGGCTATGTCACTGGACCACCAGACTCCCATGTAGTCGACCAGGGTTCAAGTCCTGGACCTGGTGGCTTAAATTCACACTGGCACTTGTACATGCATGCCCAAGATCCTGAGAAGAAAATAAAGAAGGGATTGCGGTGTGGCCATCCTCCCCGGGGTGATTTCTTGCTTCTTGTCTGTCTCTGTCTTTCTGGCAAGTATACATGCCCTATAGCAAAAACCTCTCAAAAAATTATTTATTCTATTTGTTACTATTTTTAAAAATTTGACCAGAGACAGAATGAGAAAGTAAGCTTCCAGGTTTGGGATTTGAACCGTGGTCAGCCATGTGGGAACCCAGAAGCTTTAACCACCAGCCAACAGCCTTTGGTCCAGCTGACAGGCTGTTCTTTACCAAAAATGTACAGGTCTCTTCAAAGCACATCCTTGTTGTTCCACCCCCACAGGTACCAGATTCTGACTCCTTTTGCGCACTCTGGGTCCCTGATGCCCAAGAACCAGGGAGGAAGCCTCTCACGCTCTGAGTCAGTGCAGAAAGCGCGACCACCTCTGCACAGGCATTTCTCCGTGCAGGAGCACGCTCTGAGCACTGCCCCTGCACCATGGCGCTGCTCGTGGGTGTCACAGTGCTCAGATGTCCACTGGGCAAAATGGTTTACCTGCGTTACATGGGTGGGTCCTCGGGCCCAGACTGCTGATGGGCCGCTGCAGTGAACTGCAGCTCCACAAAGAGCAGAGCACCTGCCCTTTGTTCTGAGAGGAGCCTCCGGGGGCCTTGCCTCAGCCTTGCAGGTCCCCTCCCCTGCTGAGCCACAGGGGGTCTGGCCACAACTTTGGCCTCCAGTGGGCTCCAAGAGGGGCTTACAGTCACCTTCACTGCCACTTGACAAGGACATGCCTAGCATAACCAGCCCTAAGAGTGGCACCCACACTGGTCCCAGGGACTGACTTGAGGGAGCCCCTCCTTGTTGTCCCACCTTGCCCAGCCTTCCCATCTTGAGTCACTGGCAAGTGACACCAGTTTTGGCCCCTGCCTCACGACTGCTGAGTCTCTGTGAAGCCACAGCTTTTCTTGTCTCAGTGCCCCACGGCTCCTCTGGGTTGCCCTGGCAAGGGAATCCCCCTAACCCTGCCCAGCTATGGGGGCTTGACTGTGTCCTGGGGGTTCTAAGGCTTACAGGGCCTATGAGAGAGATGTCTTCTAATTTCTCCAGGGCTGCCTGGCCCACCTATGTCCCTGCCTGACCCCCTTCAACCAGGACCATCCCAGGCCTGCACATCCCCCTCCCTGCTCAGTCCAGCTGTCCTACCCACCTCATATAGGGACATGCCGCGAGCTGTGTCCAGGCTCTTGGGTCTCTTGTTCTAAAAGAGCAGAGAGCCCAGTCACCTGATGCTGCTCAGGCCTCTTGCCTGTACCCTCCCCCCATGTCCAGCTCCTGCCCGGGCCCCCTCCGTGTGCCCCCATCTTCAGCTGCCACATCGCCAGGTTCCTGGCCCCTGCAGCCCCACCCTGTGCTCCAATCCCACTCACCAGCCTCCGCTTCTCTAGACAGACATCAAAGCTCCTGGCTCGGTTGGGCACCAGCTTCCTCAGGGGCACCCTCAGCTCTCCCAGGGGAGGTGCCCGCCGCCGTCGCCGCAGCCGTGGGTCCTCACACACGCACAGCCTGGTGGCCACCCAGGTGAGGATTGGTCAGGCCAACCCTCTCCCCCCACCCTGCCTCCTGATGGCTCAGGTCAGGTCCTCACCTCAGGGTCTTGCGCCCAGCGTCCTGGTGGGTAAAGCCATGATAGGTGAGTGTCTCCTCCCAGACAGGTCCCCTTGTGCCCCGAACAGTGCGTGTCCGAAGCTGGCTGGCCTGGGAGCCAAGCGGGGCAGGTCAGTACCTCTTAGGGCCCAGACACACCTCGCTCCCTACTATATACCCCCTATAGGATCCCCAGTGGCATATCCCAGCAGCTAGGACCCAGGCCCCGGGACATGGGGGAGGGGACAATCAGGGCCAGAAGGGTGCCCCAGACTGGCAGTGTGAAGGGCAGTGGCAGGGCCCTGGGACTTGTGCTCACCTTGCTGGCCCCAGGCAGCAGATTGGCTTTGACATAGGTGTCCACGGAGCCTGAGGCTGGTGGCTTGAGGCCCTGGGAACAGGCAGTGGATGTGGGGCAGGCCTGCAGCCCAGCTCCTTGTCCCAGGGACCCCTGCCCACACTCTCACCTTGGCGCGATGGGCTGTGCAGTGCAGGGCACTGTTGTCCGCATCGAAAAGCAGCGTGAATTCAAGGGTGCCCAGAACAGCTATGGGAAGGTGGCAGGCAGGTCAGTCCCTGCCTCAGCTCAACCTATCCCCCACCCCCATGGCCCTGTGCTTCCTGCCTTCTTGCCCCTCCACAATTGGGTGCCAGAGACACCTCAGGTCCAACCTGGCTGGGCTGAGCTCAGGGTACCCCTTGTCCCTGTCCCTACTCACTGCTGTCGTCTGAGTCTTCCTCTGGCTCTGGGTCGGGCTGCAGCTGGGGTGCAGTACGGATGGCTGGGGCTGCTGCAGGGCGCAGGTCCGGGGTGCGCAGGGTGGGCTCAGCAAAGGGGTAGAAGTGTGGGAAATAGTCAGAAATGAGGTGGATGGGTCGGATGGGGCCTGGGCTCACATCGATGGCCATGTGCTCCTGCATGCTCACCCGCCGTGGCCGCTGCAGGCCAGCTGCCGCCATACACGCCATGAAGGCTAGGACATGGGGGCAGGAACTCAGAGAAACCCCCGAGGACTGGGCATAAGGGGAATGCACCTGGTCATCAAGGCAGAGTGAAGAGGCATCACTGAGGCCACTGCACAAGGTTCTGGGCGGCAGCGGAACCTGAGGACAGAGCGCAAGGAGGCAGGGGTGGACAGCTCCAGCCTGGAGGGCTGAGGGAGTGATTGGGGAGGTAGAGGCAGGTTTGGGAGGGTCGAGGGTGTGTAGGGAGGCAGCCCAGTTGGGTTCCTTACCACTCTGAGAGCTCTTCTGTCTGGTTAGGTTCACTGCTGCTGGAGCTGGATGTGCATGAGAGTGTAACCGGTGGAGCTGGAGGAGGGGCTCAGCTGCCTTCAGAGCTCTGGGGCCAGCTCCTCCCTGCCCTCCCCTCAAGTGTCCCTTCTGTAGTGCTGGGGGCCCTTCCCCCTCCTCCTCCTGCCCCACCACCCATTCACACATTGTCAAAGGGAGTTATTTTTACCACTGTCATGTGGCCCTGCTCCCAGGTGAGGAGACTGGAGGGCCAGAGGTGACAAAGGAGTGTGTGTGTGTTAGAGGGGTGCTTGGGGGGGAGGAGGGTAGGTGAGAAGGGGGTGCTTGGGGAGGAGGAGGGTAGATGAGAAAGGAGTGCATGGGGAGGTGGGATGGTAGGGCTCCATTGGGGTAGAGATATAGGGTGCATGGAAGAAGGGAAGGGGCCCAGGCTCCTGTAGCCAGTTCAAACACTGGAAAACAAGAATCAGATCTTGTCAACACATCCCCCCATTCCTGGCTTAGAATAAAATCCTAGCCCCTTGTCAAGGCATGCTCTCTTATTGCCTGCTAAAATTCAGCAAACATATCTGTGAATGATCAAGAGACAAAGCAAAGAGGGACAAAATGGAGTTTATTTAGTTGTGTTTGAGCACAGGAAGTGGCCAAAAGCTAACAAGCCCAAAACTAACCCACAGAACAGAAATTTCCAGTACATTATACCATTACACTTCTCGTTTGTTCATTGTTATCTGTAACATGAATCTAGCTAGTTCATTGTTACTCTTACCCTCATGATTTTCCCAAACTTGTTCTGTGCATACTTTCTTTAAGCTATATTTAACAAAATAATTTAAACATCTGAGTATTATGTTAAATGATAACATTATTATAGTTTTCCCAATTTAACATATTACATTGTGTCCCTTGAGCAAACATCTCCTAAGATCTCTTGCCTGGGATCTCAGTCCTTGTCCTGGTTTCATTCTTGTGACTACTGGCTAAAACAAGTGACTTAAGTATCCTCTTTTTAAAAAATTATTTATGTAATTTTATTTATTATTTTAAAATTTGACCAGAGAGAGAGAGAAAGTGAGAAAGCAAGCCCCTAGATGCAGGACTTGAACCACATTCAGTCATGTGGTAATTCAGTGCCTGAACCACCACGCCACCTGCTGGTCCCTTGTTTCCTCTTCTAAGCAAACAGACTTATTTATTACTATTATTTGTTATAATAGTTACATAACACATTAGTTACAGAAGCTACAAGCACTAGTTAACTAACTCTTAAAGTATAAAGAATAGTGGAACCAGCAGTTAGCATAATGGCTATGTCGCTGGACTCCCACATAGTCGACTGCGGTTCACGTCCCGGACCCAGTGGCTTAAAACTCACGCTGGGCCGGGGGCCTGTGCGTGCGTGCCCAAGATCCCAAGAGGAGAATGGAGAAGAGATTGTGGCATGACCATTCCCCCTGGGGGGTGATTTCTCGCTTTCTGTCTCTATGTCTCTCTCTGGCGAGAGCACGTGCCCTATAGCGAAAACCTCTCAAAAAAAACCCAAAACAAACAAACAAAAAAGAACAACTCACACCGGGCACGTGTCTGGCAAGTGCGCGCCCTATAGCAAAAAAACCTCTCCAAAAAAAAAAAGTATAAAGAGTAGTAAAGAAAAAATACAGGGTTAAAAAGTTTCTTGTTGGGACTGGCAGGTAATATGGTGGTTAAGGGCGCTGGACTTCCACGTGGCTGATTGCGGTTTGAGTCCTGGAGTTGGTGGCTTGCTTTTCCCACTCTCTCATCAAATTAAAATAAATAAAGTTAAATAAAGTCATTCTTTAAAAAAAATTTCTTATTTCCTGTGATGTTCTTGTCTCCTCACCAAGGAGTGTCATTCTGGCTTGTCACAGTGGGCCCCCGTGTAGTGGAGCCTTTGCCCACCTTGCCAGCTCCCCCTTGCCCAGCTGCACACTGCTCTCCTGGTTTCCCTGGCTGCCCCAGGCAAGGCCAGGTATGGCTCCTTAGGCCTCTTTCCCAGCCTTTGACCTGATCCACCCCGCTCACCTTCAGCTTCTAGATCATGCCTGCCAGGAACTTGGTTGGTTTTAACGGACCAATAGTCCCTCACCCTTCTCTGATTTTTTATTTATTTTTTAAAATGTTGACAAGTATTAATTGTAGATATTTATGGGCATAATGTGTTGTCTTGATAACTGTAGTCATTGTAGAAAGATTTAAACACACTAATTAACATATCCATCACCTCACCTACTCATCATTTTTTTTGTATTAAGAGGAGGAAGTGGAAGAAGAAGAACAACTACTACTACTACTCATGCCAGGCACGTGTGCGTGCATGCTCAGAGCGGGGAGAATGGAGGAGAAGGGATTGGCATGGCCACCCCCTGGGGGGGGTGATTTCTCACTTTCTGTCTTTCTCTGTCTC
This sequence comes from Tupaia belangeri chinensis, assembly GCF_000334495.1. Taxonomy (NCBI): domain Eukaryota; kingdom Metazoa; phylum Chordata; class Mammalia; order Scandentia; family Tupaiidae; genus Tupaia; species Tupaia belangeri. The sequence continues at coordinate 2,753,337 of NW_006209345.1, read as the reverse complement.
TCTGGTGAGCACATGCACCCTATAGCAAAAAACCTCTCTCTGAAAAAAAAAAAAATGTAAAATTTACTCTTGGCTGGGCATGGTGGCACATGCCTGGAATCCCAGCTATGTGGGAGGCTGAGGCACAAGGATCTCAAGTTCAAGGTCAACCTCAGCAAGACAGCAAAACTGTGTCTCTTAAAACTAAATGGGCCATCCTGTGGCTTGGTGGTTAAGGTAGCTGGATCCCATACAGGCTATGTGGTGTGAGTTCCAGACCCAGTGGCCTGAGAAATATGCCACGCATGTGTGCCCAAAATCCCAAAAGGAGAGAGAACTAGAAGAGCGGGATTGTGCTGTGCCCACTCCCCATGGGGGTGCTTTCTCACGTCCTTTCTGCCACTGTACAGCAAACACACACCCTCTGGCAAAATTAAAATACACAGTAAGTAAACTGTATTCTTTAAGCAATTTTGAAATATGTAATTCATCATCATTATTGTTAACCATGGTTGCCATGCTGTGCAACAAATCACTGACGCTTATTCCTCTCGTTTTACTGAAACTTGGTGCCTTTGACCAACATCTCCTTTTCCCCCCTCTCTGCTCCCTTCCCAGCCTCTGGTAACCACCATTTTGCTTTCTGCTTCTGTAAGTTCAACTTTTTTTGATTCCACGTGTAAGTGTGGTCATACAGTATTTGTCTTTCTGTGTCTGGCTTACTTCACTTTCCATAATGCCTGCCAAGTTCATCCATGTTGTCACAAATAACAGGAGTTCCTTTTTTTTTTTTTAGGTCTTTTTTTTAGGTTTTTGCCACAGGGCACACGCTGTCTCAAGAGAGAATGAGACAGAAAGAGGTAAAGTGAAAAATCATGCTCCTTGGGGGGTGGCCATACCACAGTCCCTTCTCCATTCTCCTGGAATTTGGGGCACACAAACCTACATGCCTGGCATGATCTTCAAGTCACCAGGTCCAGGACTTGAACCATGCCATCGGCCATGTGGGATCTAGTGCCTTAACCTCCATGCCATCTCCTGGCCCTATACTACATTTTCTTTATCCATTCATTTGTTGGGGGTCACTTAAGTTGTTTCCATGTCTTGGCTACAATGAATGATGCTACAATAAACACGGGAGTAGAGACCTCTCTTCAACATACTCATTTCAATTTGGCGTCCATGGATCGATGCAGCCAGGCCATGCCAACTGTTTATAAAACAAGAGGAGAGGTAACTCCCTAAAAGAGAAATATTGAAGAACTATTCCTTTTCATGTATATATGATGCTAACATTACTTATAAATAATCTAGGGATTATTTAAATAAACAGGAGGATGTGCATGACTTGCATCCAAATACTATGGCATCTTATGTAAGGGACTTGTGCACCCTCGGTTTTTGGTATCTGCAGAAGGTTTTTTTTTTTTGAGAGTTTTTTTTGTGCGCTCGCCAGAAAGACAGAGAGAGACAGAAAGTGAGAAATCAACCCCTAGGGGGGATGGCCACGCTGCAATCCCTTCTCCTCCATTTTCCTCGGGATCCTGGGCATGCATGCACACGCACCCAGCGTGAGTTCAGGCCACCGGGTCCGGGACACAAACAGCGGTCCGCTACATGGGAGTTCAGCAACATAGCTATTACACTAACTGCTAGTCAGTCCCTCTGCAGAGGCTTTTTAACTAGTCCCTGACAGATGCCAAATGACCACTATAAAAGTGGGATGACAAATCATAATTCACTTTTGAGAAAATTCTATATATTTTTTTCTGTAATGGCTGTACTAATTTACATTCATATAAACAGTATAAAGGAGTCCCTTTTCTCTACTCTCAACACTTTTTATCTTTTATTCTTCATCTTTTTGGTAATAGCCATTCAATAGGTGTGAGGTGGTATCCTATTGTAGTTTTAATTTGCATTTCCCTCATGATTATGATGTTGAATTTTTTAAATATAATTTTATTTATTCATTTATTTATTTAAATTTGACCAGAGAGACACAGAGAGAGAGAGAGAGAGGGAGAGGGAAAGTGAGAAAGAAAGCCACCAGATTGGGGCCACAAACCGTGGTTAGCCATGTTGGAGTGTCCAGCACCTTAACCACCACGCCATCTGCTGGTCCCCATGATGTTGAATTTTTAAAAATTTATCTGTTGGGCATTCATAATATCTTCTTTTGAGAAATGTCTGTTTAGGCCGCTTGCCATTTTTTTTTTCTTTATCAAGTATGTTATATAGGGTGTGTGTGCTAGCTAGAAAGAGAGAGGGGAAAGTGAGAAATCATGCCGGGGGAATGGCCATACTGCAGTCCCCTGTACTCCATCCTCCTCTCAGGATACATCCATGCCCCTGGCATGTTTTTCAAGCACTGGGGCCAAGATTTG
>NW_006209345.1:2746963-2750961 GCF_000334495.1 Tupaia belangeri chinensis | reverse complement strand
GTCAACCATGTGGGATCCAGTCGCCTCAACCTCCGTGCCACCTGCCGGCCCCCCTTGCCCATTTAAAACATTTTTTTTTCCTTGGGACCAGCAGTTAGCATAATGGCTATGTTGCTGGACTCTCACATAGTCAACCGCGGTTCGAGTCCCAGACCCGGTGGCTTAAACTCACGCCGGACGTGTGTGTGTGCGTGCCCAAGATCCCAAGAGGAGAATGGAGGAGAAGGGATTGTGGTGTGGCCATCCCCCCTGGGGGGTGATTTCTCACTTTCTGTATCTCTGTCTCTCTCTGTCTGGTGAGTGCATGAGCCCTATAGCAAAAACTTCTCAAAAACAAACAAACAAAAAACACCAACTTTTTTTTCTTGTTTTTGCGTTCTTTCAGCTCCCTATATATTTTGGACATTAGTCCCTCGTCAGACGTATGGTTTACAAATGTTTTCTCCCCTTCCTTAGGTTGTCGTCTCAGTATGTTTATTGTTTCCTTGTGTAGCTTTCAGTCTGATGCAATTTCATTAATTTATTTTTGCTCTTCTTGCCAGTGCTTTGGGGGCCCTAGCTAAGAAATTATTGCCAGACCAATGTCTGGAGGATTTTTGTTTTCCTGTCTTCTTCTAGTAAGTTTTATTGTCTAAGGTCTTTAATCTATTCTGAGTTTACTTTTGTATGTGACGGAACCCCAGTCGTTCTCTGGAGAACGCTGCTTTCCTACTTGCAGTCCTGAGGGTTCACCCTCACTCCCAGGCCTGTTCCCCGGGCCTGGCCAATCAATGTATTCTTTTTATTTTTTTTCTTTCTTTCTTTCTATTTTTTTTTCTTTGAGAGATTTTTGCTATAGGGCGCGTGTGCTCGCCAGAAAGACAAAGAGAGATAGAGAGACAGAAAGCAAGAAATCACCCCCCAGGGGGGATGGTCACACCACAATCCCTTCTCCTCCATTCTCCTCTCAGGATCCTGGGCACGTGTGCACACGCGCCCGGCGTGAGTCTAAGTCACCAGGTCCAGTACTCGAACCTCGGTCGCCTATGTGGAAGTCCAGCGACATAGCCATTACGCTAATTGCTGGTCCCACCAATCAATGTATTCAATATATTCTAAATCTAGCAGGCTGTGATGGGCTTAGGGAAGGGCATGTGACCCAAGGGCAGGACAAGGAAGCACAATTCTGAGTTAGGTGGACTGGAAAAGAGAAGGTATGTTTTCTGTTCATGGGATGCTGAAGCCATGCCATCTTAGAGTTGCTGCCTTCTCCTCATGTTTGTGGACCAGAGACAAACCCTTACAGTATAGCCTGCTCAATGGAAAACACAGCAAGAGGAGGGCCCCTGAACCCCTGGATCCAGACATACTTGAAGCTAGTTATTGACAGAGTTTGTGACCACCATTTTTCTTCAGGCAGTCAGCTAGTGGGTGGGTTTCTCCATCATCTGTCTTGGGTGATATTACCCAAGAAGAGTCCCCATAGCACTATGTCAAGGTCAGAACATCCGTTCCCTGAACTCACTCACAGAACCCTGGTCTATGTAACTGATGTATAATTCCACTATTTCTATAATTAAATAATGTGCAATCACATTATCTGTGTGACCTAGTCTAAGATCTCCCCAGACCAAGCATATTCTATCTGGAGGGCAGGGCAGCACCCGAGTGGTCCACAGATGTAGACTCCACATAGCACCTGGCACAGGGCAGGGATCAGCACCTCAGGGCTTTGTAGCAATATCTGGGGGGAGTGGGTACACCTTTCTCCTCTTCATATTCCTGGAGCCCAATACAGGGTCGGCCAGGCACAGAGGAGAGAATGGGAGATGCAGGCTACAGCACAGTAGCTGAGTTTGGACTCTGGAGTCAGAGAGCCAATGTTCAAATTCCAGCCTGGGGTGACCTTGGACAAAAAAGTTATCCTTCCTGAGCTTCAGTCTCACCAGCCAGGGACTGGGTTGGCCCCATCTCGAGCTGTTGTGAGGGCAAAATGCAATAACTTAAAGTACCTGGCACACAGGAAATGCCTACTGGTGTGGGGAACAATGTGATGGACAAAAGAGTCCCAGCTAGTGGCCTGGATGGGTCTGCCTAAGGTCAGGGCCCCACTACAGAATATGCAGGAGCCCTAGAGTCGTCAAAGGCTCTTTATTCAGTCTTGGAGTGGAGCTGGCCTGGCAGACGGAAGGCAGAGCGTGCTTAGGCCCAGGGTCTCAGCCTCTATGCAGCTCAGGGCTGGCCAGCTGGGGCCGGTAGGTGCCAGGTGCCAGCAGCTGCAGAGTGAGCTCAGTGATGACAGCTGTGAGGCCCCAGACACGGTGTGGTCCATTCAGGAAGACTGGCAGTGTGTAGCGGAAGTGGCCTCCCTGGCAGAAGTGGGTATAGCCCTGATTCTGTGTCTGAAGCAGGTGGGTCAGAGGCAGCGTAAACACCTCATCCACCTGTGGGCAGGAGGCAGGAGAAGGCTGCTGTAGCCTCTTTGCACTAGGACAGCCTGTCCCCCGCCCCCAGAATCCTTACCACTTACCTCTTTGGGGTTGGGCCTGAGACTCTGGGGATCTAGCGGGCCCACGCTGGCAAGCACTGGTACCACAGTGGCCTTTTGCTGAGATACAAGGAGGGCAGGCAGTGAGGGGAGGTATGATCCCATAAGGCTTTGGGGCTGGGGAGTGGAGTCTCAGAAGACCTTGTGTTGCCATCTTGCCTTCTCGCCTCTGCCCCTGGCTCCCTCCAGCTGAGCTGACCATCTTGGGACCCCAAGTGCAGTAGTCCCATTCAGGCCTCTGTTCCTCTGCTCAGGAAAACTTTCCCTTACCTTTACTACTCTTTTGTCTCTGCCTCCCGGGTGAAGCCTTCCCCGACCCTTGTACACTAAGCAGCTGAGCAGACCTGGCTCACCACTTTACCCCAGGGCCACCTCCACCTTGAGACCAGAGCCTCCCGGTTCCATCCTCCAGGGGCGATGTGGAGATGGAAGGAGTGACTGCCACGCAGGTACCCAGCACTCCCTCACATGCTGCCTGTAGGAGTCCATGGTCACTCTCCCCCAGCTCCTCACCCAGGGTGGAGATGAGGGTGACCCCAGGGCTCCATGGCTCACCTGGTCATGCACAGGCCGCAAGATGCCCCACACGTGCTCCTCAGGAACTGCCAGGCCCAGCTCCTCCCAGGTCTCCCGCAAAGCGGTGTGCACCACGTCCTGGTCAGTAGGGTCACACTTGCCGCCTGGGAAACTGAACAGCACAGGCATCTGGTCCTTGGGCTCTTGGGGCTATCACAGGGTGGGGTTGGCAGTGGCAGAGGACCAGTGACCCACCTAGGCATCGTCTGCCTCTGCCCCTGGTTTAGTGTGAGGCCAGGCAGGCCACATGATCTCTGGAGGCCAGTTTACCTTGCTGAGCAACGCAGGAAACGGAGGGGTCCAGGACAGTGCAGGATAAAATACGAGGGTCTGGCAGCACGCACAAAAAGATTCTGGAGCTCAGATTGCCAAATTGTGCCTATGGTGGCCCCAGGGACATTGATGTTACCTCTAAAGTGTCCTCAATTCCCGCTGAGGGCGGGGCAGGGCAAGAAGACAGCCCAGCAGGTGCACGACCTCGGCTCCCAGCCGGAGCCGCTCCATAATCGCCAGCAGGGGGCGAAGTCGTGCCTTTTTACAGAGGGGAAAACAGCTGAGAGGCGTCTGGGCCCAGGTAGTCCGAGCCGGGACGCCCTACGAGGACCCAGGAGCGGGAAGGGCGCGGGAGACACAGGTCACTGACTCCTGGCTGCCGCAGTCCGCAGGCGGGCAGGTTCTCCCCAGACTCATTTACAGATGCGGAAATCGAGGCTCAGAGAGGCCACATGCTTTGCCCAAGGTCCCTGCCATCTCCGGGGCTCAGCGGCCCCCTGTAAAAGGGAGAGGAGTTCGGTGGTATACCTGACGTCCCCCTTGTGCCTCCCGGCCAGGCGGCTGGACCGCAGCGTGTAGAGCAGCGCCGGGACCCCGCGCACTAAGCACAGCGGCACGAGCA